>NC_063054.1:39534814-39856064 GCF_018812025.1 Megalobrama amblycephala | reverse complement strand
TGTAAACATACATTGAAGAAGTCATTCAAATAATTTTAATATTTAGAAAGATAAATGTTGATTAATAACTTGATAATAAATCACTCAAAATATATATATTGAAGCAGCAGTGGATTCCAGAATCCACCCCTTCACTGGCCTAAACAAACAATCAGAAAGTGGACTGTGGAGGCAATTTCTACATCTTATGAGTTGAGCGTCTGCCTTCACCTCTATTGGTAAAGGCTCAATTCACAAGAAGTATGGCAACTTTTAAAGCCTTATTGTCAGGGGTCTCCCTTCAGAAAATATTTGATGCTGCAGGATGGGATGGGCAACCCTAAACACCTTTATAAGGTTTCCAGTTTGGATCTTCCTTCTACACCTGATGCTCAAGCGCTCTCGTCCTGACCCAGCAAACACATTTACGTTGTGGCAACGTCTGTGGCATGTTGCAGTTCTACTATGGCAACGTCACGGTCTACGTGCCTACAACGTTGTGACAACGTAGAATTGTAAGATGCCACAGGGCTGTAGCAACGTTATAGCGCAACTTTGAGCAATTGCGACACGACGTTCTGACAACGTTTTTTTTTAAATGGTAGATTATAAATATTTCCCATTCAGCGTGTTATATTTTGTGGTTATTTTTTTAATCACTCGACATTAGATCACTAATACTAATATTTTTTTTAATATATTGTTTATACTTATTATTTATGGGCAACAAATTAATCAATTCAACACCTGCAAATGTCCACTTTAAAGAGTAAAATTGACATACAAGGTTTTATAATTCAACTTTATTAAAACTGCATATGATATTCTAATTATTCTTCAAAAGGTATGCATTTATAATAGCATGTAATATGTGACAGCAAATATAAAAATGTTTAATAAATAAAAAATAAACAGCAAAGGCAGTTCAGAACATTTATTGAACAAAATTGGGCTCTGTACATGGCTGATAGGTGAGCATAGTCAAAGGCCAAGTGAAGACTTTAAAAGGTTAGTTCACCCAAAAATGAAATTTCTGTCATTAATTACTCCCCCTCATGTTGTCCCAAACCCGTAAGACCTTCGTTCATCTTCAGAACACAAATTAAGATATTTTTTGATGAAATCAGAGGGTATCTGATCCACATATCCACACAAACGCAGCATTGTCATTGCACCTTTTGAGGTCCAGGAAGGTAGTTAAACACATGGTTAAAATAGTCAACGTGACTACAGTGGTTCAACCTTAATGTTATGAAGCAATGAGAATACTTTTGTGTGCCAAAACAAAACAAAAATAAAAAATGTACTGGCGAATACTGAACCCGTGTTCAGACCTAAACACGGAACCGCTGAACGTAAACATAGCAGAATGACGGGACAGACAAATTTATAGAATAAAGTTATCTTAGTTTTGTTTTGAACAAGTATTCTCGTTGCTTCATAGCATTCAGGTTGAACCACTGTAGTCATGTTGACTATTTTAACCATGTGTTTAACTACCTTTCAAAAGGTGCAATGACGTTGCTGCCTATGTGTGGATCAGATACCCTCGGATTTCATAAAAAATATCTTAATTTGTGTTCTTAAGATGAATGAAGGTCTTACGGGTGTGGAACGACATGAGGGTGAGCAATAGGCCTTTAAAGTGTTACCAAAAGAAAGATTACCTTAAAAGAGAAATGACCTAAATGTTGCTGTGGTAGTTGCTCCGTAGTCCCTCTATAGCATCTCTGGATCAATGACATACAGTATTAGTAAATTATGACCATTTTTGATATGTAATGTATTGTGTAAAATCTGCATATCTATTTATACTTGCCAAAAAATCCAGCTCTTGGCAAGGTGTCATGTCTGTGATGGCTCGGGTGCTGAAAATAGTATGCAGAATCATATTGTTAATAAATCTGCTGTTATAGACAAATGACAACAACACAGTAAAAATAAATAAAATAAAAATCTTTTTAGATAAATTTATACTTGTTCTTGGTGAGGAGAGCAGGGCCTGCTGTATGGTGTTGATATTGCCTAAAAAAGAAAAAGAAAAAAGAAAGAGAGAGAGATTTGTATCTAACAACACTTTCACACAGTACTTACCTTATCTAATGCATCCATGCATCAGGAATTACAGCTGCACTGATCTGAGGTGAATCTCACAAATGAAAACATTCTGAAAGTCTTACTTTTTTATTGTTACTTAATCTTTAATTGTATTAAATTTAATAGATTAATTAAAAGACCCATTCGATAGTTTAGAGAAAATACTTAAAGAAAATACTTAAAATAGTGTATGCTTACCTTCATTGCTAGTTTTTATAGGAACCTCCACCCACCTGGAGGGTAAAACAAGGTCAAATTCAATATACAACTTATTGATGATGCACACTATATATACAGGCGGGCGAGCAGATGAACACACAGAACGCACAGTTTGTCATTAGGCATTGCATTTATGTTCTAGGCTCATCTGCTTGCCTGTATATAGTATGCAACATCAATAAGCTGTATAAATAATTTGATCTTTTAATTCTACTATTTTATTACTTTAAGGTACTTATAGTGAATACTCTACAGTTCAGTGATTGAAATACTGCTGCAGATGCTGTATATGGACCACAAGTGCCCAAAACGTGCATTTTGTTTACCTTTTTTTGAGACACAATGTAATATTTGTTTTTTGAAACAGGTGGAAAATTGACAGGCCTGTCCTCCAGTTCTGTGGGTGTTTTGCCCTCCAGGTCTCTGCTCCAGTCACCTGACTGAAAGCTATGAGTAAGAACATAGCCTGCTGAGTAAAGAAATAAAAGAAAATCAATATAAGAATAATTGTTTTATTTCAACCCTAGCAAAGATTTACATGTATAACATACACTACCATTCATAAGTTTGGGTCTGTAAGATTTTTTTTAATGTTTTTGAAAGAATTCACTTACTTTCCAAGGGTACATTGATTGTATTTTATCAAAAATACAATATAAACAGTAATATTTAAATTATTATAATTTAAAATGTAGTATTATAATTTGTAATTTATTCCTGTGATCAAAGCTGAATTTTCAGCATCATTACTCCAGTCTTCAGTCACATGATCCTTCAGAAATCATTCTAATATGATGATTTGATGCTCAAAAAACATTTATGATTATTATCAATGTTGAAAACAGTTGTGCTGCTTCATATTTACATGGATTACATATCTTAACTGTCATATTTGATCAATTTGACGTGTCCTTCCCTGGATTAGTGTATTCATTAATGTACATTACGTATAAATTCATGCATTGATTCATTAAAAAAATAATCTTACTGACCCCAAGCTTTTGATCGGTAATGTGACATGCTACACTACAGAACAGCTTCTGTAGTAATAAACAAGGCAAACAATACCGTGTTTCTCGATGGATAGCACTTAAGATGGTTTGTGTGTTTATGTTAGTTTCCCAAAAATGGACTAACGTTAAACATTAACAGTGGAGTCGCTGTCTGTTCATATGGTCTGTTCCTGGATCGCTGTCTGTTCATAATGTGCTATAATGTCAACCATCACTCAAGTAATTTTTTTCCTCACTATGGCGTTTAACTTTTGGCGTTATGTTGAAATATTTTTAATGTTACCTGACCAGAAGACGTTTTAACATTCTGATCTGTATAACGTTACTTAAAAGACAACATTAGCTAGAATTACACTGGTAAATTTTGCATTAGATTGCAAACACTTTCGTTCAGTTTTTAGACAACAAATAAATGTAACATTTAGGCCGTGTTTGAATATTTGCATATCTTATTTATTTTATAGAGATAAAATAAAAGCAATACTCACTTATCCTGGCTTGATGAAAAGACGGTTCAACGGTCGTTTGTAATTTAAAATGCGCGCTCCAGAGGAACAGGAGCAGTGACTAGTACACGTCGTCCAGTGGTAGTCCAGACAACCTAAGCGCAACCTTGAGCAATGGAACTGAGCGGTGGTCAGATGTCAACATTGTGACAACGCTGTAACAACGTTCACAACGCAATGTAGTTATAGCAACCTTTTGGCCACGTTGTTAAAACGTTGTTAGAAGGTTGGCTACATTGTGCCAACGTTCTGTGTTTGTTGGGGAGTTGTGCCTGTACAGTTTCACTCAAGGACAGAAATTAGTCAGTATAACACAGTGGGCATCTCCTTCCACACAGTGTCATCATTTGATGCAGCATAAGTTCTCTCGAAAGGGAACATCTCAGGTTATTACTGTAACCTTTGTTCACTGAGAAGGGAACAAGACGCTGAGTCCCTTTGCCATACTTCATGAATGCCTGTAGGGTCTTGCTTCTAATATGTACCAGCTTCCCTATGTGGCTTCTGTGGTGCGCGGTCACACGGCACATGGTGATCAATCAGAATTGGACTAGTTGCATACGTGCTTCAGATGCAGTCACGCAGAGTCATTCCCCATAGTGTCCTCATTCAACGCCTCTCATTTCCTCCTGAGGGAACAAAGGTTACAATCATAACCCAAAACATATTTGCAGTCTAAAGTCTATTGGACAGTTTAAACAATTACGCAAGTTATCTTTAAATATAAGAGAACGTTAATTCAGTTGATTCAGTATATCACTAGAAACCGAGAGCACAATGATGATTTTTATAACGGTTTTAATGCTCAATGTGTGGGCTATATCGGCAGATGATGTACTTTCACCAAACATAAACATCATTGAAGACCAGGGGAAAATAAAGAGCATTGAAACAGTAATGGAATCTCTGGAGACTGAAATGGAGCAACTAAGAACAGAAAACAAAGGTAACGTGATGGACACTACATACATGACAGGGTAGTCCCAGAATAAAATGAAATGCAATAATTTACATATTTATAACACCATATTGCTCATACTGTGATGTCTACTAGTTTGACAAAGATTAAGAAAGTGAATCTATATTTCTTCAGCTCTTCAAGAATGCTTTGAAATAAAGACACAAGTTTGTTTTAAAGAAGATACTCAGCAGATTATTGCTCAAGTGAAAGCACTTCAAAAAATTATAAAAAAGTTATGGACGTTTAAATTTAGTTCACTACTTACAGAACTGACCGCCACCGTTACAGAGCAGAAAGGAAACATCAGAGAACTGAGGGATGAGATGAACAAGAAAAATGAAGGTACTTCACCAAAACATTCACTGTTTTATCAATGATCCTCAGAGTAAAACACCAATGCAATACATTGTATAGTGTAAATGTTAGTGTAAAGTTGAGTGTATACTGTGTAAATTGTGTTTTCTATTACTATAATCAGTGTAAATATCATTTAACAGAATCTTTATTCCTTCACAGAAATTTCAAATCTTTCAAGTCAAGTGGAGGAGTTGAGAAAGGAAAATAGAGGTGAAAGTGTGCTTGAATGATGTTAAATTCAGTCTATACATTCTCAGTGTAATACAGTAATATATCACAATATATTTTTCAATAACAGGCAGAGAAATAGCTTTTTCAGCGTCACTGGTCGATAAATATATTGGTCCTTTTAGCACTCACTTCACAATAACCTACAAGAACGTCTTCACAAACATAGGGAACGCCTACAACCCAATTACAGGTAATTATCAATGAAATGGAGTCATAAACTCAGTTTATAGTAATGAAAACCTTCTGCTCCATTCAGACCTCTCTTCATTTGTGTAATGTATATAAGAGAATCAAATGAGTGTGTTTGGTAATTGAGCAATCATACAGGAAACAGCTGATTCTGTGTCTCTTGTTATTTGATTCAGGTATTTTCACAGCCCCACTGAAAGGAGCGTACATGTTCAGAGTCTCTATATATGGTCATGGCCCAACTCCAGCAACTGTATCCATTATTAAGAATGGAGAGATTGTGGTTTCAGCATATGATTATCAGCCTCAGGGTGCGTTAGGCTCCTCGAATGGAGTTGTGTTGATCCTGGAGGTTGGAGATGTTGTCTATGTGAGACTTAAGGCTGGCAGGAGGATATATGATAACGAGAATAACCACAGCACTTTCAGTGGTTTCCTACTGTTTCCCTTAAAATAACAGGAGATTTGAAAAATGTGATTCAAATAATTCTGAACTTTCAGCGTATGATTTATGATAAAAATTATGAAGAATGATTAACATATGAACCTGTCTTAATGAGGACTAATGTGTGTTTGAAATTTGCAGTAGATTACTGTATTAAAGTCAGTATAATACACTATATATACTGAAAAGAGTTTCAGCACTGAGACAGACAGTACCCATGAATATCACATGTGACTCAAAAGTGTTTTGATAAAAAGTAGTAAATCTAATAATGTTAAATGATACCTTTTTTAAATGTATCTTGTTACTGATCCTTGATCTGTATCTCTTCACCTATATTAATAAATGAGAGAATAAAGAGACATTGTGGCATTTTCTTTTCCTCATATTTTCATGAATATTTACCCAACAATGTTTGCTTTGAAACATTCATGATACATTTATCAGACCTACCTGGATTTGCCACCTGATGTCACCTGTTGGAGTTTGGGCTCCTTGCCGCTGTCGCCTTTGGCTTGCTCAGTTGGGGACTCTTGACATTTGACTTGACATTTGACTTGACATTTGATATTACACAGTGCTTTGATCTGCCTGCATTGACACCATTGAACGAACTGAACTGAGCTGGATGATGACATCACTGTTTACTCCAGTGCTGATATAGATAAATTAACTAAATTAATAACTATTGATTCTTACATCGGAATGAATCAATACTGAATTTACTTAAGATGGATACTGACACCATTTTCTTTAAGAGCTGCTGTGCAGCCAAAATTATACACCAGTTATCAATGTAAAGCTGCTTTGACACAATCTGCATTGTAAAAAGTGTTATAGCCTATAAATAAAGGTGACTTTATTGAGTGCCATTGATTACATTTTTTAATTTGACTGAATCATTTTTGGTATTGAATAAACTACATTTATACTTGAAATTTTGATTGCTTCTTTTATTTATACTGATTCTTGAAAGATAACTTTTTATATATTTTATGTTTAGTCTCAAATTAACTTGTCCACATTTTTTATATGGGTAACTTTAATTGTTTCAATTCAGACACATGAATGAACTCTGCTTTATGAACTCATACAACCTTTTTAACATGTGTTTGTATCATATTTCTCACGGTTAGATTTAAATGCACTTCTGTGATTGTAGACAATGCAGCGTCTGAACAGGACTTTAATTTTGACAGACGACGTGACGTCATAAGACTGCGATCCTGCATCTGCTGTGATTCTGCTGAAGAACGATTTTTTTTTTTTTTAATTTAAGCTATTTTAATCGATAGAAACAGTTCAGTGATTTATAGTTGTGTGGGGCTTTTTTTAAGCAGCATGAAATTAGTTTATCCTGCTATTTAATGTAACATTGTAAGTTTTTATCTAATTAATGAAGAACACAAACACGAGTTCAGTCTCTGGAAGGTCATTGCACACTGCCTCCGAAACTTTCGTCCGTCAAAAAAATATTCGGATCAGGTTCGATTTTCTGCGTTTTTCGCATCCGTGGCACGCATTTTGAGAGACGTTTTGACAATTCAGAGCCACCGTACGCGAACGCAAAAATCCAGAATGCCATCTGACAAGTTGATCCACGTCGTCTACAGCACAAAACAGCAGCACTGAATGACAAACAACGTGAGGAATACAAAGAGACCGAATATAAAGACAGATTGTGCCAGTAGTAAAGCAAAGTAGTCAAACAGAGCCACTGACATCCTGAAGTAATATTTGAAACGCTCGGATAATCCCGCAGCTCCTTGATGAGGTGAATTCTCCTTTCTCTCTATGCAATCTCGGGATTGAATGGACCCAATATTTCCTCTTTCTTTTTCTCTTTTTAAGAAGAGAGGAGACAACTAATCGTGCTCACTGCTTGAAGACTTCATTTTGTATTGTTTTGCGATTTTTTCGCAACGCATTCATTAATACGCATCGGACTCAGTGTGCAAGGTCTCTGTGCGTGACGAATTTTTAGGATTGCGAATACGAAAAAACGCATGCGAAAATTTCGGACTGGAGAAACTGAACTTTTCATCTCCGAGTCAATTGAATCAAACACTTTGAGAAATGATTCAGTGAATCACGACACGTGCTGCTCAAACAGTGAACATGAACGACAACAACAAACACTAACAAACAAACTAATCATGTTTTCATCAAAGAGTAATACTAGATGTAAATCATAAATGTCTAAATATTAAGTGTTTATTTTTAAGCAGTGTTAGTTTTTTTTTTTTTTCTAACCAGGTTTGAAGACCATTATTATTCTGTTAATTATTCTCTTCTTACAGATGGTGTTTATTAAAGAGGAGACTGAAGACATGAAGATGTCGTTTATTAAAGAGGAAAGTAAAGATATGAAGATAATTATTAAAAATGAGACTGAAGACATGAAGATGCAGTTTAATAAAGAGGAGTTTGAAGAAATAAAGATTGAAGAAACATTCAGAGTGAAACATGAAGATATTGAGGAACAAACAGGTTGGTTTTATTCTCACAGCTGAACTCAGTCATTTGATCATCATTAAAATGTCCAGCTCTACAGAAATAGAGAATATACAGAAGTAGCCAAAACAATTTTGTGCAACATTAAACCTAATATCTTCTTCTGAATAGAGAACAACAATGGAAAAGTATATTTGTTTTCTGATCATGCTCAAAAGTGCTGTAGTAACATTTAAAAATGCCTGAACATAAAGAGAAGTAATAGACTTGGTCAATGTCGTGTCATAGCTGGGGGCGTGGCATCGGCATGGGGGAAAACAATCCTTTCCCCCTGACTGGAAATGTCTATATATACCTAGAATCCAGCATGAAAAACAAAATAACAAGCAAAACAAATTAAGAACTACAAAGATTGATTGGAGCTCGCAACACGGCTGCCATGCTCGCCACCATCTTCTGTGTGTACGTTACAACTTGCACACTATTAAATATTTTTTGCGTTGCACCATTAAACTGGATTTTGCATGTCAAATAAAATCAGTAATAATCAATACATAATTTCTTCATCAATATTTACATAGTCTATTGATCCTAATTAATTTAGTTTCAAATATAGTTTCTGAATGTTACTCGCTTATAAAAACACGTTATTCATGATTGAGTAATTTTGGATTAAATTGAAACTTATTTTAAGCCTTGTCTGTGAAACGGGGGTTAAGAGACCTCCAGGGTGGTACCGGCTGTGCTGGTGACCAGGGCCAATCCGACTCTTCAGGTGGCCAGGGTGGAGCTGGCTGTTCAGGATGCCATGGTGGTGCAGGCAGTTCGGGCAGTCAGGGTGAAGCTGGGAGCTCGGGTGACCAGGGTGGAGCCGGCAGTTCAGAAGCCCCCCACTCCCAAAACAATTTCTTGGGCGGAGCTATGTCTGGGTTCACTGAAGTGGGCTCTGTGGCAGGGTCTGAAGCGGACTTGGGAGCAGATTCATACTCCACCTAAATGCCTAAGGGCACACGTGTGGTGGCCATCTTGACCGAGGGTTTAGGTGTGGTGGTGGCCATCTTGGTCACTGGACTGAGGACTTGAATGCTCTTGGGTCCTGCAGATGGAAGGCAGGCAGATCTCAGCACTGACCTGACAGTTGTAAATGCTGGTCTGCCACTTTGGTCCCCATGTCAGCACTGTGGAACCCCATCTTCGGACACAGGGAAGCATCGGAGGGCAGAAATGGATGGATCCATTTATATGGAGGGCTCTGGTGTGGGGTGAGCTGGCAAGGCCAAGTTTACTTTAACTGCTTCTGCTTCAAAATGTGAACCATTTAAATAAAGAATAATATTTATCGACTCGACTAGACCAGCTCACCTGATGGGAAAGCTCGATAAACTCCTCCACATACCTCTCCAAAGGCCGACCATTCTGCCACAGATCCCACAGGAGGTCCTCAGCCAGGATCTTTTTTCTTTATTGGTCAGTTCTTCTATAACTTTGTGCTCAGGCCGGAAGAAGACAGACAAATCCACCCAAGATAATCCAAGTTTAATTATAAGAAAGCAGACATACAAAATGTGCAGTGAAGGGTCCCTTTGGACCAGGTTTGAAAACCACTGGTGTATTGAGTATAAGGTCTATAGATGGGATGGGCAACTCTGTTCCTGGAGGGACCCAGTTCCATAATTTAACCCCAAGTCTTCAGGACTGTGTGAATATTACAGGCACATGTATTTGATTAGGGATAAAACTTAACTCTGCAAGACAGTGGCCCTCCAGGACCAAAGCTACACATCCTTGATCCATAGGATAGGGTATAGATCATACATGTTGTTGGTTTTGATGCATTAAATGTCTAAATTGTTTTATGTCTATTTTTGTCCTAGACCTGATGGCCCTGAGAGAGGCGAGTCATGAACTTAATGAAAGGGAAGAAGAGAAAGAACATAATGATAAACATGATTTCATGATTGGAGAAAGAGCGACACAGGCTAAAAAGACTTCCTCACGAAAAAGAGCTCAAAAGACAGGAACTAAAAAATATTTCACCTGCCAACAGTGTGGAAAGAGTTTTGATCAACATGGAAACCTTCAAGTCCATATGAGAATTCATACGGGAGAAAGGCCTTATACCTGCCAACAATGTGGAAAGAGTTTCACAAATAAAGGAAACCTTAAAGTCCACATGAGAATTCACACTGGACAGAGCCTTTTCACCTGTCAACAATGTGGACAGAGTTTCAGTCAAAAAGGAAACCTTAAAGTCCACATGATAACTCACACTGGAGAAAAGCCTTACACCTGCAGTCTGTGCGGGAATGGCTTCAAACGAGAACAAAACCTTAGGGAACACATGAATATTCACACTGGAGAAAGGCCATTTACATGTGGTCAGTGTGGAATGGGTTTCAGATTTAAAGGTAATCTTAGGGTCCACATGAGGATTCACTCGAAAGAGAACTGTTTTAGAAGTCGTCACTGTGGAAAGAGCAGAGGTGTAAAGAGTACCTGAAAACAATACTTGAGTAAAAGTACAGATACCTTACAGTGAAAATTACTAGTAAAAAAAATTGTGTGACATCATTTTTGGGCAGGATGATCAACTCCCTGTTGTCATTTAACTCCAATACGGTTTATTTTCATTGAAAAGTGTGTCTCATCTCTGCTGCTATCTTGTTACTCCTAACTACAACCAGAATTCCAGAAAACTTGGGAGATTTTTTCAATTTGAATAAAATGAAAAATAAAAGACTTTCAAATCATATGAGCCAATATTCATTTCACAATAGAACATAGATAACAAAACAAATGTTTAAACTTTTACACTTTTATCCACAAAACGAGTTAATTTGATGAGTTCAAATTTGATGTGTGCTACAGGTCTCAAAAAAGTTGGTTTGGGGGCAACAAATGGCTGAAAAACCAAGAAATCTTGAAGAAATTCAGCTGGGGGAACATCTAGCACCTAATTTATTTAACTGATATCAGGTCTGTTACATGATTAGCTATAAAAGGGATGTCTTAGAGAGGCAGAGTCTCTCAGAAATAAAATGAGCAATCTGTAAAAGAGTGCATAAAAAGATTGTGGAATACTTTAAAAACAATGTTTCTCAATGTCAAAATGCAAAGGCTTTGTAAATCTCATCATCTACAGTGTATAACATCATCAAAAGATTCTGAAACTGGAGAAATCTCTGTGTGTAATTTAATTAGACATGCGGTCTAAATCCTGACTGAAAATCCTCACAGATACCATTTCTTTCTAAAAAGGAACATAGTTGTGATGAAACTGCCTTTTCTAGTATTTTTGACAGAAAAGTGAGATTTGAGATCGTCCTGTAATTGACTAATTCTCTAGGATCAAGTTGTGTTTTAGCTAGCTTAAATGTTTTTGGTACGTATCCTAGTGGTAAAAAAGAATTAACAATCTATGACCTCCGGAAGCATCTCTTTCAATAGCTTAGTCAGTATACGGTCTAACATACATGTTGTTGATTTTGATGATTTAACAAGTTTAGTCAATTCTTCCTCTCCTAAAGCAGTAAATGAATTTAATTTTTCCTCAGGGACACTACAATGCACTGTCTGTGCACTTTTTTCTCTAATATTATCAATCTTGAAAGTAGGGCTGAAACGATTAGTCGACATTATCAACAACATCGACAATAAAAAATTGTCGACAAATATTTTTGTTGTCGAATAGTCTCTTGATCTCATACAACCAATTTGAAGGGCCTGCAATAACGTGGTGTAACCAGTGGGGCGCTGTAGCGCAATACTGTAATGCAGCCCTCCCGGATCCAATCCAATAAAAGAAGTCAGCGTTTTGGAGTGCATAGTGCAAACGAAGTCGAACCGTGAAATGTGGGAGATTAACATAGCATAAACATAACAAACATAACGTTTACAGACCTGCCAACATGTACGCATTTTACGTACCAAGTACGTATTTTGACCTCAAAGTACGCTGGTACGATTTGTCACTCTAAACAACCTGGTGACGCCTTTGTGCACGCGCAGTACTCAAATCAAGCAACGGCCAAGAAGAAGAGTTTGACCAATCGTAGCGCTGGGTTCATTCCCCAAATTGCAAGTGGGGATGATTGACAAATGCGTAAGGCCTATCATTAAAAAGAGATTACAAATCAACAGCAACACAAAATCCTGCTCGATCCACCTTCCGCCATCTGACTGATTTCTTATGCGAGGACAATCACAGCATTTCTACCTCTTTAAGGTAAACGGGTGTGGATGTGGAAAGTTGAAATATTGAATTGAGTTAACTTCATCCTCTGACGTCATGTGATCACACTGATTATCTTAAAATACCATGCAAATTATAAAATGCTTAAGTTTTCAGGCGCGTGGTCTGTGCTCACGCAGTTTTTTTTCGGTCTCGGAGCAGCTCTTTCATGGTGTAATTTTACAAGCTAGCTTGCTTGTTCACCAGGCATTTAAGTTGGCAAAGTAATGTAAAGTTATATGCTCATTGGCCTTGTGGACTTCACATTTTATTCTTATTCATAATTTATAAAGCAGATTATGACAGGACGGGAAAAAGTGAGTGCCTGTGCAGCAGAAAGTTACTCTGTGTGTGTGTGTGTGTGTGTGTGTACATCACATAATTTTTAAGTTATTTATTTTATTATTATTATTATTAATTTAGAACTATATAACTTTCCAGTTGTAGTCTTTAACTCTTCAGCACAACATAATGTGCAGGTTAGCAAAGATTTTAATGTAGCCTACTGAAATCAAGGATGACTGGCAAGTGCGAGTCTGGAGAAACAGGCGTTTATTCATTCTCAGTGTTCAGAAACGAAGCATACACGTGTTGCGTTATTGTATTAATAACTAAAGTACCTAATTATGTTAGTTTTTTTTTGTATGAAAACTAGTGCGTTATAAAGTATAATCTTCTCAGTGCTGCGCCTCTCACAAATGCGCGCACACTCAGAGAGGAGATAATTGTGTTAGGCCAGACGCTTTACCGTTAACATAACCCCTCGCTAAATGTCGGACTCAGCTAACTTATAGGCTACTTGCTATTCTTTTTAGAATTTTCTCTTACTGGTCCTATCTATTTATTGTCAACTTTTTCTATTAATTGCTTGTGTTGATTGCTAAAGTTTATTCAGCTAATGCTTGTCCTGTTTTTAATGTATTGATTAAAAGCAAAGAGAGCACATCACAAATATAAACCTTTTTTTGTATTATATTTAGATATTGGAACAATACATTAAGTTTTTTAAATGATTCATATATACACACAATGTTCCTATTTTTTGAAACTTTTTTTAGGGGTTTCTTAATTTTAGACTAGTTGACATCACAAAACCTCAGTTTAAAGACTTAGTCATCAAATTAGTCATAGCGCACATTAAAAAATGGTTTGTGTGTGTCTTGCAGACTGTCGACGTCACGTAGAGGGGAAAAAACATTTAAAAACTGTGGCTGTCAGATTCAACCCCTAAAATTAACTCATTCTTCCTAAAATCACAAGATTTGAGACCAATTCGGGCAGAAACCCTTTTCACTACATTCATTGTAGAGCACAACTTGCCGTTAGCTGCTGCAGACCATGCCGGACCGCTGTTTAGGAAGATGTTTCCTGATACTGAGATAGCCAAACAGTATGGCTGTGCCAGAACCAAGACTGCCTCCGTAGTAAAAGTCCTGGCCAGGAATGATGATGAGCGCATTACAGAAGCAATGAAGCAGTCTCCTTATAGCCTTGCTACAGATGGAAGCACAGATATGGAGGACATAAAAATGCACCCCATTGTTGTTAGGATTTTTGATGCCAGTCTTGGTAGGGTAGTTGTAATCTTGCTCAAGATTTGTGAATCAAGAGAGTCTACTGGGAGAGCAATATTTGAATTGCTTGATGGTGAACTGAAGAAGAGAGGCATTCCATGGTCAAATTGTGTCAGTTTTGCATCTGATAATGCTGCAGTCATGCAGGGTTTGGGGAAAGGCGTAGCAGCATTTTTGAAGGCACAAAATGTACACATCTACCTAGTTGGTTGTGCCTGCCACCTGATACATCTAGCTGCAGAGAAGGCATCGAGGCAGCTTAGTGTGAACATTGAAGACTTCCTCATCACCATTTATTACTATTTGGACAAAAGCAGCAAGAGAAAGTCATGTCTATGTGACATACAGATCATGTGTGATGCAGAGGTGAGGAAGATCCTCAAGCTGGCCTCAACAAGATGGCTGTCTCTGGGGCAGTGTGTGAACTGTCTACTACAACAGTGGGATCCTCTTACTGTTTTCTTTAAAAATGAAGTGGATGCAGGAAAGAAAAAGAAGACAGAGCCTCCAGGTTCCTCCAAGTTGCCAAAGCCTCCATCTGTTCTTACCCAGAAGCCTAAAGTTTCACCCTCCACCAGCATAGCAGCTACAAAGCTGGCCCCACCAAAGCTACCCACACCTCTACATGGTTCTACCCAGAAGCCTGTAATGACTGAGACAAATCAGACACAATTATTTGTTAGTTCACCAATAGTTTTAACTCTCTGAGGTCTGAAAACGCGCCGGCGCGTTTTGCAGGATTTTTTTCACATTGCAGCAAAACAGACTTAAAATACTCTGTCATTTCTTGTCATAGAGACATAAGTAATATATCAATTGAAACTATAGAATGTCTTCTTTTATTTGTGTACACTCAGAGTAAAAACACAATGTTGTGCTTTTTGTAAAATAAAGAAAACTAACATGATGCGTGATCTCTCCTTTCCCTCTGAACGAAGTCCAATCTGATAGTTCTCAGAAAATGAACTGTAACTTATGAATACTAATGACAAAAAATGACACTTACGTCTAAAGAAACGTTAAAATGTCAGGTTTTAAATCGTGCAAGTCAAATCGAAAACAAAAATTCTGTGTTTATGTAATCTGTATGAAAAGAGAGCCATGTCAGAAGTCTGTGATTCAGCTCATTACCCGCTAATGCAGCCACGCCCACGTAGCCAGCGCTATTCAGACGCAAATTCAGAGGCAATACATGCATTCATCGTCTCAATCGTGTATTTACTGTCTTGAAAAGTGTTTATTTGGATGTTAAAGCAATGGTTAGCGATCTCTAGAAGACATGCAGTTAGTTCCTAGTTCCTTTTCTTCTTTATATGAATTTATGGCCTAAAGGTGTACAGAGAGCGCCCTCCGGCTGCAAGTATGAATTGAAAACACCATTCCTGAAATGTCCTCTTCTTCTTTAGAATAATTTGTGGACTAAAGGTGTACAGAGAGTGCCCTCCGGCTGCAAGTATGAATTGAAAAAACAGTATCCAGCACTCATAGTGATGACAATAAATATTACTTCTCAGTATAGAAAATTGACATAAATATATAAGAATCCATCAATATTTCTCCAAATGTGCATGCTTTTAAGCTAAAAGCCTATATGAAATGCCACAGAGGTAACATAATTGTTCAGACACTTTGCATCACAGAAATACATTATATTTTAAAGAATATAATAGAATACCATTATTTTAAATTGTAATAATATTTCACAGTATTTCTGTTTATGATGAGCTGAGACATGATTACAGAGGGTTTTTTTCACAGCCTACCTGACTGAAAGGCCTCATTAATATGCAAGTCATTTCAGGTCATTATTATGTGATTCTTTTGTCTTCTCAGGTGTAAATGGCCCATTATTCATGCAGATTCACGCCTCCACGCATACTGTGTTTCTTGACAAAAAGTGTCTTACAAAAATTAAATCAATATATTGTTTTATATGAAGGAGTAGGCAGCACAATTTTTACATAATTCTGAAGCAAAAACTCTAGTCTACAACCTCCAATACCCAAAAGTCTTGTGAACACAGATTTAATATACTTTTTTTTGGCCTTATTTCAGTGATTTAAGTTTTTTGTTTTTTCAATAACCACGCAACATTATTCCTTCAAAAATACAAACATGTACATACATGTTCCTCACATATTATTGTAGCCTAGTTTGTGCTGAATACAGTGTAATGACACTTTTGTCATTTATATGTTTTTGAACAACTGAAAAAAGCACAAATGTCAGGGCATGTCAAAACTTCTCCAAGCCCCAAATCAGCCTCAGACTCCAGAGGGTTAAGCTCACTCTGGGATTTGACTGTCCCCATCCCCTGAAAAGTTCACAGTTAAAAGTTTATTGCAGCGAGGAATGTGCTGCCACATTGAAAGCAGAGAAGAGACACAGGAAATCTGCATCTTCCCTGCATTTTCCACACAGAACAAAGACGTTACTGCATTAATTCTATAAATGAACAGGCATATTCCCAGGAAATGGTATCTATTATTACTGTGTTGTATTTCAGTCATTGTATTTATATGTTTTATGATTTTTAAATTTTATGACACTTAAGGTACTTCAATCATGCAATGTTTAGTGTCTATACGTTTGTAGCGGGACGATTTAAATGCTTGTGTATGCGGTATGTCCATACCTGCACAACACATAAGTATTACAAGAATCTTTAATAGTTCTTCTTCAAAGCTCAGCCAGTTTAACCTTGCTCGGTCATAAAAGCCCCAACAAGAGGGAGTGTTGTCACCCGGAAACACAACACCTTCATTGGCTACACCAATTTTAAGAGGTTGGACTTTGACCAGAGGTTAAAAGCTAGAGAACAATGCCACTCCCTCTCTTTTCCTTGCCTCGTGGACAACTGAACAGAACCCTCTTGGCCGAAGGCTGCTTCAGGCCAAGGCCTAGGCCTAGGCCTGCTGGCCTCTGCCTATAAACCAGCCATGTGCTTAACATCCAACATAGAAAATACTGGCAACAACTTCAGACGAAATCCTCAAGATCTCTCCTCGACCTGCCGATCCAACGCTCCTCAGCCTAAAGGCATCTTGCAAGTATCGTACATTTTAATGCTAAACAGCGATTTAGTATTGATTTGTAAGACTTACCTTTGCTATTGCTAAAAGAAACTGATGAGTCCTTTCCTTTTTTGTCTTTGACTTTTCCTATAGCTCTAGTAACAGTACCTCCTCCGGTTCAACGGAGTGTGTGTGTATGAATGTGTGTGTGACCTTTGTTGTATGTTATGTGTTTGTTAGTTTAGTTATGTGTTTGTGAGATAGTTAGTTAATAAAGATTGTGCACAATATATGTTTGGTTCTGACTCCATCTGCTTATTAATTGCCTCTGAAGTGATTTAGATCCCGAACCTATGCTCTAAGTAGCACGGTGCAATACGAATGTTATTTTTCCATAACCTGGAAATGAACATTTCTTAGAATTATTAAACAATCAACACTAAGTGTTCCCTGGACAACAGGTTAATTGATTGCAATATTAAGATTAATGTAGCTATATCCAGTAAATCTGATTAACAGATTTACATGTTCATAATTAATCATAACTAATAAATCATATTGAGTTATGAATAATTATTAATATTTCCCCTTTGAGTTAATTCGCTACAAGCCTAAAGTTTCACCCTCCACCAGCATAGCAGCTACAAAGCTGGCCCCACCAAAGCTGCCCACACCTCTGCATGGTTCTACCCAGAAGCCTAAAGCCACACCACTTACCAGTCTACCAGAAGTAAAAGCTCCTGCACACCTTGCTACAGAGTTTGACTTAACCAGATTCCTCTTCAAGCAAAGTGAAATTGGAGAGAGAACTGCAAAAGAAAAAACAAAACCTGAAAGAATCAATAAAAAGAAAAGGGAACTGGCAAAACCTGAGAAGATACTTCAGTTTCTGACCAACCCCATATCAAAAGTGTATTAAGAGAGCCATACCTATTTTTGACATCGGCAACCAAATTCTTCAAAAGGAAGAGCCATTCATACATATATTGCTTCCAACATTGGAGCTGAAACTGGAAAAAGTATTGCTTTCATTCTGTAAGCCAGAGCATGTGATCACTGTGATGAATGATATTGGTAGAGGTATCAAGCCAACCAGCACAAGGGAAAATCAGCTACCTGATGAGGAACTCTCAATTGGCCATGACACTCAAACCTTTATTCAAAGCCAAGATGACCTAGAGGTGAAGCCATTCTTCAGAGATGTTAGGAAGTTCTTTTCATCTGCAGCTGACTACATGATTTCCAAATATCCATTTGGGGATGAGCTGTTTATGCATGCTATTGTGGAAGACATAGCAAAGAGGCAAGTTGTGAAATTTTGTTCTCTCCGATTCTTTATCTGTCGCTTTCCTTCTATTCTGCCTGAAGAGGTCACTGTGGATCAAGTGGAAGATAAGTTCCGGATGTATCAAACAACCAGCTTTGACGACAACATCCTCAGCAAGCGCATTGATGAGGCCTGGCGAGACATAGGGGAGGCAACCTCCAATCTTTCAGTAGTAATGCTTGGGATACTGGTGATCTTCTACAGCAATGCTGATTGTGAGAGGATTTTCAGTCTTGTTAAAAAAAACAAGACCCAATACAGAGCCAGCCTGAGTACAGACATGATAAGTTCCTTGGTGACAAGAAAAGTGAGCATGGCTGCAAAGGGGACTGTTTGTTACATGGAAAGCTTTAGCGATGCTCTGCTCAGAAATGCCAAGTCAGCAACCTATGAGCAGTCAAGAGCAAGTGCAACTGCAAGCAGATGTGATGAGTGATACAAAATGGCATCTCATCTTTTGGAGTCAGAAGCATCTGAGGTCGCTTTGTGCCGTTCACATCCCAGGTGTGCTCAACCGTGCAGCCGACGAGCTCTCACAGCAGCCTCCACTTCTGGGAGAATGGAGATTCCATCCCCAGGTGGTCCAGCTGATTTGGCAGTGGTTCGAGCAGATAGATCTTTTTGCCTCCCCGGACACAGCCCATTGGCAGTTGTTTTACTCCCTGACCAAGGGCACTCTCGGCACGGATCCACTGGCACACAGCTGGCCCCGGGGTCTATGCAAGTTTGCGTTTCCCCCAGTGAGCCTGCTCGCACAGCTTCTGAGTTAAAAGTTAAAAGAGCTGTCCCTTAAGACAGTACTCCTGGTTGCATTGACCTCCATCAAGAGGGTAGGGGACCTGCATGCACTTTCGGTCGACGAATCGTGCCTGGAATTTGGGCCGGGTGACACTTACGTTGTCCTGAGACCTCGGCCTGGATATGTGCCCAAGGTTCCTACCACTCCCTTCAGGAATCAGGTAGTGATCCTGCGAGAACTGTACATCCTGTCGCCACAGTTCCTGTGCCTTCACTGAAGTGTGGGTAGCATGCTCGTCTCCTCAGCAAAAAACAAAGTGCGAGTGCTCTCATTTCCGCATTTATTCCCGCGCTGTAGGGGTGGTGCGCGTGACACAAAGCTCGCATGCCAATGTTCATTGGCTCATTTAGTTACACTCAAAGGTGATAGGGCTCTCTAGCGATATCCCAGTTCGTCGGCTCACTTCTGACGTACGTCTCCATTCCCTCCTTCAGGGAACGAAGGTTACATACGTAACCAAGATGGTCTCTGATATGGGAAACTTTTCTCACACTGAAACCATGGAAACTTCTCTTTGGTGTTATTACATGGTTCTTGTAGTTTTCCTGTCTGTGAAACTCTTTCCCAGTGGTGTATTATTTTGTATTTGAGTAAATGTACAGTAATTAGTTACTGTACTTAAGTAGCTTTTTGGAAATAATGATGTAAGCAACATTAACTCTGTACTTGACTATATTTTTGAACAAGTAAATGTACTTTCAACTCCTGTACATTTGTGATGAGTAATGCAATTAACCTTTTTGCAGGGCACCTAACTTTTTCAGCAGCAATTTGTTTCTGCTCTAAAGAAGGCATTGAAGGTACTTTATCTTGCCTGTACTCAACCAAACTTGTACTTTACATGAATGTGAGTGCATTAGCAGTTAGTTGTGAATCAGAGGTGTTTGATTTAGGAGATGAGGTCATGACTGCACCGGTGATGAGCAGGGTTGCCAGGTTTTCACTACAAAAACCCACTGTAAAACACATTCGTACTACCATTGGTCCGTGACGATAACGTAATAAGAGGTGTGCGCTGAGGCTCTGCCTTCACTCGCGTGGAACGCTTCTATGACTCATGTGTTTGAGTTCATTGAGGTAAGATCTCCGCGGGTGAAAACATGAGCACACTGGATAGCCGTAATAGTACAAAATGAAGTTGTGCTTATGATGAATTGAAGCACTGACACTGTTTTTCATGTTTGATACTGTAAAGCTGCTTGCTTTTAAGCAATCTATTGAATAAAGTGCTATATACAGTGGTGTGAAAAGGTGCTTGCCACCTTCCTGATTTTTTATTTTTTTGCATTTTGTCACATTTTAATGTTTGAGATCATCAAACAAATTTAAATATGAATCAAAGATAACACAAATAAACACAACATGCCGTTTTTAAATGAAGGTTTTTATTATGAAGGGAAAACAAAATCCAAACCCACATGGCCCTGTGTGTCTCGTTCAGCCGTGTGTATTTAAACGACTCCGTCTCATAGCTTCTTTGCTTGGTGTTTAGTTGTTCTGAAGCCAGTTGCCTGAGGAAGTGTTCTCTATCTCTGAGACTTTTTTTGTTTTTCTCTTGCCTTGGATTATTCCTTCTCTTATTTTATTTATTTGCTGTATTGACAAGACCTTTATGAAGGATATTGGTTTACTTGTCTCAGTTAAGCACAAGTGCCCAAAAATGCCACTTTTTGTAGACTTTTGATTTATTACAATGTTGAGGTGTTCAGTTTTATTTTGATTTCAGAAAATAAACATGATTTCTCATCAATCAAATCAATTGTTTATTTTTACTGGCATTTCTCTCAGGTATCGAAGACTAAAGCATCTCTGAGCCTACATTTAGCATGAGTAAAATACTAAAGTAATGTTAAAATCAGATGCTCCAATATTTTTTTACTCGAGTTGTATTAGAATTTGTCACTTTTAACTTGTAATGGGAGTAATTTTTTGCTGTCAGGTATTTCTGCTTTTACTCAAGTATGATTTTCAGGTACTCTTTACACCTCTGCTCTTTCCACAGCGACGACTTCTAAAACCGTTCTCTTTCGAGAACTTCTCGCCTTTTCGCCTTCTCTTGAGTGTGAACTTTCATGTGGGCTGCAAGTTGACCTTTAAATCTGAAACTCTTTCCACACTGAACACATGTAAAAGGCTTCTCTCCAGTGTGAATATTCATGTGTTCCCTAAGGTTTTGTTCTCGTTTGAAGCCATTCCCGCACAGACTGCAGGTGTAAGGCTTTTCTCCAGTGTGAGTTCTCATGTGGACTTTAAGGTTTCCTTTATGTGTAAAACTCTGTCCACACTGTTGACAGGTGAAAGGTTTCTCTCCAGTGTGAATTCTCATGTGGACTTCAAGGTTTCCTTTTCCACGGACACTCTTTCCACACTGTACACAGGCAAATGGGCTCTCTCCAGTGTGATTTCTCATGTGGACTATAAGGTTTGCTTTTGCAGTGAAACTCTCTCCACACTCTTGACAGGTGAAAGGTTTCTCTCCAGTGTGAATTCTCATGTGGACTATAAGGCTTCCTTTTTGACTTAAACTCTTTCCACATTGTTTGCAGGTGTGAGGCTTTTCTCCAGTGTGAGCTCTCATGGGAACTTTAAGGCTTCCTTTATGTGTAAAACTCTTTCCACATTGCTGGCAGGTGAAAGGTTTCTCTCCAGTGTGAATTCTCATGTGGATTTCAAGGTTTCCTTTTCCACTGATACTCTTTCCACACTGTTCACAGGTGAATGGACTCTCTCCAGTGTGAATTCTCATGTGGGCTGTAAGGCTTCCTTTTTGACTGAAAGTCTTTCCACACTGTTGGCAGATATAAGGCTTTTCTCCAGTGTGAATTCTCATGTGGACTTTAAGGTTTCCTTTATGTGTAAAACTCTGTCCACACTGTTGGCAGGTGTAAGCTTTCTCTTGAGTGTGAACTTTCATGTGAGCTGCAAGGTTTCCTTTAAGTGTGAAACTCTTTCCACACTGTTGGCAGGTGAAATAATGTTCAGTTCCTGTCTTTTGAGCTTTTTTTTGTGAGGAACACTTTTTAGCCTGTGTCAATCTTTCTCCAGTCATGAAATCATGATGTTTATTGTAATGGTTTTTCTCTTCTTCGATTTCATTAAGTTCATGACTCGCCTCTTTCAGCGCCATCAGTTCTAGGACAAAAACAGACATAAAACAATTGAGACATTTAATGCATCAAAACCAAAAACATGTATGCTCTATACCAGGAGTGTCCAAACTTTTTTAAAAGGGGGCCAGATTCGATAATAGGGACTTTAAGCAGCAGACGTTGATGGAACGGTAACGGCGACCGGAAGTAAACTGTTAACTGCCATAGCTAAAGAACGCAAAAATCGCTAAGCAACAACAAAGAGGACAGCGTGGATCATTTAATCATTTTTACATAGTAAACAATACATTACATTAGGGCTGCACGATTTATCGCGATAAAATCGCACGCGATATGGCAAAGGCTGCGATTATTTAATGCGTGGCTTGTCAGAGCCTTACGGCTCTGTGATCAGTAGTAAATGCTTCTCCATCTGAAAGCTAGAGGGCGCTCTTGCTCAGAAAATCATGCCATGCAGCAGAAGAAGAAAATACGCATCATATCGCTGTAGCTGAATAAACAGAAGATTGAAATGCTTTGATTAATTAAACATGACTAATAAACACACGACTGCCTTATTCTGTGTAAGAAGCCACATCATCTCACAGAACGACGCTCAAATTCATTATGAAGTGAGTTTAGAGTAAAAACATATTATATGTTGTCTTTTGTTGGACAAGATGTTGATAAATGCTTCTCGTGTTTGAAAAGAAGTTTGACGCGTGTTGCTTTTTCAAATGTACATTATAAACGACTCAAACTCGCAGTGCTTTCAGATGGATTAGCATTTGGAGCCATAGTTCATTGACAAGCTGCGCAAAAAAAAAAAAATAATCGCAGCCTTTGCGATTTCATAATCGCACTAAGAATCGCGTTTAAACGATAATCGAGTTAAAGTTCAATGTTATTTTTCGTATTGTGCGATATATCGTGCAGTCCTACATTACATGTAAATAAAAGCAAGAGAATGGTTGCTTTTGGCATTATTTGGGATCCAAATAAAACAAACAAACAAACAACATTTACTTATCTAGTCTGTCACGTATTATCGACTATGGCAAATCGGCTACTCTCCCGCAATAGGCGGTTACAGTAGAATGCCAAGAAGTAGCAGTTAAATTTGTGCATGCGCAACAGAACGCCAGAATGCCGTTGCTGTTGTATCAGCAGCTGCTGCTTAAAGTCCCTACTGTGGACACATCTGGGGTTCCTTTTCTATATATATTGCATCTTTTGTGTCTTAAAAAACATTACAGATTTGACAAAAGCTTGAGCTGACAGCAGAGTGGTTTTAGGTAGGACAGAGATGTAAGTTTATTACACAAACAATATCTGTAAAACTTTTATCAACCTCATTTAAAAAGTACTCTAATTAGATCACCGCAGGTAAAACCAGACATGGCACCTCACTACATGGTAAAAGGTTAAAATATTGTTATAGTTTGGCATAATAACTGTTTTATTTCCTCTTTCCATATTGTGAATAATAAATGTGTAACATGTTAATTTGCTTGTTACACAATGGACCCTAACTTATTGTAATAATTATTTGACGTAGCCTACTTTAACACTCAGAAATAGCATCCTCACGTAGCCTACTAAACTGCATTTTCAAATTGTTATGTCGTGAGCAGAGTGATGTTAAGCTAGCTGGTGAGAGAAAATGGCACTATCAAAGAGTCTAAAGTGGAAAGTTGTCAGCGAAAACAGGGCATACAAAGATGAATGGAAAGACAACTATGCGTTCATCCTACCTAGCTTTGTGAATGCAAAGCCAGTGTGCCAGTACCAGTGTTTTCAAAGAATATAACACCGACACCGGACGGGAGCAGCGCGACGCTACAAAAGATAATAGAACCCATTATATATAATCAGTGATATTGTCTACACTGGATGTGGCGCAGCGCGACAACACATTCCCGACAGTAAACGGATTCCCCGTTCTGTTTCTGATATACAAACCCGGTTCCAAAAAAGTCACTGTACAAATTGTGAATAAAAACAGAATGCAATGATATGGAAGTTTCATATTTCAATATTTTATTCAGAATACAACATAGATGACATATCAAATGTTTAAACTGAGAAAATGTATTATTTTAAAAGGGGAAAATAAGTTGATTTTAAATTTCATGGCATCAACACATCTCAAAAAAGTTGGGACAAGGCCATGTTTACCACTGTGTGGCATCCCCTCTTCTTTTTATAACAGTCTGCAAACGTCTGGGGACTGAAGAGACAAATTGCTTGAGTTTAGGAATAGGAATGTTGTCCCATTCTTGTCTAATACAGGCTTCTAGTTGCTCAACTGTCTTAGGTCTTCTTTGTTGCATCTTCCTCTTTATGATGTGCCAAATGTTTTCTATGGGTGAAAGATCTGGACTGCAGGCTGGCCATTTCAGTACCCGGATCCTCCTTCTATGCAGCCATGATGTTGTAATTGATGCAGTATGTGGTCTGGCATTGTCATGTTGGAAAATGCAAGGTCTTCCCTGAAAGAGACGACGTCTGGATGGGAGCATATGTTGTTCTAGAACTTGGATATACCTTTCAGCATTGATGGTGCCTTTCCAGATGTGTAAGCTGCCCATGCCACACGCACTCATGCAACCCCATACCATCAGAGATGCAGGCTTCTGAACCGAGCGCTGATAACAACTTGGGTTGTCCTTGTCCTCTTTAGTCCGGATGACATGGCGTCCCAGTTTTCCAAAAAGAACTTCAAATTTTGATTCGTCTGACCACAGAACAGTTTTCCACTTTGCCACAGTCCATTTTAAATGAGCCTTGGCCCAGAGAAAACGCCTGCGCTTCTGGATCATGCATAGATATGGCTTCTTTTTTGACCTATAGAGTTTTAGCCGGCAACGGCGAATGGCACGGTGGATTGTGTTCACCGACAATGTTTTCTGGAAGTATTCATGAGCCCACGTTGTTATTTCCATTACAGTAGCATTCCTGTATGTGATGCAGTGCCGTCTAAGGGCCCAAAGATCACGGGCGTCCAGTATGGTTTTCTGGCCTTGACCCTTACACACAGAGATTGTTCCAGATTCTCTGAATCTTTGTATGATATTATGCACTGTAGATGATGATAACTTCAAACTCTTTGCAATTTTTCTCTGAGAAACTCTAAACTATTTTTCGCCGCAGCATTGGGGGAATTGGTGATCCTCTGCCCATCTTGACTTCTGAGAGACACTGCCACACTGAGAGGCTCTTTTTATACCCAATCATGTTGCCAATTGACCTAAAGTTGCAAATTGGTCCTCCAGCTGTTCCTTAAATGAACATTTAACTTTTCCGGCCTCTTATTGCTACCTGTCCCAACTTTTTTGGAATGTGTAGCTCTCATGAAATCCAAAATGAGCCAATATTTGGCATGACATTTCAAAATGTCTCACTTTCAACATTTGATATGTTATCTATATTCTATTGTGAATAAAATATAAGTTTATGAGATTTGTAAATTATTGCATTCCTTTTTTATTCACAATTTGTACAGTGTCCCAACTTTTTTGGAATCGGGTTTGTAGTCCAAGTGCTTTGCAATGGTCATTTTGTTCAGTGCAGACAGCTTTTAGCTGTTGCAGCGTGTCTGGTGTAAGTTAGTAGACATGGTGATAATACGGCACCACGAGTCGAGGATCTATTTCAGAACCGGCCGCTATTCAAATAATCTGGGTGTGGGCGCGGGCCAGATATTATTGCTGGCGGGCCAGTTTTGGCCCAAGGGCCGCCTATTGCGAACACTCCTTTATGGTATTTAGTCTATGAACACATTTAATATAAATACGAATGCACAAAACTGCAAGTTTGACAAAAATAATAAAGACCAAATTACAGACTATTTTTTTCTTTTGAGCATGAACAGAAAAAAATCTTTTCCATTGTTCTCTATTCAGCAGATGATATTGGTTTTATTGTTTCAGAAAATAATTGTTTTGGCTACTTCTGTAATATTCTCTAAGATTATATTTCTGTATATTCTCTATTTCTGTAGAGCTGGACATTCTAATAATGATCAAATTCAGCTTTGAGAATAAAACCAACCTGTTTGTTCCTCAGTATCTTCATGTTTCACTCTGAATGTTTCTTCAGTCATTATGTCTTCAGTCTCATCTTTAATAATTATCTTCATATCTTCAGTCTCTTCTTTAATAAACGCCATCTTTAAGATGAGAATAATTAACAGAGTTAATGGTCTTAAATGATATGTTGAACAAAAAAACACCCAAGCAGCACGTGTAGTGATTCACTGAATCATTTCTCAAAGTGTTTGATTCAATTGACTCAGAGTTGAAAAGTTCAGTTTCTCCATCATGACTCTCCAGAGACTGAACTCGTGTTCATGAACTGATTTATGATTTATATATAGAGAGAGAAATGAGACGCAGGTTTACTGTTTCTCATCAGTGGATATGAGCTTTACTCACACAATTATCCTTCATTACAGTAAGTCCTGTTCAGACGCTGCATTGTCTACAATCACAGAAGTGCATAAAAATCCAACAATTTTACCAGGTAATCTTTGTAGTAAAATTAAAACAGTGACAAATATGATACAAACAAACGTGTTAAAAAGGTTGTTTGAGTTCCTAAAGCAGAGTTCATTCATGTGTCCGAATTGAAACACATTTAAACTCAGTGTGTTTTACCAATATATAAAATGAGGACAAATTTTAGTTTAAACATGGGTATAAAATGTGCAGAAAGTTATCTTTCAAGGATAAGTTTAAGTAAAAGAAGTAATCAATATTAAATGTAATTCATTCAATACCAAAAATTATTGGTAAAAGTCAAATTAAAAATGTAATCTTTCACACATTTGTAATTAAATCAATAGCAAATAAAGTCTTCAGTGTCAAGGGTCATTTGTGTGAGTTGCTGCCTATGTAGTGATTCAAATTCTGTGATGCTCTTAAAAGAGACTGTCGGTTCTGTTTTCTGCTTTTATGTGGTTGTCAGGTTTGTTGTTTAGACAAAATCAAAAAGGAAGAAAAAGAAAAGATCACCAAATATCTATATTTCATAGGTGTGTACTACAGATGCGCGGATCACGGTATCCGCGGGGCGGTAATAAAAAATAACAGTCAATTAAATGCAGGTGGGTCACGAGCGGATGAGACAAAAATCATGAATGTTTTGATTTTAAAGGGATAGTACTGAACTAAACAAAGTCACCTACATCTTGGATGCCCTGGGGGTAAGCAGATAAACATCATATTTTCATTTTGGGGTGAACTATCCCTTTAATGAAGACACAAACTCTCATTTCATGGTAAAACGCAATGAATGTGCATCACGCTTACTTTCCTTTTCAAAAACAGCATCTCTCTTCAGGGAAAACCAATAAAGGAAAACATTTGTCGAGCGCAACTCCTAGTGGACATTATAGAACGCATAGGAATAAAATCTACATGAGATATTGATCAATTCTTCATCAGGTACTAATTTGCAGACGCAATTGCGGGTTAACTTGTTAAGCAGCAATGAAGGCAAAACAAATCTGAGAGAAATTTAAAAAAAAAAAGTGAATTTAAAAAAAAAAGCGAAGGAAATAAAAGTACCGCATGGGAGCGTTTTAGTGGAGTAGTTAACTAATCAAGTGTTGGGTATATGATATGCAGCATATGAAACACAGTATATATTTGATAATAAACTAATAAAGCCTGGATATCCAGCCTTTGCTTGGGCTGAATGTGTTTATTGACTTTGGAAAGTGTCAATTAAAATGAATACAGAAGCAATGGCCTGTTTTCAGAAGAATAAAGAAACATAACTGAATAAAACACTAGTGTAGCCTTTGTTAAAACATACGATAAAACAGATTAGCGCTCTACCAATGTCTATGAATTATGAGCTCACATGACTGAGATTTAAGAAGAGTGTGTAAGTTAGTATTGAGTTTACACTCTATAAATCCTCCTTTGTGTTGCTATTTAAAGTCAGTCTGTCTCTCTAAGTGTGAAAGTGTTTACTGTGTCAGCAGCAATGGAAAATACAATAAATAAAATGGATGTAAATGAAATCTAGTTAATTATTTCATATGCAAGTTTTAAGTGAGTAATTATTTGCATTACTGTGCTAACTAGCTGAAGAGGCTAGTCGGCCAATAATATATTATATATAATATTTATTTTAAGGTGAAGTAGTTACATTGTAATTAGAAAAAGCTCTGGGTAATATTAATTTATAAAAACAATAAAACAATGTATGATTAAAGTCTCCTTGTAGTCAATTATTTTATCCCTTAAAACTCATCTTTGATCACCAAAATGATATATTTTAAAAACAATTCAAGTGAAAAAATTTCTTCATGCATTATAATAGTTTGAATGTAACTCTACACCCTTGCCTCATTTAATATACACGGATCAATGAATATGCTAATTAGCCCCGCCTCCACTCGCTCACGCCAGCTTGGAGAGTCTGCTGTTGCTATAGTGACGAATAATTAGTTATTTGTGTTGTGGCTACATGAAATAAATGCACATCCTTGAATGATCCTTCTCACTGTTGAGAATCGGGCCGCCCAAGAACACGATTATGAATATTCTGGATAAAGATATGCATTAGACATAGTTCAGCGTCATTGTGAGCAAGAGATAAACACATAAACATTAAATCAGTACTTACAATTCACGAACGCCGTAAACAGACTGACCTGTCGAAAACAACGAGTGCAGCTTCAGCATCCGGTCTAGTGTTTGTGTGTGAGCGCGGATCAGGATTACAACCGCTCAAAAAAAACACCACAACTGTTGATCATTTAGAGGCTAATGATGCATAATAAATCAATAAAAAACATGATCAAATTATATGTAAAGAATAAAATGATTTATAAAAACATATGTATGGCTAAATCTCTGTTGTTTTCTGCTGGTATCTGAGCACGTGGCATGGACTACTGACGCTCATCTTACTGTCCTCAGGTCGAGGTGTAGATGAAGATGATCACACTGTGTTTGGTGGTACTGTGTGTGACAGAAGCAGAGAGACTGTATGAATGTTGTGTGTTTTGTATGACGACACACACCGTCCCAAACTGGTCAGAGGTGGGCGAAGGGAACTCTCCAGCACGGGTCCTCTTCATAAAGAGGGTCTCCATTTATCTGATGATGCAATGAAAATAAAATCCCATATTAGACTCAGACGGTCTGTGTGGCAAGAATAACTGGAGCTGACGCTCAGAGACTCACAGGCAGGAACGCTTCAGCTGTAACACACACAAAAGCATGATTATCAGGTCTAAGCCCAAAAGATCCAGTACTACACACCAGTGGAAGGGAAATCAGATGCACCTTCTCACCGTGACAGATAAAGACACATTGAAAGAAATGCCAGTATGAGAAGAATAAAATGAATTTAAAGGTGCCTTAGATTGTAAAATTGTAAAAAAAAAAATATATATATATATATATATACTGGGCATGTCACTCCTTTCTATTTTCATCAATCCCCAGAAAAATGCATTTTGGATGCACATAGGGAAATTTTTCCTCAAAGTACTGTTTTCTCTGTTATCCATCTAATGTTTTCAAAACATCTTCAATTTCTGTCTCAGAGAGTTTAGTTTTTGTTTGAAGAGATGCTTGTAGTTGATTGTTTGTGTACTGCTGGCACACTCCACTGAGCTTATTAATCTCTTCTACGATTAACTGTACTGTGGAGGAAGGGATCAGGAGCTTCTCCTGCAACTTCATGTAAAACACGGACAGATTTCTCAAATATAAGCTCTTCAGTTGTGCAGGGTCTAGTATATCCTCCTCACCTCCATCATCATCTCCCCTTTCATCTGTGTGGCTTTCAGCAACAGAGAACTGAGACTCACTAGAAACTGAAGGAAGACCGTGTGCACAAGAGACATGCAAAGCTGTAGAGTATTTGTGCTTTCTAGATAGGTGGGACGTGAAAGACGATTTCAGTGAAAATGAGCGATCACAGTTTCTGAAGGGGCAATGCACCTGCTCTCTTTTTGAAATGTGAAATTTGAGGTGACCCAAAAGATCTGAAAGATCAATCAACGGTTTCTGACAGTTGGTAACTTCACATGTAAAGGGTCCCTGCAGAGACTCGCACTGTGATGCTGAAGATGACTGCTGATGATGACGGTAAACATGACATTTAAATTTCTGAAGCGTGACTTGCAACCTGCATAGAGGTAATGTGCCTCGTTTCTGTGTAGCCCTTGATGTTGTAAATGACCTTTTAGGGTTTCACAGAAACACCACAACTATTACAAGTGTAATCTGCAAACATCTTTACATGGTGCAATGATCACATTTTGCCCCTGATCTTGACTTTGGCAGCTCTCACAACTTATCTGCAGGAGAAGACGAGTACATTAATCTTGTGAAATATCTGAGTTTTATTTTACATTCATGCTTAAAATGATCCGGGCTTTAGCCATGTATGGAGACGAAGAGCTAAAAACAGCCACCAAATCCAGAGCAGAAAAAAAAAAAAAAAAATCAAGAAAATAAATTATTTGTGCCACCTTTGCCACAAAAGGTGTGCTCTCTTTGAGAAATGTGACACTATCACACATATAACATACAGGAATACAGGTTCACTATTACAGAAAAAAATATATAATTTATAAGAAATACAATTCAGCAGTTTAATAGTAAAAGCCTCCATATCTATTTCAATCCAAAAATATCATTGGAATTATTTTTGTGTTACAGGAAAATGACAAGGATTCTGACTAACAAATCAACTAACATTTCTACAGAGCGCAGTGAGGCAGAAGACCCATTCTTTGGATATAGTTTGGATGTTTCTTTTTTATTGACCAAAAAAGAATGGCAAGACCTGAGGAAGCGTCAGAAAGGAAGATGTTTTCAAGGATTACAGTGGACAAATGGGGAATGAGGTCAATTCATTCATACTGCAGTTTTGGTTTCACGCGCCACAGTGTCAAAACCCTACAGTCCCTAAAAAACACACCCCTATTCAAATGTTTGGGCTACTGCCGGTTTGAAGACTGCCCCATTAATGTTACTGTGGAAGTCACAGATGAGGTCACCCTGAAGGCAGCTGTGCAGTTCACAGGAGGAGATGTGTGCCACAGTACTACTGGACTAAAGAGGAGTCAGTGCGTGCAGATATACAGGTCCTTCTCAAAAAATTAGCATATTGTGATAAAAGTTCATTATTTTCCATAATGTAATGATAAAAATTAAACTTTCATATATTTTAGATTCATTGCACACCAACTGAAATATTTCAGGTCTTTTATTGTTTTAATACTGATGATTTTGGCACACAGCTCATGAAAACCCAAAATCTCAAAAAATTAGCATATTTCATCCGACCAATAAAAGAAAAGTGTTTTTAATACAAAAAAAAAAGTCAACCTTCAAATAATTATGTTCAGTTATGCACTCAATACTTGGTCGGGAATCCTTTTGCAGAAATGACTGCTTCAATGCGGCGTGGCATGGAGGCAATCAGCCTGTGGCACTGCTGAGGTGTTATGGATGCCCAGGATGCTTCGATAGCGGCCTTAAGCTCATCCAGAGTGTTGGGTCTTGCGTCTCTCAACTTTCTCTTCACAATATCCCACAGATTCTCTATGGGGTTCAGGTCAGGAGAGTTGGCAGGCCAATTGAGCACAGTAATACCATGGTCAGTAAACCATTTACCAGTGGTTTTGGCACTGTGAGCAGGTGCCAGGTCGTGCTGAAAAGCGAAATCTTCATCTCCATAAAGCTTTTCAGCAGATGGAAGCATGAAGTGCTCCAAAATCTCCTGATAGCTAGCTGCATTGACCCTGCCCTTGATAAAACACAGTGGACCAACACCAGCAGCTGACATGGCACCCCAGACCATCACTGACTGTGGGTACTTGACACTGGACTTCAGGCATTTTGGCATTTCCTTCTCCCCAGTCTTCCTCCAGACTCTGGCACCTTGATTTCCGAATGACATGCAAAACTGACCAACAGCCCATGATTGCGGTTTTGAGTAATGAACCAGGCTGGGAGTTTTTAAAAGCCTCAGGAATCTTTTGCAGGTGTTTAGAGTTAATTAGTTGATTCAGATGATTAGGTTAATAGCTCATTTAGAGAACCTTTTCATGATATGCTAATTTTTTGAGATAGGAATTTTGGGTTTTCATGAGCTGTATGCCAAAATCATCAGTATTAAAACAATAAAAGACCTGAAATATTTCAGTTGGTGTGCAATGAATCTAAAATATATGAAAGTTTAATTTTTATCATTACATTATGGAAAATAATGAACTTTATCACTATATGCTAATTTTTTTGAGAAGGACCTGTATAATGCAATATAATACAGGGGGTTAATAAAGGTCATCTGAATTGAAGCGATGGGTTTTTGTAAGAAAAATATTCGTATTTAAAACTTTATTAACTAGTTAATTAGCTATTAACTTGTGGTTGATTTATGTTTATGATTGATCATTATATATTTTATATTATATATTTCACCCATAATCCAAGCTAATTCGTTATACTGTACAACAACATTAAGTGTAATTAAATTTTTATGTTTAATAAAGATACATTGTTCTACAATTCACATTGTAGAGAAAGTGGTAAAAAGTTTAAATTATATTAATATCAAAGGGTTAACTTACAAGATGAAGGGGGAAAGAAAGAAGAAAAAAAAACAACTTTAATCTGTATCCTTCACCAAAACATCTTTTATATAAGCAGACAGGAAATGATGCGGTCACAGTGGTGTAGATCACGTTCAGCTAATAAAAGCATCAGTGCACAGCAGCGTCCACACGAGCAACTCACACAATGGACTCCAAAAGACCGAAAATCTACAAGAGGACTCACGGCAATAGTAGCACTGAGATACAAGACCTGGACAGAGAAGATGGTGAGGAGATGATCACTGATGCCAACAGAGACACAAAGAACCGTCATGACTGTTGTGTTCATAGTTAACGACAAGGTGGCAGTGGAATGTGGAAGTGTTGAAGTGCTGCTTGGAAAAAGAGAACAAGAGGTGATATGTTCTGAAAAAGACAAGTTTGGCATGTGTTAAATAAAAAGAGCATCGAAGGAATTACTCCGGTCTTGTGTTTAATACTTCAATACACAACAATTGGCGACGATGGTTTCCGTGCCTACGCCTGCATCTTTTCTGCCATGCAGTGGAGAGCCTGCGATTCCTTTTGTTACCTGGCGAAAAATGTTTGAAAATTACTTGCTTGCTATTAATGCTACAGGAGACTCATGGCCGGATGCCAGGAAACGTGCTATTCTACTACACAGTTTGGGGACTGAAGGCCAGAGGCTGTTTTACACGTTTCCTAATACTGGAACTAAATGCGTACAAAGCTGAATGTTTTTCCTGTTGGCCCCAAAAGTGACAAATGTGCTAGAGTGAAAGAGACTGTGAGTAACAAACAGTGCAAGAGTAAAGAGTACACTGACAAAAGACGTGGTGCCAAGTACCACACTTTCAAACCAGGAGACCAGGTGAGAGTGAAACAACCTGGGCATGTGAAGAAGGGTGTTTCTCAGTTCTCACCACCACTGAACATTGAGCAACAAATCGGAAAGAGCACTTTCGTTCTGAGTGACAAAAAGAAATGGAATGTATCGAAACTAGCTCGCTTTACAGCCCGTTACCACACAGAATGAGAACTTGCAAGCACCAGTGACATTTAATCTTAGGAAAAGTAGTAGAGTGCGTAGAATGCCAACGTGGTTGAAGGAATATGATTTAAAGTGAAGTGAAGTTGTACATGCATGAAAAAAAAAAAAAGTAAAGAAAACATGCATCTTTGTTTTGGTTATGTTGTGAGCTTGTGAACAGTTGTAATTGCTTAAATACTAAAAACTGTGCATTAGAAAGAGTAAAACAAGGTCAGTTACATTGGTTAAGTTGTTGTGAGTTATTAACAAGTACACAGTAATTTTACGTGATTTTGTTACCTTACAAGAGTAACTTTGTTCTGAATAACTAATCTGTGATATGAAGAATCTTTCAAGTAAGAGGGGAAATGTTGTGTTCATAGTTAACCACAAGGTGGCAGTGGAATGTGGAAGTGTTGAAGTGCTGCTTGGAAAAAGAGAACAAGAGGTGATATGTTCTGAAAAAGACAAGTTTGAAATGTGTTAAATAAAAAGAGCATCGAAGGAATTACTCCTTCTTGTGTTTAATACTTCAATACACAACAATGACGTCAGGACAGAAAACAGAGAACTCTACTCAGACACCGCCATATAGTCATAGTGCTGGCCATCAAACTCACTAAAACGGTTGATGAGTTTTACATCAAGTACAAGAACATCACAGAAGAGATAAATGAGTTAAGAAAAAGAAAAACAATCTTGAAAGAGAATACTACAAATTTATTAAATTATAATAAAACCCTGAATACAGAAAAATTGACATTACAGAAGGAGATGAAAGAACTGAGGCAACGGATACATAAAATAGGTAAAAAAACAACAACAACATTACACCAAAACTACACAACTATTCAGTATTTAAAGAATATAGTATGTATGTTTCGGGTTACCTGTTATAAATAAGTTGTGTCAGTCAGTGTGGAAGGAAATAAAGAGCTAATTGTTGTACTGGTTGTTCTTACAGATGGATGGAGTTGCTATCAATCCAGTCTTTACTTCATCTCCACTGAGAAGAAGAGCTGGACTGAGAGCAGACGATACTGTACAGACAGAGGAGCAGATCTGATCATCATAAACAACAGAGAGGAACAAGTGAGTGAAAGAGAAAGTTTGTTTGTGACCATACCTAAGTTTGGAGCAACAAAGCCACATTCACACTGAGGATGCTCAATTCCGATTTATGGCTCAGATCCAATGTTTCTGTAGAGTTGTTCACATTGAAGTTTTAAATGTGGCCAATATCAGATTCCAGTGTGAACAGATCATGGTCCTGGACTGACCCGCATGCGCAAAAGAATGATAAAAAAGATCTCGCAGCACGCTGTCATACGGAAGTAAACACGGAGGACATTAAAGTAAGCGATTACACTTATTTATTTATAGTGTGCTATAGTGTGATTTATTTATCTGCTGCCGGAGCCAGTAAATTTACACACAATCAATTAAAAAAAAAAGAGGAGGATGCAATAAAAGAGATAAAAGAGAAATTTATGGTAGAAGTCCTCGTGTTTTGCTTGTATATAGAGCTGTCACATCATTGTCATTTGAAAGTGACTCCCATGAGTGCTGAATTGTGACGAATGTTGCTCTAGAGTGATGTAAAAGTCACATGACTTCTGATTTGACTGTTCAAACCGAGGTCGCACTGCAAAACATCTGATCTGTACTGGATTTAGTACCTCATATGAAAGTCAGAATTGAAAAGATCAGGTTCCATGTGGTTTGTGCTGTTCACACCGTCATGACAAAAACAGATCTGAGTCACATGTGAGCAAAAAGATCTGATTTGGGCTACATTTGCCTGCAGTCTGAACATAACCAAAGTCTGATAACACCTTCCTTCGTGGACAGGCTGAGCAGAGTGTGTGAGCGACGTGAAATTTGTCTGAACTGTACGTCTTTGTTTGCAATGAATTTCTTGAATGGATGTATTAATTACTCGGCCTACTTAGATAACAGTAATGCTATTTGTTGTTTTAAGTATGTTTCTTCATTCATTAGGAGTATTTAAAACAAGTTCCAGGTGGCACTGATGTCTGGATTGGTCTGACTGACAGTGATGTGGAGAACACATGGAAATGGGTTGATGGCACCAACATGACCTCTGGGTGAGAAATCACTCCTGTAAAACTACATCCACCAAACTCGGCACAGACCCACAGTCTGTCAATCTATCAATATATTTCAGCCCTTTTCTAATCTATAAATGCAAAACCACCATAGCAACCAAGTACAAACATCCTGGAAATGCCTAAGCAACCAGATAGCATGCCTCGGTAACTGATCAGAACACTTTAGACACTGTTGCAATCATAAAGTACACTGTAGCAACTACATACAACCACCCAAAACACCAAAGCAACCACTTGAGCAACTGCTGCCTACAGTCATTCTGTATATCTGTGTGACTGTACAGCCATTAAAACAAGCTTTTAAAATGCTTTTAAACATTAAGACAAAATTAAAGTTAGTCTTGACAAACTTTATCTCACAGTCAGTATCATATCGCACAGAAAGCAGCACTGAACATCTAATGCTGATCTGTTGCAGGTTCTGGAGGGATGGAGAACCAAGTGATAGCGCTGGTGATAAGGATTGTGCCATAAATCTGCCATCAGGGTTTGCTGATTATTCATGTAAAAAAACTTTTAAATGGATCTGTGAGAAGAACACATTTTAATTTACTTTGCTATAAAGGGTTGTTACAACATTTGTCTCATTTCTCTTTTTGTTCTGAAACATAGTTCTGCAAGTTTCCATGTAATAAATCATCTTTATCATTAAAACACTGAGTACATTTATTTATGATTATATTATATTTTGTTAGTGATACATGTGTGCAGCTCCTCATCCACCATATTCACAGTGAAAGCTGAAGTGTCCAAATACTAACATTACTGAATGTGTTTCAATAGATTAATCACTCACCCCCATGTCATCCAAGATGTTCATGTCTTTCTTTCTTCAGTCGAAAAGAAATTAAAGTTTTTGATGAAAACATTCCAGGATTATTCTCCTTATAGTGGACTTCAATGGGCACCAAACAGTTGAAGGTCAAAATTAGTTTCACTGCAGCTTCAAATTGTTCTACACAATCCCAGACGAGAAATAAAGGTCTTATCTAGTGAAACCAAAACTCATTTTCTGAAAAAATTGACGACTAATCCTTTAACTCAACAAATGAAGTGAGATTGGGGTGTGGCTATTTTTTTTTCTTCTTCTTTACTTAAATTCTCTATGGTGAGGCTAGTAATGCGGAAACTTCACACTTAAGAGGAAAATAATCAACTTCAATTACTTACAAGAAGTAAGAAATGTTATTACATTGACATCAAAGGCTTAACAACATGACTACTTTTACTAGTATTGCACAAAAATGTTTTAACATAAATCGTTGCTGTTTATCTGCAAAACCTTTTTATATAAGCAGGATATGACTGCTCAGTGCGGTCACAGTGGTGTGTAGTTAACGTTGAACTCAAAGTATCAGTACACAGCTGTGTTTTCCACACACAAGCAACTTACACTCTAAACGACTAAAAATGTGCAAGAGGAACAGCACAGGTATTGAGATTTATTTGATTATAACAATCAACACACATATTTTAGTCATGTGAGTAATTAAGAAACATTTATCTTCATGTCTGTGGTGTTCAGGAACTGATTCTGTGAGGAACAGAAGATACAAAAGAGCTACAGTGTGTTTGGTGCTGCAGTGTGTTCTTCTGGTCGAGGCGATCATATTGCTGGGTCTCGAACTCAGAACAAAGACTGATGAGTATGAAAACAGTGAGGACAAATACAACCAACAAAGGAACAAGGAACGTGATGAGATCCAACGCTTGTTAAAAAAGAAAGATAAATTGGAGAAAGACATTAGCAACACGACTAATCAAAATAACCAGTTAAATGAGGAGAAAAAACAACTGTTAGCACAATTTTTTGGTAATCTTGAACTTCACTTAAACTACACAAATGTTTAGTATTAAAAAGATGCAGTGTTTATGTTGTGTGTACACGTGGATGTTAGTAAGTTTCAGTTCAGTGTGGACGAGAACAAACAACTCATAACTAAACTGGTTGTGTTACTAGATGGATGGAAGTGCAATCAATCCAGTTTATACTACATTTCCTCCAACACGAAGAACTGGGCTGATAGTAGAGAAGACTGTTTGAACAGAGGAGCAGATCTGATCATCATAAACAACAGAGAGGAACAAGTGAGTGAAACATTGATTGACTAATTCAGATTCATGATTCATTTACATTAGACGTGTGTTAGCTGACATACTACAGAAATGATTTCACTTCTTTTCTATTATTAGGAGTCTTTTAAAACTGATGCTGAATTCTGGATTGGTCTAAATGACAGTGATGTGGAGGGCACATGGAAATGGGTTGATGGCAGCACACTGACCTCTGGGTGAGAAATTACTGAACTGAACCGATTAATATGATATAAATGATTATCATATCACACAGAAAGCAGCACTGAACACCTAATGCTGATATGCTGTATATGCAGGTTCTGGGCGTCTGGACAGCCCAACATGGACAAAGAGGAAAACTGTGCTGTGCTGAATCCATTAGGGTGGTATGGTTATCCACGTGATAATGTTTTTAAATGGATATGTGAGAGAAAAAAAAGCACCTTAAAATAAAATCTGTAATGTGATGGCTAATATAAAGCAGGTAAAAAAAAATAGTTACACTTGTATTTGAAAAAAGTAATAGTTGTACTTTTTTGTAAGCTATAAGTCCTACTGTATTAAATCATCATTATTAAATTAAGCAAATTAATTTGTGTTTCTGTTATATTTTATTGTTGCATGTGTGCAGCTTCTCTGCAGTTTTCTGTCATGTTAATATGTACTCAACATTAAAAAAAAAAACAAAAAAAACTGTTATACTTCCAATATCTCAATACCACTGATATCAAAAGCAGAACTACCAAACGAGCTCCAACACACATCAGATCAAGAGTCTGCAGACTCACACTAGGAACAACAGACTTATTTTAAATCTAGGCTAACGGCTTAAAACTGGCTAATATTCACATCCTAAACAACAAAAAGCATTTCCTATGATGTTGAGGAGACGGTAGAAATTTAGGGAATAGTCAGTCTTTATTTCCACAGACATGAACTCAAACCTGTGTACATCTGAGCACTTAACAACAGCATCAGTCTGCTTTCAACCAATAATATATAAGTTTTTCAATCAAGTAGGACAAAATTTGTCTGGCTAACGTGTAAAGACAAATTTGTTGACTCCACTAAAGCTCACAAGATGATGACATTGTGAAATTCATGTCAATTTTTTCAGCTCAACTTCACAGATTTTGTTATGTTGGTAATATCATTTGTAATTATATAAAAAGAGAGCATTCAAAGGCAGAATATTTAAATCATTACTTTTTAATGGATTTGTTAGAAGACTTGATCAGTTCTAGTTTCCTACAGCTAAAATATGCCACAAAGTTACTCTGAAACGCTGTGAGACATTTTGACCATAGTGGTTTTGAGTCTCGACAGCATAAGTATAGGAGCAGAAGCTCAGAGCAGTCCCAGAACAGACACAGAACAACATTCACCATCTGAATCATTTCAATACATTATTAAAAGTTATCAAAAAAGTTGCCTTTTTTTCATCTTAACAGGATATCACGTGTTCATGACCACAGTTGCAAAAACACTTCAGAGCAGTGCGGTTCACTTAAAGCAACATCATGACTTTTTCATAATTACTGCAGCTTCAGATCCTGACAACATGTTTCATAGCAAGGCTTGAAATTGTGACCATTTTGGTTGTGCATGCACCTGAAATTTATTCTGTGCAACCTCAATTTATTTGGAAGCATTTGTGCAAGTGAAAATAATTGTTGAGGTGTGACCTGTTTTCATTTCTCTACAAAACGTTTGCTAATTATTGCACAGTATGTGTCTGCTGTGAGCTGATACAGTGACCGGTCCAATGTTCTATCCAAATGTAACATAACCAGTGTTGGGGGTAACGCATTACAAGTAACTTGAGTTACGTAATCAGATTACTTTTTCAAGTAACTAGTAAAGTAACACATTACTTTTTCAATTTACAACAAAATATCTAAGTTACTTTTTCAAATAAGTAACGCAAGTTACTATTTCCACATTTATTGACTGACAGCTCACCTGTCCCCATATTGAGAGAAATAAAGTGTTGTGTGCGCTGTGTGAACATGATGGTTATTGTAGTTTTAGACTAAATGTGAACATGCATTTACTCATCTCACTTGCACGAAAACATTCAGTATTCCTCAAAATGAATAAAAACAGTGAAATGCAATCTCAGAATTTTTGCAAACCTGTAATAAACTATATTAAATTACACAAATATACTTTATGTATTTAATCTCAATTATTAACCAATGTCTTTGCTGCTGACCTTCAATATACCTAATTCAACCATACTAATAAGCAAAAAATACTTTAGATTAGATTTAGAAATAAGAGTGTTGAACTTCCTTCTCCTGTATCCTATTCTTCTTTAATCCGGAATAGCAGCACAGCTGAAGGGTGTGTTTGAGCTGCACCCTGTACTGTACAGGTGTAAATATGCATTTCCTTCAGCTTGAGGCTTATTCATTTCACTTTTGGTGTGAAAGGGCCTTTTTGCCAAAAACAGAATTTTTTTGTTGTTATTAAAAAACAAACAAGCAAGCCCAGCCCCAGTGAGAAAAAGTAACACAAAAGTAATGTAACGCATTACTTTTCATAAAAAGTAACGAAGTAATGCAATTAGTTACTTTTTTAGGGAGTAACGCAATATTGTAGTGCATTACTTTTAAAAGCAACTTTCCCCAACACTGTACATAACCGATTAAAATTCATTTTTACATTCTTAACTTTAATGCAGATTTAAGACATTAGCAATCAATCACTCCCTTTCTTTGAGCTCCTTTATCATGTTGAATGATGAAAAGAACACAGAGACATTTATTTTGTTAAGACAAAGTAACTGTGGATCCACCAGCAAAGGAAAGAATGGCTGAAAGACTCTGAGTGGCTCCGCTATGAAAATTCAATTCAATTCACATTTATTTGTATAGCACTTTTCACGATACATATCATTTCAAAGCAGCTTTACAGAGAATGCATGTCAACATCACAATTTAAAGAATACAGTTAGCAAATAATGTAATAATTTAGGCAAATAATTTACATCACTGTTAGCAGTTTAACTGAAGGTAGAAGCAATGAGCTCCTGGAAAAATGAATTACATATTAACAATAATTAGGATATAGAAATTTTTGAATGTGCATATTGATCCAAATGATTGCGTCTTCTGAAGTCCTCGCAGGAGTTGTCGCTGTCTCTTCATAGGTGTTGGTCATCTGAGGTCTTCTTAAAGGCCAGAACACACCAAGCCAACGCCGACGAACTAGTGGCAACGAAAGCAGACTGTGGGGTTTGCTCACGTCGGCAGCGTCTGTGTCCAAAGTTGCCCTGCCACACCAAACCGACGCTAAACAGCCGACGGCCAAGCAGCACGTCAGTTCTGCGCCTGCGTGAGATGAAATGCCTTTCCGAAACAGCAGGCGGCAGTAGCTGAACAGCCAATCAGAATGATCAGATGGCCCGACGGACCGACGAGCTCCAACGCCGATTCAACATTTCGAATCGGCCGAAAAAAGGCTGACGAGGACCAACTTCAGCCGACGGTGCGGAACACACTGAGAAAACTTAGTCGGCCGACGAAGAAAAACTGCCCGATGGCCGACCGTCGGCTTGGTGTGTTCCTGCCTTAAGAGGCTGGATCCAAACTGAAGCTGATGTACTCTCTAGTCACCACAGGATGGGCAAATGGAGAATAATTAGCATAGCTGCTGTTCATAACATCAAGCAAAGATTGTCATGTGCAATTGATCTGATATGACATGCATTATGTGAACACTTGGCAAAAGAGATGTGTCTTTAATCTAGATTTAAACTGGGAGATCGAGTCTGAGCCCTGAACATTATCAGGAAGGCTATTCCAGAGTTTCGGAGCCAAATGTGAAAATGCTCTCCCTCCTTTAGTGGACTTGGATATCCTAGGTACAACCAGAAGTCCAGAGTTTTGTGATCTTAAAGAGCATGAAGGATTGTAGGGCAATAGAAGATCGGTTAAGTACACAGGAGATAAACCATTTAGAGCCTTATAGGTCATTAGAAATACTTTATAATCGATACAGAACTCAATAGGTAACCAGTGTAGAGATGATAAAATTGGTGATATATGATCATATTTTCTTGACCTGGTAAGAACTCTAGCAGCTGCATTTTGTACTAATTGTAGCTTGTTTATTGAGGAAGCAGGACAACCAGCTAATAATGCATTACAGTAATCTAACTTTTCTGCATCAGAAATAGATAACATATTCCATATCTTAGCAATGTTTCTGAGGTGGAAGAAGGCTGTTTTTGTAACAGACAAATAAACAAAATTGTGACGATCTGATAGGTATGACCTTAACCACCGTATTGCCTGGCCCTAAATACCAGTGTAATTTTGTAGTCGATCTAGGTGTATTTTATGATCTATAGTGTCGAACGCAGCACTGAGATCAAGTAACACTAGTATTGAGATACAGCCTTGGTCAGAAGCTAGAAGTAAGTCGTTTGTAATTTTAATGAGCGCAGTTTCTGTGCTATGATGAGATCTGAATCCTGACTGAAATTTTTCATATATAGCGTTTTTTTTGCAAGAAAGAGCACAACTGGGCGACACCACTTTTTCTAGTATTTTAGACATAAATGGAAGATTTGAAATGGGTCTGTAATTTGCTAATACATTTGGATCTAATTGTGGTTTCTTAATGAGAGGCTTAATAACTGCTAGCTTGAACGGTTTTGGGACATGACCTAGAGATAAAGACGAGTTGATAATATTGAGAAGAGGCTCTTCTGCTACAGGTAACAATTCTCTCAATAGTTTAGTGGGTATTGGATCTAATAAACATGTTGTTGGTTTAGATGCAGTGATAAGTTTATTTAGCTCTTCATGTCCTATAGTTGTAAAGCACTGCAACTGTTCTTGAGGGGCGATAATTGAGGTTGAATCATAAAACTCTGTTAAAGGTTGTACATTTACAATTGTATGTTCACCTAGACAAAACAAGACTTTGCGATGTACAGAGGTGTAAGGCAGTCTTGAATCCGTGTTATGGGTTACAGCTGGCGGTGCAATCTGTCCCTGCAATCTGTGAGGGTTTATTTCGTTGCCAGACTTGATATGACTTGACAAACTGAGTTGTATCCTTGGGAAGAGATGGCCACCAGAACCGATTCTGAATGAGCTGCGTGGTAGCTGTGATGCCCAGATGACCAGACAAAGGGGAATTGTGCACCTTCTCCAGGATGCGGTTGCGGAAGTCTACGGGCACAAAGGTTCTCTCTGGGGGACAGTCAGGAGGTGTCTCGCTTCCAGCATTGGCCTGCTCCAGTTCCGTTATAATATGGATAATTTTTGGATCCAGGATGATAGGTGACAGTGAACTGAAATCGAGATAAGAACAGGGACCAGCGAGTTTGACGTGGGTTGAGTCTCTTGGCAGTTCATAGGTATTCTACGTTTTTGTGGTCAGTTAAGACAACGAAAGGATGTGTAGCCCCCTCCAGCCAATGGCGCCACTCCTCGAAGGCAGCTTTCATGGCCAGCAGTTCCAGATCACCGACATCGTAGTTGCACTCTGCAGATGTGGATTACCTTGTCTTTGAGAGAGTATAGCCCCGAGACCAGTGTTGGATGCATCCACTTCAACAAACGGGAGAGAGGGATCTGGATGATGGAGAATGGGAGCCGAGGTGAAGTGTTCTTTAAGGTCCTGGAAGGCCACTTGAGTCGATTTTGCCCCTTCTTCACCATGCTAGTAAGTGGACAGGCTATGGTACTGATATTTCGGATGAAGCGGCGGTAGAAGTTGGCAAACCCTAGAAACCTTTGTAGTTCCTTTAGTGTATTGGGACGGGGCCAGTTCAAGATGGCGGTTACCTTCTTCTTGTCCATGGCGACGTGGGTGCTTTATGGAACTCACATTTTTCTGCTTTGGCGTAGAGTTGGTACTGGATTAACCTCTGGAGAACCTGTCTGACCTGGGTTATACGTTCCTCAGTGTTATCTGAATAGATCAAGATATCATTAATGTATACGATCACAAATTTGTTCAGCATGTCTCTGAATATGTCATTAATAAAGGCTTGAAATACAGATGGGCTACTTACCAGGCCAGGCCGAAGGGCATAACCAGATATTCATAGTGCCCAGTAGCCGTAGAGAATGCAGTTTTCCACTCATCACCCTCTCTGATGCGGATCAAGTATCTCAGGTTGAGATAACGGAAAGATGCGACCCTTGGATGGTGATGTTCCTGGAATAAGATCAATAGCACAGTCATGCGGATGATGAGGAGGTAACTGGGACACACGTACCTTGCTGAAGACTACAACCAGATCTTGGTATTCATTGGGGCGTTGTAAGCCAGGGGAAATTTCCGTTGCCGACTCAGAGGTGATTTCAGTGGGTTCGGTAGCCTGGATGGTTCTAATACAAAAAGGAGGTGAGTGAGGTAGACATTTGGATTAGCAATGTTTGTTCCAGTGGATGATTTGTCCTTCTCTCCAACAGATGTGTGGGTTGTGAGTGCGAAGCCACCGTAATCCCAGAATGATGGAGGAGGTGGATGTGGGCAGGACATGGAATTGGATGCGCTCTGTGTGAAAGATGCTGATCTGCATGGTTAAAGGTTGAGTGATGGGATTAATGCTTCCTGAGCCCAGTGGCCGCCCATCTATAGCTTCCACTGTGAGAGAAGAGAGACTTTCAATTAATGGGATTTTCTGCTGATCAACATAGCTCTGGAATATGAAGGTTCCCGCAGCCCGGAGTCCAGTAATGAAGAGGTCTCAAGATGAACGTCGTTAAACACTAGTTTGATGGGTACAGAAACACGCATATCTGAGCAATAGTGGGATTTTGAATCACTCACTGGACGGGGGCTTTCAGGGCGAGGACGCACCGGGCAGTTTCTCATATGACCTGGGTTGCCACAATACAGACACAGACGATGAGCTATGTGGCGGCCTCTCTCCTCCTCAGACAGATGGTAAGTGTTGATTTGCATTGGTTCAGTGGTCTCTAGATCAGCTGCTGGAGGAGCGCGGGGGCTGCCTTTGGGAACAGCTTTACGGGCACGGATAAGGTTATCGATATGGATAGTGAGTTTGATAAATTTGTCCAGACTCTTCCCCTCATCTCGGCAGGCTAATTCAGTCTGTAACTCATGAGACAGTCCCCTTCTGAAACATACTTTGAGTGTGTCATTCACCCAGTTGGTCTGTGCTGCAAGTGTACGAAAAGCCAGAGCATATTCGGCCGCCGTCTTCCGTCCCTGAGTAAGTTATATGAGGCCCCCTTGCCGTCACCGGGATGATCGAACACCTCTCTGAACCTCTGTAAAAAAAAAACTCATACGAGGGAAAAGCAGATCCATCGTCTCCCCACACTGCTGTAATCCAGTCAAGCGCTCTCCCCGTAAACAATAAACAAATTAGAGCGATCTTACCGGTGTCAGTACTAAACAAGGCAGGTTGTTGATTGATGAAGAGGGAACACTGGTGGATGAATCCCTTACATCTTGCTGGATCGCCGTCGAACTTTTCAGGCAGAGAGAGGCGGGGATTAGTCGTCGGCAGCCTCCCTGCCACGTGTGCAATGGCGGCGGGCGGTGGAGACGCTGCGGGAGCGGTGAGCTGCAAGCCCTGGAGCGCTTTCACCAGTTCCTCCGTGAGATTAGTGAGACAGTTGAGCTGGTGCTAGAGAGCAGCCAGCTGACTGGCCTGGGCAGACATGTTGTCACACAGGTGAGAGAAAGCAGCTGGATCTGGGTTTGGCAAAGTCTTCTGTAATGAATCATCACTTAGACTGGGATCCATTTGCATGCTTTTATTATAAACAAAGTGGTCGTACAGGCTTGGTCAAACAGGGGCAAACGGGTGACAGAGGCAGACAGAATCGTGGTCAAATAACAGGCAGAAGGTCAGGACAGGCAGATATCACTCACAGAACAGTAACCAGGCAGGGATCAAAGGGCTGGCAGCAAGGATCAGGAAACGGGTCAGAGGTAGTCAGCAACAGGCAATCAAACAGGAAAATAACGCTCAGAAATGTTCACCTAGGCAAAACAAGACTTTGCGATGTACAAAGGTGTAAGACAGTCTTTTATAGTCCAGGTTATGGGTTAAGGCCCTTTCACACCGGATGCGTAACGGAAAAGCGAAACGGAAAAGCGAATAGTTCGTGTGCGAATAGTTCGCGTCAAAACCATTCACATCAGCCGTGACGCGAATTTGCGACGTTTGTGCTCTGAAAGATTCCAAAACATTCGCGGCGACAGCTGAATTATATATATATATATATATATATATATATATATAATAATATATATATATATATATATATATATATATATATATATATATCAACAAAATAATCTTCATCCTGTTGGAAAGGTTGGTCAGTTTAACTGCTCAGGACAACATAGACACTTAATCATCCAGTGAGCTTTTCATTTTTTTTCAAAGACCGAAAAGAAGTTTTTGGGTGCACCCAGTCTTAACAACAACACATTCACTTTCCATAGTCACGGACACAATTTAGGTTTAAAAAACAACAGGTTTTACCTCAGAAGGTTATGTTATCCTTGTCTATACAGCGACTTGCATGTACTCCCACAGGAGCTGTAATCTCGTGAGAAATGCGATACCTGTCAAAGGTTAATGTTGATTGAATAGCTAGTGACATCTACTGGACATTTCGTTTACAGAAAAGAAACCCACTCACATATACTGCGAGTAGCCCAGGCTATAAATAGGCTTCTGTCTAAGATAAGAAAACCTTTATTTGTCCCACAATGGGGAAATTGTATGCCTATGGACTACAGATAGAAGTTTAACTACTAGACATACAGGGAGTGCAGAATTATTAGGCAAGTTGATTTTCTGATCATATTTTTTTCCCAAGCACATTTTACCAATTCCAATCCACATCAATCTTAATAACTACTATTAATATTGTTTTTAATCATTTATAAGTGATATATAATTGTTCATGAAGGCTGGAAATGAAAAATGCCTTATATTCAGGTGTGCAGAATTATTAGGCAAGTTTTCTTTTACAGGCAAAATGAGCCAAAAAAGAGATTTAACTCAGACTGAAAAGTCAAAAATTATTAAATACTCATGAGAAGGACGCAATACTAATGCAATACTAGAAATTGCAAAGTTAAAGCATGACCAAGGGACAGCAAAATGCTCATTGGGTCAGCGGGGTCAGACAAAAACAGGTGGAAAAGAAAAGACACGTTAACTGCAAAATAATTAAGAATTATGTGTGAAACCATCAGGAACCCTTTAGTCTCCAGCGCCACCATTTTCCAGAACTGCAACCTACCTGGAGTCTCCAGAAGTGCAAGGTCTCAGGATCTCAGAGACTTAGGTTAGCTAAAGAATCCTAAAAAATGACCCGCACTTGATAAGAATCACAAGCTGAAGTGTTATAAAATACATGAAGACTGGGTTTTTATAGGCTTTATAGACAGACAGCTTGAGAGTGACTCCTGAAGGACCAGCACCACATCCTCTTGTACCACTGTTTGAAGAATTTATCTTCCAGAATCTGGCAGTAAGTTTTGGAAGATCATTTTTAGTCCATCTCTGCAAGACAGACATTTCAGGATAAGAGATGGACTAAAAGTGAACTCAAACACCTTACTGCCAGATTCTGGATAAATTCTTCAAACAGTGGTACAAGAGGATGTGGTGCTGGTCCTTCAGGAGTCACTCTCAATCTGTCTGTCTATAAGGCCTATAAAAACCCAGTCTTCATGTATTTTATAACACTTCAGCTTGTGATTCTTATTAAGAGCGGGTCATTTTTTAGGATTCTTTAGCTAACCTAAGTCTCTGAGATCCTGACACCTTGCACTTCTGGAGACTCCAGGTAGGTTGCAGTTCTGGAAAATGGTGGCGCTGGAGACTAAAGGGTTCCTGATGGTTTCACACTTAATTCTTCACCTTAATTCTTAATTATTTTGCAGTTAACATGTGTCTTTTCTTTTCCACCTGTTTTTTGTCTGACCCCGCTGACCCAATGAGCATTTTGCTGTCCCTTGGTCATGCTTTAACTTTGTAATTTCTAGTATTGCATTAGTATTGCGTCCTTCTCATGAGTATTTAATAATTTTTGACTTTTCAGTCTGAGTTAAATCTCTTTTTTGGCTCATTTTGCCTGTAAAAGAAAACTTGCCTAATAATTCTGCACACCTGAATATAAGGCATTTTTCATTTCCAGACTTCATGAACAATTATATATCACTTATAAATGATTAAAAACAATATTAATAGTAGTTATTAAGATTGATGTGGATTGGAATTGGTAAAATGTGCTTGGGAAAAAAATATGATCAGAAAATCAACTTGCCTAATAATTCTGCACTCCCTGTATAGTTTAAATAAACATTCACAAGGTAGTTTTCTATTGTAAATGCGTCGACACACAAGCTATCAGATGATCCGTCATTGTTGCTGTGACATCACCTTTGTTTCCTTGTATTTGATTGGTTGAAGCCTTTTCTGTCGCCTCGAATGTGAAAAAAAATCGACATTGAAGCGAAAAAAATAAACGTCGTTTTTTCGCAGTAGCACATTCGCGTTCGGTGTGAAAGCACTCATTACACAAACAGCTGCTCAAAAAACAAAACCATCGCGCGAATAATTCGCGCGTCAAAATCGCGTCCAGTGTGAAAGGACCTTTACAGCTGGCGGTGCAATCAGTCCAAGGTATGGGCTTGTGGGAAATGTAGTGCAAGTGTGAGTGTTAGTATTCGGGTGATGGCTCCCTCCGATGGTCAGAGGAGGGAACCATGGAGTTCGTCTCTGTGACAATAACACATTATCAATTTATATTTCCAATCCATTAAAGGATTATTAGGCTGCATATATTAGGTCAGCCGGAACCGGGAACACTTCCTCTAACACCAGATGTACTCCTTACATCAGAAGAAGAATGGCATCTACGTTAATATTAGTCTCTCTCTTTATCCAGAGGTTTACCGTAGTCAACCAGATCCAGGCCGTTTTCAGGTGAGATCGAGGACCTGCACCTGGACACAAGCACAACGCAGCCCTGAAGTATCAGCAGAGATTGAGTCAACTAGATCATCCTTTGTGAAGGCCTCATAGACACAACAGCCAGTGGCACAGTTCCTCAACAAACCGTCCAAACCGGTGTGATGAATACGATCCTCAACTGGATGGAACTGGATTAAATACTTTAAATGTTGCGATCCTATCGGACTTATGATAGTTACCTAAATCGTAACAAAGCACTTTTTGCCAGAGGAGAACTGGCCTCCCGACTAAGCCTGGTTTCTCCCAAGGTTTTTTCTCAATTTTATCACCTGTTGGAGTTTGGATTCCTTGCTGCTGTCACCTTTGGCTTGCTTAGTTGGGGACACTTGACATTTGCTATTCTGGCCACGCCAGTTATCTCTGTATGTATATTTTAGACAACAATAAAATTAAAATATTAATACTCATGCATGTGGTTCAGGCAACACAGTCAATGATTATCTTCACTACATGTATATTTACAACCAAACAAACTATAAAACACCAGAATGGTATAAACCAGAACTACAAAACTTCCTCTTTTCATTTACATTTTAAAAATATTAAACATATGTGGTTCAGTCAATATGTGCATATAGTTTGCAATCATAAAACACAACTCTGTCTCATTTTGTTAAATGTCAGTTTTAATGATCAATAACAGCCGTTATAAAAAATATAAGCAAAAGGTACATTTACATGTATAAGAAGCTACAATAAAAATTAAAGCAAACAGTTCAGTCAAACGTTCAAAGTCAGCGCTCTAATAGACTACAACGGTAAAGTTAAATAGTCTAAATATATAGGGAACAGGGAACAAATTATAGATTAATGAGACCAAAGATTGCCTGTTACATATACAAAAGATGAATTATATCTCATGTTTAACCACTACAGAGTCATCAGAGTCAGCAGCAAACATCAGAAGGACTAGCCGAGGTAAGGCTGCTCTCGGCAGGGTACATGAGCGCTGAACGCCCAGTGATCTTCTGGATCTCACAACTCCGACAACGTCAGATCAAATTTTCAAATAGGTGCTTTCTTTATCAACAAACCACAGATTTGATCTTGGTGCTGTTGCTCTGTGTCTGCTGTTGAATTATCCAGTTTGTGGATGAGGAGCGACACCTGATTGTGAAGCACTTACGAGTATACTTCACTTTCCGCGCCTGGACGTGTCTCGTGTGCAGTCGTGCCCATGCATCTTTCAAAGTATACTAAACCACGGATGCACATGGATCACTGAGTTCGACACATGCACAATAAAACATTTTCTATAGTATTACCAGACATCATGTCATCAATGGGACATGGATGGGCAGGATCGAAGAAGAAAAATTGTGCATCCACCATTGCAACATAGTTCAGAAGATGCACCAAGAGAACAGGAATTAAAAAACGATGGGGAAAGCATGTCTCTGAGTTTATTCGTCTTGTTTTTGAATCGCTATTTAAACTCTTCTTTGACGACTGCACATTGTGCTCAGTACTGTGCATACTGCCACCTAGTGGGTTCTTCCGTCTTGCTTGTGCATGCGCTGTTGCATGTGCACCATCTGCGCGGTCTCGAAATTTGCCTGTGGACGGGGTGTGCGGCTGGCCACCAGCCTGCTGCATGACGAAAATTACGAACGTCAAATTCACAAACGCGGATGGCCTAAGTATACCCGGGGCTTCAGTGATCACAAAAATTCAGCTGCAGGCTGCCACTGTTCAGAGAGCAAAGCTAGTCCACAGTCTAGTAAACGTTTCTTTGTTGCGCCGACTGAAAACACATGAGAAATATCATGTGACTGGAGAGACTCAGACATTGCAGTACTGAATATTGAACAGTCTACGCATGTGGATTTGGATTAAACAGGTAATCGCTTTGATGCCGTGCCTGAACAACGTTTATCCCCTGGGTCGTTAAAGGGGTAAACTTGTTTGCTTAAAATTTTTGTGAATAATTTGCTGATGCAGGTACAAAAAGACGTTTTGTAACTGCAAAAAAATATAAATAAATAAAACTTGTCGCCCATGGCGCCAACTATAGCTGGAGAGGAGAGATTTGGCTGTGGCTAACTTACACAGAAGAGATTTTTTTGTTCAGCACATAAAAATGAACTACTTCATTTCAGACTGTGGTGATGTGGTTTCTCCACTGCATGGATCTTCATGTGTATCTTCAGGTGACTTTTAAAAGAGAAACTCTTTCCACACTGATCTCATGTGTGCAACTTCTCTCTGCTGTGGATCCTCTCATGTGTTTTCAGATATGATGAATAACTGAATCTCTTGTCACACTGTGAACACTTGTAAGGTTTTTCTCCAGTGTGGATCTTCTCATGTGTTTTCAGAGATGATGACTTATTGAATCTCTTGTCACAGTGTGAACACTTGTAAGGTTTTTCTCCAGTGTGGATCCTCTCATGTGTTTTCAGATGTGATGACTGACTAAATCTCTTGTCACACTGTGAACACTTGTAAGGTTTTTCTCCAGTGTGGATCTTCTCATGTGTTTTCAGATGTTCTGACCGACTGAATCTCTTGTCACAGTGTGAACACTTGTAAGGTTTTTCTCCAGTGTGAATTCTCTCGTGCACTTTTAAATGGTTTGCTTTAGTAAAAGTTTTCTCACACTCAAAGCACATATACTCTCTCACACCAGTGTGTGTTTTCTCATGTTTTTGTAAACTACACAACAGTGAAAAACTCTTTCCACACACAGAACATGAATGTGGCTTCTCCTTTGAACTGTGAACTGTCAGGTGTGACTTCAGGTCTGATGACCTAATAAATGTTTTGTCACATTGATCACATGTGAACGGTCTCTCTCCTGTGTGGATCATCATGTGTGCTTTAAGGTGTGATGATTGACTGAATCTCTTCCCACATTGATCACATGTGAACTGCTTCTCTCCTGTATGAACTCTCATGTGAACCTCAAGATGTTGTTTGGTTGAGAAACTCTTTCCACACTGATCACATGTGAACGGCTTCTCTCTGGTGTGGATCCTCATGTGACGTTCAAGACTATTTTTCGTTGAGAAACTCTTTCCACACTGAGTGCAGGTTGTAGATTTCTTGGCTCTTTTTTTCTTTAAAAATGTATTTTTAGTCTTTGAGCGACTCAAAGGTTTTTCTCCAGGTTTGTCAAGATGTTCCTCCTCCACTTCACTCAGTTCTTCACTCTCCTCCTTCACTTCCATCAGCTCTGAAATAAAAGAAAAAAAAGTCATTTCATTTTCAGTAAATCAAAATATTTAAAGAGAGAAATACGAAGTTAAAGGTCGTAAAATTGAGACTTGTTGTGATAGACAATTGCTACAAAACATTACGATCATTTTGATGCATTTGCATAAATTAGTTGCATATGTCCCTGAAACTTTAACATTAATATTCCAATCATAAAGGACCAGCTGTCGTTCCAGCGACAGAATCCAGTGGTCTGGTGAAGGTATAATGTGTGTACGTCTTTTCAGCGCTCCTGTGAAGTTCACTTAATTTTAGAATTTAGTCTTAATTTTACTTTAGCTGCTCGTTTAATCTGACTCCAATTTCAAATGTTTTTACATCAAGATTAACTGAATTAAGACAATCAGCACTGAATGGACGTCTTCTGGCTACAGAATTTCCCAAATCGCTGCTCTGCCACCTTTCCTTAAATAATTCTTAATAATTTATAAATAATATTAAGAAAATAAAGAAAACATTGCTCTGAAATATTTTCAATCAATGACAAAATGATCTAATGTGATATTAACAGCCATATTTTGACATTTGATATTTAATTTATTTTCCTAAAACTGTGTAATTATTAAGGGCCGTTCACAGCAGACTTCTCCTTCCACTGACTTCCTTTCATACACATGTGAATGTGGGTCACCAGAAACACAAGATCAAGTGAAGTTTGCAGTAAAGTGGAGTAGACTGTATATTTTCAAATTTTGTAGTGATTATTATTTGTTATTTATGTTTCTAAAAATATATCACGTCATATCTTGATGGTTACTGTGTCTGTAGAAAGTTCACATGCTCAAAGTCTAGACTGACTGCATCTTTAAATGTGTTATTATCAGTGTCCTACATGATTCACTCAACCCTGTTACTTCTGACATGATTTTCCTTCTTTTGAAAACAGAAAATTTCTTAAAACTGTGACACCCAGGAAGTGACATCATCTGGGCTCCTTTCTACAGCATGATGGGAGGACAAGAAAATAATCTCAATCCATTGTCTCAGTTTTTACACAAATGAATTACTGCATTCATTAACCCTGTTACCAAAGTTACTGTAAGAAGAGATTTTGCTCAAGTTACACTCACAACCCTGTCAGCCAATCTGGAAAGTTCATTTACTTCATACATTTTGGTGTTTACAGTTTATTCCTAAACTTAGCAATGTTGTAAACTGTATTGAAAATGCCTAAATTCTGGTAACACTCCTGGAAATTGTGAAGCAGATATGAAACAAATGTAAAATACGTAAATATTTAGTTTGATCTGATGTTGAAAATCAGTATGTTTCTCAAACTTCCCTTTACTGAGCTTTTGTTAGAAAAGAACATTATGTATCATTTCATAGTTTAACTGCAAATCTGCAAATTAACTGCAAATCACTGATGATGTGAGTGATGTGGGAGGAGCTTTACTGATGATGTGACTGCTGTGGGAGGAGCTTCACTGGTAGTGACCTGTAGTGGGCGGAGCTTCACTGACTGAACTACAGATTGGTTGGAGGAGCTGATCTGCCCAAAGAGACCAGAAATCAAATTTTAGTGTCTGCATCAAATTAAATGTACAAAAGCGAATTTAAATAGAAAACCCATTAAATGCAAGTGACTTTTTTTTTGCTATATTAATCTCTTTTGTATTTCACCCTTAAACTAATTGCATTAATCATTTATATCCATCTATTTTAAGGCAAATGATGCTAATTCAGAACATTTTGTTTCTCATTCTAACTTTATTTTGTTTCTTCATAAAAATAAAGGCAAATATCTAGAAAAGTAGTAAAGAACTGTAAGAAAAACATTTATGCCATGAATACAGAAATAAACATATAACCAAGAAATCCCCCCCAGTCTGTTGACAGCAATGAAATGAGCTTTAAGTGTCAATTTACGGCAGATCTGAAGACATCAGCATAATAAATGAGGTGAAAACAGGAACTATTGACATGAAATAGAGTGTTTTCAGCAGTTTCTCTGTTAATATTGATGATCCTCAGACTATCAGCACTCATTCAAAAAGACATTAGCAGATCATCTCACTTTATTCTGAGTGTTTGCTGATACACATTACACATTATTGGAGTTACAATAAATGAGAAAATCCTATAAAACTACTCTTTTGAAAGACAGTACTGTTATTTCTGATGATATAACATGAATAAAACATTAACACAAAAACAAACACTAATGACACTCATCTTCAACTACTGCTAAAGTAGAAGTAATTCTACCAGATCTTAGACCCCCTTAAATTTTTCACTCTTTGTTATATTGCAGCCATTTGCTAAAATCATTTAAGTTCATTTTTTTCCTCAATGTACACACAGCACCCTATATTGACAGAAAAACACAGAATGCAGTCAAGGAGATGGGAGAAAGTTGTAGAAAGTCAACCATCACTGCAGCCCTCCACCAGTCGGGGCTTTATGGCAGAGTGGCCCGACAGAAGCCTCTCCTCAGTGCAAGACACATGAAAGCCCGCATGGAGTTTGCCAAGATGGTGAGAAATAAGATTCTCTGGTCTGATGAGACCAAGATAGAACTTTTTGGCCTTAATTCTAAGCGGTATGTGTGGAGAAAACCAGGCACTGCTCATCACCTGTCCAATACAGTCCCAACAGTGAAGCATGGTGGTGGCAGCATCATGCTGTTGGAGTGTTTTTCAGCTGCAGGGACAGGACGACTGGTTGCAATCGAGGGAAAGATGAATGCGGCCAAGTACAGGGATATCCTGGACGAAAACCTTCTCCAGAGTTCTCAGGACCTCAGACTGGGCCAAATGTTTACCTTCCAACAAGACAATGACCCTAAGTACACAGCTAAAATAATGAAGGCGTGGCTTCACAACAACTTTGTTAGTGTTCTTGAATGGCCCAGCCAGAGCCCTGACTTAAACCAAACTGAGCATCTCTGGAGAGACCTAAAAATGGCTGTCCACCAACATTTACCATCCAACCTGACAGAACTGGAGAGGACCTGCAAGGAAGAATGGCAGAGGATCCCCAAATCCAGGTGTAAAAAACTTGTTGCATCTTTCCCAAAAAGACTGGCTGTATTAGATCAAAAGGGTGCTTCTACTAAATACTGAGCAAAGGGTCTGAAAACTTAGGACCATGTGATATTTCAGTTTTTATTTTTTAATAAATCTGCAAAAATGTCAACAATTCTGTGTTTTTCTGTCAATATGGGGTGCTGCGTGTACATTAATGAGGAAAAAAAAAGAATTTAAATGATTTTAGCAAATGGCTGCAATACTGAATACTTTCCGTACCCACGGTATTAAACTTTGACAAAGAGTAGCTTTTATTGTTATAATTGTGATTACATAATATTTAGATATAAATCCAACTGAACAATACTTGTGAAAATGTATTTCAGTCAGTCAAATAGCAAATAGTGGAGCTCTGCAGCATTTATTGGTAAAAGTGATTTTTTTACATTTAAAACTGCATTTTCCAAAAGATGGGCAATAATCTTACACTAAACCATGTCAAATTATCCATTACTCCTATTTTTTCTGTAATTTAATTACAGTTACTTCTGAACTAAATACTGTGTTTAGAACAATTATATACACTCACCTAAAGGATTATTAGGAACACCATACTAATAACTGTGTTTGACCCCCTTTCACCTTCAGAACTGCCTTAATTCTACGTGGCATTGATTCAACAAGGTGCTGAAATCATTCTTTAGAAATGTTGGCCCATATTCATAGGATAACATCTTGCAGTTGATGGAGATTTGTGGGATGCACATCCAGGGCACGAAGCTCCCGTTCCACCACATCCCAAAGATGCTCTATTGGGTTGAGATCTGGTGACTGTGGGGCCATTTTAGTACAGTGAACTCATTGTCATGTTCAAGAAACCAATTTGAAATGATTCAAGCTTTGTGACATGGTGCATTATCCTGCTGGAAGTAGCCATCAGAGGATGGGTACACGGTTGTCATGTTATCAGGTAAGACACGGCTCGTTCTATTTATTCAAGAACGTTTTTTATTTGACTACAACACAGAGCAGCCTAAGCCATCCCTTGGACTCCATCAATAATAATCATACAGTGCCCTCTAGTGGTTAGCATACCCAAACTACGGTAACTTAACATGGACAAAAGACAATCTCTCAACAATGGTGGTCATAAAGGGATGGACATGGTCAGAAACAATGCTCAGGTAGGCCGTGGCATTTAAACGATGCCCAATTGGCACTAACGGGCCTAAAGTGTGCCAAGAAAACATACCCCACACCATTACACCACCACCACCAGCCTGCACAGTGGTAACAAGGCATGATGGATCCATGTTCTCATTCTGTTTACGCCAAATTCTGAAAATCCCAGTAACTGAGCAGATTGTGAAATACTCAGACTGGCCCGTCTGGCACCAACAACCATGCCACGCTCAAAATTGCTTAAATCACCTTTCTTTCCCATTCTGACATTCAGTTTGGAGTTCAGGAGATTGTCTTGACCAGGACCACACCCCTAAATGCATTGAAGCAACTGCCATGTGATTAGTTGATTAGATAATTGCATAATTGCCATGTGATTAGTTGATTAGATAATTGCATTAATGAGAAATTGAACAGGTGTTCCTAATAATCCTTTAGGTGAGTGTATAATACAATAGTGGATTTAACATCAAAATTAGGGCTGTCAATAGATTAATTAATCACGATTAATCTCACACTTATCGGGAAATTAAGCATACATAAAATTGAACTGTGATTCTCACAAAACTGTATTTTTCAAGGTAAATTTAGGTCTGCAAGAGGACACTTGCAGACTCCAAAAGAACACCAAATAACTAAACGCTATGAGTTCAAATAATTCATACATTTATAAACACTAAAGCACCCCCACAAAAAAAAAACACAGCACAAAATGTTTGAGAATCCACAGTGTATAGTGTGGCAACAGTAAAGAGATACTGTAGTGTTACGATACTGAACAGAACCACATGGAGAAGCCAAAAAACCCTAAACCAACCTTGACCTGCATATATACTGAAGTACACAGAAACATTTACAGGACAAATCTAAACATTATCCTGTATGTGAAAACAACGTGAATGTACTGAAATGTGTTTGTGCAGAAATACAACATGTTATCAGTGCGTCGAGAGAGAGAGAGAGAGAGAGAGAGAGAGAGAGAGAGAGAGAGAGCGAGCGCTCATACATGATTTGTTTTAATATAATGGACTAAAATAATGGACAAAATATCTTAATAGAACATGATCTTTACTTAATATTGCATAATTTACTTATGTAAAGTTGGTTTTATATACGCACATTCGGACATCCGTATTCAATAGCCTTGTTAATCACACTACATTGGACATTCAGTGGACATTCACAAGTAAATATGCCATTAAAACAATACTTGCCTATTTTGATCGACTGTGAAAAATGTTGCAAGTTGACAATCGTTGGTTGTCAATATCATGTCGCTGCTTAAAGGGGCTCTATGTAAGCGGGTTGCCAGCTTTTACAGCATATGGTTGCCAGCAACAATAGGGAGCGCAATTGACAATGAAAGCTGAGGAGACTTAAACACTGTAAGCTGATGAGTTGATTTATCTGTTTTGATATGCTGTTGTTCATAGAGATTTTTAGATGGATTCAGAGGCTTTTTAGTAGAGATGGACCGATTGCAATTTTCTTGGCCGATTACGATTTCTGATTTTTGTTAGTGTGATCGGCCGATACCAATTTTTGCCGATTCCGATTTTCTCTCTAAGAACTATAAATAACAACATATACAAACAAAAATCTACTTTTCTTCAATGCAGAGTTTTATTTTCATAAAATAAAAAACTTACTTGTCAGTAATAAAATAGTAATAAAATATAAACAGCTCAAATAAATGCAATAGAATAAAGAGAGCTATGAAACTAAGGTTTTTATTCAGGTAAGAAATACCGGTACTACAGAAATTAAAGTAATCAAATGTAAAATAACACATTGTGTTATTTTGCATTGGTTACCTTAATTTCTGTAGTCTTAATTGCAAATAATTCTTACCATTAAAGTTATACAACGTATTCAGTCAAGAGCAGAAACTGATTTTCTTTGTCTTTTGTTCTTTGATTAACATGACAGACAGCAGCAGGAATACTGGACTGCTGTCCCTTTAAGAGTTTATGAACGGTGTTCAACGGACCCAATACCGTTACACACGACATGAGTTCACTTTCTTAGCTATTTAACGATTAAAAACTGACAGTGTTTATCTGTGTACTCGCCAAGATTGCCTGTGCCGCTGGTTTAGACATACTTTTGTATGTATTTGACAGTTTAATCGCAGGAAGGCGCATATTTTGGTAATTGTGACTCTGTTTGACTTCTGTCTCAGTTTGAGACTGAGCGTGGCTTGTTTCACCACTGATATAGATCAGTAGTGCGCGCGCTTGTGTGACCGCGAAACCTGCGGGAATTACTAAAATTATGCACTATACAAACACTATTTAACCGGAGCGAATGAGACGAGAAAGAGAGAGAGAGAGAGAGAGAGAGAGAGAGAGAGAGAGAGAGAGAGAGAGAGGAGGCGCCCGCGCGGGTGTGTTTCACTTCACCTTGACAGAGAAGAGAGCGAGAACGCGCAGCTGACGTTATTGCCGGATTCTCTGACCCAGTTTGTTTGCTGGTTTCCATGGTTGCAATACGCGGTGTTTTCCGCCAACTGGCAACCTGTGATGTCGAAATACTATTGGATAAACTGCAGAACGAGGTTTTGCACAGACCAAAACAAAAACAGACATTCCGACACGGAACGCACATTTTCAAAGTAGAATATCTGGTTGTAGCAACGTTTTTCTGAGAAACAAGTAGGTGAACTTAGCATGTTTCCTAAATATCTGCAAACATATTGGGGTATTTTTATGATTTATTGGAGTAAAAATCTTACATAGAGTCCCTTTAAAATTCGCAAACATTAATTTATTGCACATTTATTGGAAAGTCTGAATTTATCAGAAGTCCGAATGTCCGAATAAAACCAACTTTACCCAAGTGCATAATTTTTACTCATACAGTGTATTGTTGGCTATTGCTACAAATATACTCGTGCAACTTACGGTTTTGTGGTTTGGGGTCATATTTAATGGAAACACTGAATTTTAAAGTGATGTTGTCTTACAGGTGTGGAACGGCATGAGGGTAAGTAATAAATGACAGAATTTTCATTTTTGGGTGAACCCTTTAGTTACAAGAAACCAGCCCTAAATCAAACCCTAACTCTTGCTCTACAGTAAGTCCACTTGAATGAAACGACACTGAGTGAATTCAGACACTGATTGGCCGGAAGGGCTGCTGATTTCACAGAGTTTGTGCTGCTGTTTAATAATCATTTGAAACTGAAAATTCATTCAGCATGTGTAAACCTTAATTAAACCATTTCATGATCAATTAAACAGGAATTTATACCTGACTGATATTATGCTGGAATTAATGGATTCTGTAACATTATAAGATTATACTTCTGTATATTCTCTATTTCTGTAGAGCTGGACATTTTAATAATGATCAAATGACAGAGTTCAGCTGTGAGAATAAAACCAACCTGTTTGTTCCTCAATATCTTCATCTTTCACACTGAAAGCTTCTTCAATCTTTATTTCTTCAAACTCCTCTTTATTAAACTCAATCTTCATGTCTTCAGTCTCATCTTTAATAAACTCCATCTGTAAGAAGAGAATAATTAACAGAGTTAAAAGTCTTCAATGACCTGTTGGACAAAACCAACACTCAAAACTAACACTACAAATTAATAAACTTCATATTTCAGGCATTTATGATCTACATTTGGTATTTAATTAATTATAGATTATATTTAAATGATTACACTGATGAAAACATTAGTTTGTTTGTTAGTGTTTGTTGTTCTCGTTCATGTTCACTGTTTGAGCAGCACGAGTCGTGATTCACTGAATCATTTCTCAAAGTGTTTGATTCAATTGACTCGGAGTTGAAAAGTTCAGTTTCTCCATCATTACTCGCCAGAGACTTAACTCGTGTTCATGATAAACTGATTTATGATATATAGAGAGAGAAATGAGACGCAGGTTTACTGTTTCTCATCAGTGGATATGAGTTTTACTCACACAAATATCCTTCATTACTGTTAGATAAAGAATAACAATGTTACATTAAATAGTAAATAACCTCATTTAACATCGCTGGTAAAACAAACTACAAAACTGTTTCTGTCGATTAAAATAGCTTAAATTCTTAAAACAAACCTTTTTTTCAGCAGAATCACTGCAGATGCAGGAGCGCGGCGCAGTCTTATGACGTCATGTCGTCACTCCAAAATAAAAGTCATGCATTTTCTCCAATCACAGAAGTGCACAGAAATCCAACTATTTTACCAGATATTTTTTGTATATTAAAATTAAAACCGTAACAAATATGGTACAAACAATGTTTAAAAAAAAATATTTGTGAAAAAAACAGAAGGGGGATGTTTTGAATATTTTTTATTTATTTATTTTTTAAAAACCACAGTGGAGCTATACTATTTTTTGGCAGCTGTTACAGAAACATTTTTACAAAAAATCTTCTGATTTAACCTTGAGATTTGAAGTATTAGATATTATTAGATAGTTATTAATAGAATAACGAGACACAAACCTTTAAATTCAATCGCGTTTGGCCCCATTTATTTTTGATCACAGTAATACATGTTCACTTCAGATTTCATTAGATAGATTATAAGCCGGGCTGTACGCAGGGTTTCATGATTACCCTGGTCAGAAAATGTTGTTTGTTTGGGGGGTACGGGGGCATGGTCCCCTAGAAAATTTAGATTTCCCTGGTGTACATATGTGCATTTTTAAGACGTTTTAAAGGTCCCGTTTTTCGTGTTTTTTTGAAGCTTTGATTGTGTTTATAGTGTGCAATATAACATGTGTTCATGTTTCACGTGTAAAAAAACACAGTATTTTTCACATAATTTACTTATCTGTATACCGCTGTTTCCACTGTCATAAAAACGGGCTGATGACTTCCTTGTTCTGTGAAGTCCCTCCTTCAGAAATAGGTTCCTTCAGTTCTGATTGTGCCAGCGGTTCCTGTGTTGTGATTCGACAGCAGTTTATCGCATCTTGCCCGGAAAGGTCACGCCTCTTACCATAACGTGGAGATGCACGCGCTCAGTGTTATTGTAAACATGTCTTTAATTTTACCCTATCAATTTGAGCCGGAATCAGACCCGGTGATTGGACTGCGGGATGAAAATAACAGCGGTTCGACGACATGGCGACAAACACACTCTACAAACGCAACTCTTGTGTATTCCTGTGGGCGGAGGTTAGTCAAAAAACTGTTTTAGTGACGTCATTAAAGAAGGAAGTAGAGGGATGTAGTCCAAACTGGCCGTTCGATGTAGGCGACTTCTGTTAAATAAAATATCTCGCTTGGCATTGAACTTTGAGCTTTAAAATTTTACAGATTTTATTTATACTCTAACAACAACATTACACACTAACTAAAGTTTGAAACATGGGATCACGAAGAACGGGACCTTTAAGGCCAACAAACAGGATATCAAATAGCTTTAAAACCATGTCAATAAATACAGTGGTGTTTTTTTGCATGTTTGCATGCAGTTTTTAAATGAAGGTTTTTATTATGAAGGGAAAATAAAATCCAAACCCGCATGGCCCTGTGTGAAAAAGTGCTTGCCCCCCGCTGTTAAAACATAACTTAAGTATCTAAAGATTAACGGTATTCTGCTCTGTTGCTTAAATGAACAATGAAGAATGAGATTTATTTGCTCACCCTCATGATTTTGCCCACATGACTGACTTCTGCAGAAACACGAAATATGGAAATACATTGTGAATCACTCAAGTGTCAAGTGCGTGTAATTCGCTAATTATTAATTCTGTCAGTTTTGGTGACTAAGAACCGAGTCCAGGGGTGTCCAATGGGTGTCCAGGGTGGCCTGCACTGTCCTACAGAGTTTAGCTCACCTGAACCAGATAATCAACTTCTTACTTGGCATAGAAACTTCCAGACCACTGTGGAAGTCAATGGGGCTTGAAAACTGGTTACGAACACTCTTAAAAATATCTTCTTTTGTCTTCAGCAAAGAAATGTTTACAGGTTTAAATTCGAGGTTGAGTAAATTTCATTTTTAGTTGAATTACCCCTTTAACTTAAAATAACTTTCACTGACATCTTAAAATAAACAAATAAATAATAAATATCATAATAGAAGTACGGCCTAGTCCCATCTTAAGCTAAGCCCTGTCTGTGAAATCTTCCAATTAATACCAAGGTATAAAACCAGCATCTTCCCTCTTCCTGTTAGTTCTTTCGGCATCCCTCCTCCTCCTTTTTGTACAGTTTTGCCTGTTATGGGGGGGGGGCAATCAGAGCTCGAGTAGGATATTCTTTCCGAGCCCCTCTATAGAAGACAGCAAGCCAAATCTGTTTACCACTTACGCTAAGATTATATGGGCACATGAACTCATGAATTACATATTGTAGAAATGGCTTCCAGATGTTTGTAAATATGGACATAGTTTTCTTATTGGTGTATGTATATAATGTGATGTATTCTGTAAGAATATTAATCCAGTGTTTAATATGTATAAAATTTTTGGATTTCCAGTTTAGTAGAATTATTTTCTTGGCAATAGTTAGAGAAATAAGAAGAGTATCTTTATATTTGATCGGGAGGTCATGGACTTCTCTACTGTTGCCAAGTGATAAACCGTGTTTATTTAAAAACGCCCAATAATGCAGAATATAAGATGGTAAATATTTAGTTGATCAGTTGTCAACACAATATATAACAAAATACAATATATAATATATGATTTTACCTCAAGATCCAACAATCTGACACAAAATGATAACTGCAAATCCATGTTTCTCTGCTGGAGTCCAGCTGTTTCTGTGAATTACACTGACCGGACACAGATGGACAGGCTCTCTGCAGGTGGAATAGAGCGCCTGTAGTAGTGTCCTGGGCTGCTTTAAATGCCCTTCCCTCGCTAACTTCCCTCAGTCTCGTTGACTCAGATGTACATCATTGCTTGCGTTGCACGAGTGCCCAATACTGGCGGAACCTTTGCAATGGGCTGAACTGGAACGTCCTAAGATCTTGATCACTTGAAATCTGCAATGGAGCTGATTTATTATTTATTTTTTTCCCCTTACAAAATTGTTTAATACAGCATTCTATATGTATATATGTGTGTTTTAAATACTTTAAAAAAGAATTATTATATATACAAATAGAGTTGTTTGTGGTGGGTAAATTGGCTTGCATTGTGGGTTTTGGAGCTGCCTGAAGTGTACATATGAAGTAGACTCGTTCCCTCGGTCAAAATCGAGTCCATATAAACTTGAACGCACTTCAAGTGCGCTAAATAAGCTGCTTGGAATCTTAAGAAAACATGGACATACACTTCCAAAAGACAGAACACTGCTAGCAACCCCGTCAGGGTTTGAAATTAAGAATATATGTGGTGGCCAGTATACATACTATGGGTTAGAGCTGGGAATTCTCCAGTACCTTTCCCAAAACCCATCATTTACAGGCAGTATAGACATTACTATCAATATAGATGGTCTGCCAATATTCAAGTCCAGTAAAACATTTTTGGAGTATTCTTGCAAAACTGGATAAGGCTAAACCATTTCTGCTTGCCCTATACTATTAGCCTGACGTGTTCATACTCAATTCTAGTTCGAATATGAGTCTGATACTGCTCCATTGGGCTTTGATTATGGGGGCGTATTTCAACCGATCCAGGAAAGACCTCAATTGGATAGACCTACAACCAATCAGAGCTACAGAGTAAGTGACGTGTGTTGAGCGACGCATAGTTGTCAACAGAACTCAACTGCACACATGCTGGAGCTAGAAGATGAGCGTAAACAATCTTTGCCGGTGTTGTAAAAAGAATTTAATTATACACGGAGTACTTGCCAACACGAGCTTAATTTTTGAGAGAAGTATTAAAGGTAAATGCATATACGATCAAATTCTCCGTTTGGGATTAAAACTAGACAATACAGTAAAGAAATCGTAACGCATTTGTCGGTCATGTCAGAACTTAATAACACGGTTGGAACGCGACATGTCCGTGTTTAAAAAATGGACAGAAGACGAAAAAGACCAGGCTGAAGAAGCGTGTTCATCTGAGGCATCAGAGAAAAGAGACCGGGAGCCTACTCCCTCCAAGACGCCCAGGGCTCTGAAGAAGTTTTGCCCCAATCCGTCAACTCCAACCGGTACAAGAACGCGAACAAGCATTACAGAGGTAAGCTTGTTGTTGAATTTCTATTTTTTTTTTTATATGACTATGAGAATAACCTCGATTGCCAAGTTTTTCACGAGTGAATAGTGAGTCATGTTTATTGTCCAGTGTGATAAAAACACACTTGCATTCCCACACTCCTCCTTTTAGTGTAATTTACATAGGATTAAACAATCTTTGTCATATTTGCCGATATAGTAGCCTAATGTGTATCCTGGAAGCCAGCCCGAATTTGAGTCAGGCTAGGTGTAGTGCGAGCAAATATTACCAGGATAAACTAGCACCTGATGTTGTGTGAATTGGCCTCTGTCACTTTGCAAATATGTAAGAAATAACATGTTTCCTTGTGTAATGGGCTAACATGTTACCCAGTCTCTGCGCACTGCACCTCTGTGGGGGTTGGGCCGTATTTATTTTTTTCTATTTCTTTTTTTTATTTAGTTATTTTTATTTAAACAGTTTAGAGTTACAGGGTTATAGTCTGTATATTTCAATTTAATGTCAGTGCACATTATACTTATTAGGCTACACCATAATTCTTCACACTGATAAATTATTTTATATTTCAGGTTGTCACCCACTACCAATCACAGACCATTGCCAAGGTATGTCATCCAGAAGATGCCTCAATAGTGACCAACATCAATAAAAAAAAATGGACAACAGCTGCAAAGTTAATATTGAAGCATAAACACCTATTGGAGGAAATAAAGGTGCACATCCTAGAGCTAGTAAGCAACAAATGCAAAAAGATATGTAATCCAGACAACAGTTTCATCCTGTGGAAGTCATCTCCAGAAGATCTGAAAGATTTTTCATTCACCAGATTTTTCATTCATTCATTAGAGGCAGACCTAAAATGTTTTTCACCATTCCTTTTCTCCATTCTCACAACTGTGACAAACCACTCTCGAATTACAGCTTGTGCAGCAGCTTCCATTGCGTTAAGAGGAAGAGAAGCCCGCCTGTCAGCCTTTGCATACTACCTAGGTAGTATACTACATTATGGTGGGGCGAAAAAAGCAGTGTTTCAAAGGCTGAGCAAAATGGCCATAACAACAACTCACCAAAATTCTGTAGAGAAACAGAAGGAGTTGGCACTCCTATGTGGGGGATCTCTAAAAAAGTTAAAGGTCCAGAATGAAGTTTTCCTGAACTCTGAAGCAGAAGGAAACATTGATGTTGCTCAGAGAGTGGACACCAGCAAAGACCAAAGTACAAGTGATCCGAAGGGGACACTTAACACATTGCAGAAAAGCATGGAAGAGCTTCACTTGTCAGGTGAGATGACAAATGACCCATATATAGAAACACACCGAACACATCAAATGCTGTGTCAGCTCGAATGTTATGTGTCTATCTTTTGATTAATAATAATAATAATTATTATAATTATTTTTTTCTTTTCCAGCAGAAGAAATGGCTCCAAGTAAAAATGAGTCTGAACTAGCTGTGCTACCTTTCAGCAGATTAAGTGACTCTGAAGCAGCAGAGCTGAGCTTGAGCTCCTCAGCTTTTCCGATCACACACCCCACTCCTCCACCAACATATTCCATAATATTTGACAATTTGGACTTTTTCATGCGTGCACATCATCAATCCATCCTCCATAGCAACAAATCCATACACTGGATTCATCATATTGCAGTCCAAGATAGAATCAAGACATATCACCTTGGCAATGATAGACCGGACCATGACATCCTTCAGTATGACCTTTGCAACTCACTCCCTGGACTAGAAACCCAAGCCAATATGCGGCGTGAGTTCATTGTTCTTGGGAGCCGCATCCTTACCCAGTACCTGGCTGTTTTTAAACCCTTCTCAAATGTAGTGGTTCACCACATGCCACATCAGTATACAGAGGACATGGCTAAGTGCTCCACTGATGTAAGTAATGAGTTAAATCTTCAAAAAAACAGCTAAATACACATAATTTCAACTCCAACATTACTACAATGTCATCTAATATTTATTCTTCTCAAAGTACCCTCTGGGACTGCTCTTCAAAGATGAAAATAAAACATCAGATTTGGTGGACGTACTTCGCCACCTTCAGAAAGAGTAAGAGTATAATCAGGCTCCACTGTCACTTTTTGTCAGGAGAAGGGCTTTATTGAAGCTTGTAATTCCACCATTTTCTTGTAATCCATTTAGGTATGTGCCAAAGGGACCAGACGGGGTGTCAAATATATTAGTAGGAGGAGACCGGCTGACTGAGGGGAACTGTCGAAACATACAGTGGGCCTTCGCAGATGGTGCTACAAAGGAAGACAGACTGGAAGGTCTCATCTTTAAGTTTGAGGACTGGCATGCCATCAGAAACCTCTTTGAAGTGAGTAACAAACTACAGAAGAATGTTGATTAGTAACGCAATGAAAGTGTCACACCACTAATTTACACACACACACACACACACACACACAAACAAACACACACACACACACACACACACATATATATATTTATATACATTTTTAATCAATTTTACAATTGAGTAATACTTTTTGATAGATTATTTGAGTGATTGTGTGTCAAGTTATGTTTATTCTTTTGTTTTAATCTCTTTTTTTTTAATGTTGATTAAGATCTATCATCGGATTTTCTATGATGGTGCATCCTCAAAAGACCATGGCACACTTCTTGCCAACATGACGAAGTTGAGGTAAAAATGTCTGCTATCTGCAATACCATGAATACATACTGTTCATACTGTTTGTAACAATTATTACAGTTGTTTACACAGTCTGCTTTATGATTACATTATGCTTGTCTTTACAGTATAAAAAATATATTTTTTAACTCCAATGATTATAAGTACTTTTTGTTGACCATGCTTTCCACAGTTGTTTCACAGAAATCCAGTTCATATGTCTGTATATTTCATGAATTGGGTTGGTATGGGATGGGGAACACAGTCTTGCTATCATGAACACAGCCCTTCTGTTCTCCGGGGGCATTACCTAAAGTAATGCACTTGTATGGTATGTTTTCAACTTAATGCATTTTTTCACTAACTGTGTATGGGCAGTTAAGAGGGGCTTTGTCAAGATGTTTTTTTGTTAATTTCAACAGTGCTAAAGAGCCCACTGGACACACAATACTCTTACTGTCCCTGTGCAAAAGACTGTTTCTAACACATTAAATTGTGTGTGTGTGAAAGAGAGAGAGAGAGAGAGTGAGACGGTGGTAGTGTAGAGGACCTGGTCGGCATGCAATAAAGTTGTGGGTTCAATGCCCTTATGATATCCCCTTGTAATATTACTGACATATGTAACTTAATTTGGATGAAAGCATCTGCTAAATCAATAAATATGAATGTCTGTGAGAGATGGACAGAATAACACTGAGAAAACAATGTCCACCATTCGCTAAACTATATATTTCTGTTACATAGGTGCAGCAATGCAAAACAAGGTCCCCATGCAGCTTACAATGCCTATAAGGAATTTGTGCGCAAGGACACAACTGCACTCTTCATAGCTGCTGCAATGGAGCACTTTGGGTTGCAGGATGTCGCAGGTAAATTGACACTTGGCAACACATTCATAGTTGATAATTAGCATTTATCTCATAAATACATGTATCTATATGTTACTACATTTATAGTTAATTGTTAAAATTGTAATTAACTTTGATAAAACTTACTACTCCAACTTCAAAATGTGAATTTACAGTACTGGTGGTTAGAAGTTAAACATTTTATTGCATGTGCAAACAGAAATTCCAGATGGGTTTGTCCCAGTGGATGTCAATGACGGATTGCCACAACTGAAGAGGAGCTGGCTGCATGACAAGGTTGGACAGGTTGTGGACACCTTTGTCATGCTGACAGACATCACAGAAGCAGCAAGTCAAAGGCAGGCTTCGACAGAGCCACGGCAGAGGCAGCAGTTTCCGTGTCGTGCGGACGGGTGTGGCAATGTGTATACATACGTCAAGGCAAGGGAAACACATGAGCAAAAGAAACACAATATTGTGGCTCCATCAGAATCTTCTCCAGAAAATGCGAGTCCAACAAACCAAGATCACAAAAAAAAACACACAGAAGCCAGACTTGGCTTTGGCTTCTTCTTGCTAAACATGCAGGATGCAGTAAGAGAAGGGGATGGCGAGAGACTAATGAGACTTTATAAAGTTGCCCTGCTTTTCTATAAAGCGTATGGGCACAGCCATTATGCCTATAGCACCTTCCTACTAACGCTGCAGGTTAACGTCACACTGTCCCCACGCATGGCACACAGTGTGATATGGAACAGGTTTTGGAATGGTACAGGGGGAAAGGGGAAAAATATTTCTCTTGACCTCCATCTGGAACACCTGAACAATTTCTTAAAATCATTCATAAAAGGCTTGGGGCCAAACCTGTCAGAAATGTCAGCAGACAGAATTAGTAAGTCAATTGGCATCCTCAAGGAGCTGATGGACAAAACAGACACAGAGCTGGAGCTGTCAAGGCCGACTGGCCTTCACCATGTAGCCCGAGAACAGGAGGACGTTTTAACCCTGGTCAACGTTTTAAGGCAGGCTCAACTTTTCCAACATCAGCCAGGCAGACAGTTTCACGCATTCCCGAATTTCAGAAAGAACTTATTGGTAAAACTGAAATACCGGGAATTATGGCAGTGGATGAAGTCCAAATTAATGGAATGGAGAGATGTCTCTATTTAAACAATTATGGTGATGGCATTACATTTGTAAGTACTGTTTTCAAATGGGACATTGTAATTATATATATATATATATATATATAATTATTTTATTTTTGTCTCTTTTTGTATCCACATTCTTGAAGCTTTTACGTTTGTTTTCTTATTGGTTATGTTCAACGTGTATACATAACCTATTATGTGGAGATATTAAAAGTCTTTTAACTTGTCTTATTGTTAATCTTTTAAAATTCAAAAACATCAAACATCAGGTTTAAAAGTATAAAAATGTCAAATTTATTCAAATGTATTAATACAACAGAGGTGAAAAGACTTTTGCACAACAACAGGACAGTCAATAAGACCCTGAAGCTAGATACTCAGCTGAAGTTTGATACTCAATATGAAGCTAGTCTGAGATCCTCAACACTGACAAGCCAGATTCCAAGCTACTTGGTGATGATTGTATCTGGTCATCCTCATGCTCTTCATCAAAGTAACCAGTGTAGTCCATGTCAACCTGAACAACAGTGTCATCATACAAAATAGTCTGAGACTGCTCAATGTCATCAAAAACCTCATACATAATTCTCAGTATTTCTTTTGCATGTTCCAGTTTGAATACAGGGAGATTTTGGAAGATGAAGTTCAGGTCGAATATCTGTGCACAGTGTTCTAAAACCGCATCAATGAGTTCATCTCCAAAACCAGTGCAGGCAGTGTCGACTGTGTAAAGATGTGTATTGTCCTGAAGTAAACTACTCCTGTAATTATGCAACAGGTCCCTGATCAAAAGTTTGTCCTCAGGTGTGACCATTCTCGATTTGTCAGGTGAAGAAACCTCCCCTTGAAAGTGTTCATATTTGGGGGTTGGCTCCCCACAGCCTTCAGGTTCACAAGAACAAACAGAATGGCAGTGGGTGCAGCACAGATGTCCTGGATCAACAGATGTGGTGTGTTCCTCAAAATGGCAGTACAAAGCTTTCCGCAGACAGCTACCGATTCCAGTCTCAAGTACTGCCTTAACTGCTGGGTCAAGCTTCGTATGCTGTTTGACAGCGTAAACAATTGCATGTGCCTGCAACCCACCTCTGCCTGCCCTCCCGACCTGCTGAACCATGGCTTCCACATCATCCGGTAACCCATACATCACAATGTGTGATATGTTTGGAAAATTTAAGCCCATCCCAAGAGCTGTTGTTGCCACGACAACTCTGCAGCTACCCTGTCCACTCAGAGATGACAGCACTCTGTTCTTATTGTGAGGGAGTGTCTGGCTGTGGAACATGCCTATAAGTAGGTTTTCAGTCTTTTTTTCTGGATCTCTGTCAACCCATGCATCTTCACCCAGTTCACCCTTCAAATGGCAGAACACTCTGCCAACTGACTTGACAGTTTTGCAGTAAATAATAACTGGCAACATTGAGAAACCTTTTTCTTTAACATCCCTCACAATCCAGTCTAGGCAGTCCAGTGTATGGGCAGGGACTCTTATCAGACCCAGTCTGATGTTTCTTCTGTTTGGGCTCAGAGCCAAAATAGTTGGATTGTCCATCTGCAGCTGTCTCATTACCCTGGCTCTGGATTCTCGATCAGCAGAAGCAGTCAATGCCAGAACAGGTGTACCTTGAAAATATGGAAGTACAATAAATCAACCAATAAGTTAAAGTTGAATAAGAAATTATTAATCGTATCATCTATGACTTTTTAGTGACCGTACTGACATCTAAAAACAATAAATCACTTATAAGGGTTACAGTGACTACGAGTATGGGTATATAATGTGTGAGTACATACAAAGCAACACCCTTGTTTAATGCCAACTCAGAAATGGCTTTGACCTTCTGGCAACACAATTAAACTTGCATGAATGAATTAACACAGTATCTGTATGCAACTGATTTCAATTGAAGTTGTGAATTAGACTAGGTGTAGAAAAAAAAAAAAAAAATCTAAGACTGTACATGCAGGAATTCCATTGTTTTGTACATACTTACCAGCTTTAACAAGGGATCTAAGTTCTCCCAACTTGGCGAAGCTCTCGCGAAATGGCGTCTGCCCTTTTGCAGCCTGACCCCTGATAGAAATAACAGAGTACATTAGAATGTTTGAACGGTTTGTTATTTCGCTACAATGTGACTAATGTTATGACTTAAGTTGGAGTTAGCAAACGTACATCAACACCAAGGTAAAATATATGTTTACAACGTTTGACTGATATCACGACATATCTCTTACCATTTGTAGGTGAGATGAACTTCATCCACGACGATACCCATAACGTTTGCTTGAAAAACATCGGAGCCTAACATGTCCCTCCACTTCTTGTTCAGCAGCCAGGATTCCGGGCTTCCGAAAAGGAGCTGGCAACGACCGCTGGTTATGTCTACCTCGTCGTGCACCCCGAGTTGCATCGCCGTGATGCCCATTTCGGTTGCTTCTTTCACTTGGTTCTCCATGAGTGCGACCAAAGGCGAAACCACAATGACCACAGGGTTTTCATTGCGCCCCATCTTCTTAGCGACCATCGGGGACAGCTGATAAATCAAACTTTTGCCAAATCCCGTAGGAAGGACGGCAAAGACATCTTTCCCACCGACAAATGCCTTGATGGCGGTCCTCTGTTCCTCTTTTAAAATTAATGCGCTGTCGATGTCGTCTATAACGGACGCGATGGCGGAATCTACACATTTCAGTTCTTCAATACCAGCCATCATTGTTGTAAACTAATTCAACCCAAGCGCTCTTTGATGACGTGGCTGATTACGTTTCTGGTGATAATCTGTCAATCATCGCCCTGACAATGTGATTGGTCCGAACAGTTTCTGTTCGGGCATAATTACTCCTCTACGGATCAAGTCCAGACCGAACTCCCCGACCTCAAAATGTTGTGGGCGGGGCTAAGTTCGGCTGGCATCCAGGCTACCTATTATAGGTATACCGCCGTGATTCAGGATAAGACAAAAACACGGTTTGAAAAATGGATTCATGATGTACTCGTTTATTATATACATTTTGTAAACTTTGAAAACAAAACAAAAGTTAAGGACTGCAGCTTTAAGTAAGCAACAATAACAGTATTAACATACCATTTCATGTTATTTAACAACATATAATTTTAAATGTAGAGCCTGGTAATCCCAGGAGAGTACACAGACACATAATTGTACATTTAAATGCTCACAACTACACACTATCGTAACTGTTTAAGCGATGCTATCTAGTAAACAACATAATGGCATTCTTGATAATCGATAACTTACCTTCATAGTCATAAATATAACTGGATATGTACAACTTAAATCCTTTATCCCGCTTACTGGAAGAAGCCTTGGAGTTGTCTTGAATAAGGCGGTGTACATTATTTATGTTTACGTGAGGTAAATCCCGAAGAGAGCGAGTATAGAAAGTCATCTTCACGCACAGCTGATTTTTGGCAGTTGACCGGAAGTAACTGAGCTGGCTTACTTAAAACCAGGAAGTAGCCGTGCAAATAGTCCATTAATTTTAAAATGTATTGTATGATGGAGAAAATGCTGTATTACTGTTACTAAAAATAAAGCTGCATCTGATTATGCTATGTTAGCTGCTTCACAGAATAGGTGTTTTTCTCTGAGGCATGGTAAAGCATGGTACTCACAAAAAATCAAGAAAATTTGATTTAAACAATAAGACTAAACGTGTTGAGTTATATAACAATAATTAGTTTTCTGTCTATAATATATCAAAACAGTTGTTCTATTAAAACGTAATATTTTAAAGCGTCTTTGGCGTTTCCATGGTTTCTACAAAATAAAACCGGAAACCGAGGGTAACGCGGGTATGACGCCATTGACAGGCGACTCCTCACACGTCCTGGAGCCTTGGTTAAAATTGCAATTTTCTCACGATTTACAAATAGTTGCAAACATTTGGGATATTGTAAGTACTCAAGTAAACAAAATATATAACACTGGTCCTAGTGGTTTTTGTATATTTTACTGCAAAAATCGTTACATGTTGCACCTTTAAGCCTTGTCTGTGAAACCGGGGGTAATATTGCTGTGTTCAGTCACTGACACTATCATTGTTACATACATTATTAGTTTTTAACATCTAGTGGAAGTATTTTCCCTTACTTTATGTTAGCTTAAATAACATTAAAATCTTGCACTGAACAACACTGTACTGAACAAATACAATCTCTGAATACATTTGTACAATCTGTTTCTTGACAGACACCTGCAGCGCTTGTGCTCACACAGCTGAGACACATTTGCCAAGATGCCGTTTGATCATCGGTAACGTTTAATGGCTGCATCGGACGCGTTTCGGTGGTTTAAATCGGCGCTCGTGACTTAAAGTCGAGTGCTTTTACTGTAATTTAGGCAAGCGCGCTCATAATAGAAGCGATTGAGAGCGCGGCTCATGGTTGCATAGCAACGGCAGACGCCACTGGAGCGAAAGCGCTTTGGAAAGGAGAATGCGGCGCGGCCGCTTATGTGACGCGATATGTGAATGCCCCTTAGAACGGCGACTTTTTCTTTGCATATCAGACAGGTAGCAACTAGAGAATAATAATAATAATAATTTAGCGGGCCGGATTATGTTTTTTTTTGGGAGCATTTGCGGGCCGGGTAGAGGGGGTTGGTGGGCCGTAAATGGCCCGCGGGCCGGCGGTTTGAGACCACTGCTTTAAACAATCCCTTGTATTGCTGAAGCAGAAGTTCATCCTCCGTGAGGTGGACTGTGGAGGACTGGAGCTTCATCACTGTCACCATAACTATAATATAATTAAAACCAACATTACTCTTTACAAATACGCATTATTTCAAAGACCTAAGACTCAAGTTTGGATGTTTGATAACTATTTTCTTATTATCTGAAATGACATATGTAACTCATGTTAAATGTGGAGCCTAAAGAAAATAAATAATATAATTGTATAATCTAATAGTTACACTTTTAATTAAAAAGTTTAAACGATCTATTGATATGCATTGTGAATTAATTATGTATAAATAAAAGTAATTCGTATTATAATTGAGCGCAGAACACGTGATGTATTACACGAACACGAGTTGTGTGACGTAAGCAAATGCCTCACGGAAGCGCGCGAGACTTATCTTTAGTATTACTTTACTGTCTATGGCTGAACACGAGCGACACAGAAGAGATTAAAATAAGGTTTATGTTATAATTTGTTTAATATGGGCATGAGTATCTTTATAATACTTTATGTTTGATGATGATAAATGGTTTTAGAATGATGATTGCTGATTTAAGCGTGGATGCTAGCGGACTGTGAAGCTCCTCTGAATCTGAAGCGGGTGTTTATCAAACTGAGAAACTCGGGATTCGGTGAGTTTATTGCTCGAGTTGAGAAAATCTCTAGTCGATCTGAGATGGAGGGCCACCCGAAAAAAAAACCCTCTTTAAATATGGGAGGATATTCTCTGTCGTTCTTTGAGCTGTAGGGATGAACTGATTTTACACTCATCCACTGGACAACTTGCAGGACTTTCTGGACGATAATCAAAAGACAATTCAAAGAGTTCTAACAAGAGTATTGTTTAATGTTATTGAATGTGAGTCGGGTGTAAATTTCGGATTTATTTTTATTGGAACATTTCTGTTTGAATTGTGGGTGTATTTTACCGTGTTTAAGGGTTTATTTGGTTGTCTAAAACGGAATAGAAAGTAATAATGCCCAAAGCAGAATAGAATAAACACGAGGATCATATGGAACTAAATGCATGGAAAATAATTCATTCACCTTAAAAACAAAGGTGAAATAAACATGATTTAACTTGCTTTCTCAATATTTAGTGCTTAAAATAGTATTGTTCTAATAAAAGAAAGGAATGAAATTAAACAATGGGTTAAGGTTATTTATTTTAAAAATTTATACAAAGCACATAACAAAACAATTGTTTATGAACAATAAAAGAAAGTCGACATGAAATATATAAAAAAAGAACAAAACTGATAAAAACAAACAAAGAAGAGGAACGGGTAAGAGGAGAAATTACAAATCAATCAATTCTAATTAACAACTAAATAATAACAATAAAAACTCTTAGGAAACTGTAGAAATTAACAAAATTAAAGGGTTAGTTCAACCAAAAATGAAAATTCTGTTTAATTACTCTCCCTCATGCCGTTCCACACCCGTAAGACATTCGTTCATCTTCAGAACACAAATTAAGATATTTTAGTTGAAATCTGATGGCTCAGTGAGGCCTCCATAGCCAGCAATGACATTTCCTCTCTCAAGATCCATTAATGTACTAAAACATGTTTAAATCAGTTCATGTGAGTACAGTGGTTCAATTAATATTATAAAGCAGCGAGAATTTTTTTGGAGCACCAAAAAAACATATTAATGACTTATTTAGTGATGGCCGATTTCAAAACACTGCTTTAGGAAGCATCAGAGCACAATGAATCAGTGTATCGAATCATGATCAGATCGCGTGTCAGACTGCCAACGGTCGAAATCAGGTGACTTTTGCCACCTTCGCTGACTTCCTCCAGAGTGACTGGCTAAATAATGAACACACAAAAATACATTAGTTAAGAGCTTAAACACAAACAGCTATGAAAGATAATGTCCTCTACATTAAGTGTGCTCTCATACCCGGTTTACCCAGACATTGTGGAGCTGTGCTACTCCAACAGGTCACAGTCTGACACAGGACACCCTGTTCAGCTCCTCAGAGCTCCAGAACCGGCCTGGTCTGCTCTTCTACAGGCAGAGCGTGCAATCTGGAGCACATCCACCAAATACTGGAAAAATTAGCATTTGCACACAGTTTTGAATGCGTTCAGCAAAAACATGTTCATGCTGATATACCTCCTCGTAGAGCCCTCTTGGGTTCATCTGGGAGATTGCCCAGATTACCAGTAGCTGGTAAGATCTGTTGGTCTGATCACTCTCTAAATAATTGTTCTGGCAAGAGCAAAGTCTGTAAAATGTTAAAAAAACAAAACAAGAAACAAGTGGTAATCTCATTGACTGCTAGTGATAAAGTTTTGCTGTAAAGATATTTCAGTTTCACAAACAAATATGCTGCATTTTGTCTGAGAAATAATAGACACTTTCTCATTTCAATCACATTTTGTAAAAAAGAAAAAAAGTAATCGTATCATGAAACCAGTATTGTGATTCGTGAGGTGAATGAATCGCGATCTTCTTGGCGCTCTGTGGCATGACAGTTCGCTGTAATGCTTGTGATCCGACCATCTCTTCCGCTTTACTAGTTACCCAAAATAAACATGAATGAACATCCGAAAGTATGATTCAGTACACATACAGTACAACTTACCAACCGTTGTTTCGACAGCAAAAAGAGGTCAACAAAACGGCTTGTGAAAATGTCACATTTAGTCTACCTCAGAAAAGCCCTTCAGTGTCACAGTATTAATACCACTACTATTGATATTACATATTTAGACATTTAATGGTAATGAATAAAATATAATTATTATTATTATTGTTATTTCAATTATTATTGTTAACAGTATTAATAACATTATTTTACTTTATTAATAAATAGTAATTCTAAATAGTAATAGCAGTAATAATAAATAATACATTATTATAATTATTAAATCCTAAAGCATTTGCCCAGTCATAAACCTTCATTCCAGTGATATTCTTTTGTATTGGGTGCAGTTTTTTTTTCTTACGTTCTGCTTGTTCCCGTCTCCTCGACTATCATACGACCCCTAATGCTGATTGGTTGGACTCGGCCTGACTAACTTCCAAACATAGTTTTTGAAATACTACTGAAGTGCCCCTGTAATGAAACAGAGTAATAATATCACCACTAGGGGTGCAACTAACATAAACAGAGCTTTTCAGGTGTCTAACAGTAGTTTGCAGGTAGATAAAGCAATCAAATATAAAATAGCACTGCATATTATCTTCACTGTATAAACGCATTGAATCTGAGAGCTCATTTAAAATCCCGACACGATCCACGCTGCTGAGAGAGGCATTTCGATAGAATATGTTAACGTTATGTACTGCACGTTTTCCTCTGTTACAAACGCACAACAAAAATGACAGCGGTGACAGCAGAAAGAAAGCATCTGATCATAGCGATGTGGATATGTTTGCATCAGCTCTATTCAGTGCTTCAGTGAAGGCATGTTTATTTAAATAACACTTTATACACAGGGCTCGACAATAAGGACTGCCCGGGGGCCAGTGTGAACGTTGCTCAGGCCAGTAGATGCAACGGTCACTTGCCCAATCGGGCCAGTGCTGTAGGGTGTGCGATATATATTGTTTATGATATCATAATTGTTTATTTAACGATCTGAAATCAGAGTATGTCCCTCAATTTACAAAACCAAACAAAAACATCCATTGCATGCACTATGTGACATAGTCTAGTAACAGTTAGGTTAGACTAGTGCGTGTGCATATTTAGATTGCACGCTTTGTCCAGAATTCAAGATACAAGCTGTGAGGGTGCCCCTGTAAAGTATAAATGTATACATTACAAATAGTTTAGTGATCTTTTGTTTTCTGTTGCTAACCTTTTAAAGGAATATGGCTGTTCTTGATCACCTCCACAGCTAAGGGTGTTTCTTTGCTAATGGTTGAAGGGTCTATGCCAGCGCAATCGGTGTGTAACCATTTGTTGCACAGGTCACACTGAACCCACTGCATAAGTTTGATATGTGGATGCAGTTCTGAAAATATAAACATTATTATCATTTTAAAAGCAGCAAAATTAATTTACAACATGATAAAGTTTATTATGCTACACTATGTACTTTTTTCCTGTCTTTTGATAAACACAGGCTTTTATATCCTGGGCCATGCAGGTGTTGGTCATGCATCTTTTCTATGTATCATTAATGTGTTTTTATAATACACCTGGTACAGATTACAAATGCAATTAATCCATCAATATAAAAGTTATTTTTCAAATTGAAAATACACAACAAAGTTGACTCACATATATGACAGTCTAAACTTTGTCAATATTTATCTTAATACAGGCATTTGACTAAAAATACTTGTCATCGTCCCATAATTCAACGGGTCTTCTTGTTATTAAAATGAATTGTCATTACCAATAATTAATTTTTAATTTTTCTGTCTTTGTTAATCACAAAGTAATGCAAACTAGGATGCCAGGTGTATTCAGAGCACCACCATTACTGTTTACAGAATGGTGCGCTGTGATTGGTTGATCGGATATATTGCATTCTTCAGAGAAGGGAGAGTGGCGTTTGTCGTGTATTGGAAAGAAAGGGAGGAAATATGACAGAATAACACGACAAAAATCACATTTCATGCAAAATTAATAAATTACTTTTCAATACCGACCAGATACAATACTGATTTTTTTATTTATTTATTTTTTTTAAATGGCGTTTATCGAGTTTTGGAACCAAACTCTTTGTGTGTGTGTGTAACCCTTCTGTTATTATACATGTAGTCAAGCATACCTGAGGACCTTGCACACTTGTGACCTTGTAATGGCTTTATTTTGTGTGTGTCTCTACTACAAAATGTACACATCTGTGTACAAGGCAAAGACCTGCGCATGAAGTGAACTACAGTTGATTATAGTATGTTCTTAACATTCACAGTGCAGTGTGACATTTCTTATGAGGCAATTACATAAAACACTGATTAGTCACTGAACAGTTAAGTACTTACATTCTGAGTTTCTGCAGCAATTTAAGCAAGTTCACAGCCATTAAATAACTACTCAAACTTTAATATACAGAAAATGAGATGATTGTAGTGTGAATGTGAGTATATTGCTTATATTATATAAACTGTGTGTCTTCTGAGATACTTATAAAGGTTTGTAAAGCAAACATAAGACAATTTTAAGCACACTTACATTATCATTTATCCAAGGCATGTTCTTGTTTGGGTCTTCATCTAAAAGAGTGGAGGGGAAAACATTTCGCAATATATAGTGTTGCATATGCTGAAAATCTGTGAATTATTTCCCTCTCTCCTCCAGGCAATGTAAAGTTGTTTCAGCTTGCCCTGTAGTTCAAAACACAGAAGCCATTAATTCCATGTAAATGAATAATAAAATATTACATATTTAGTTTGTTTACTGTAATCTATTAATTGGAAGTTTAAAGGGCACCTATTATGCCCCTTTTTACAAGATGTAATATTGGTCTTGGGTGTCCCTAGAATGTATTTGTGAAGTTTCAGCACAAAATACCCCACAGTTAATTTATTATAACCATTTGAAAATGTCATTTTTGGGGCCTGTTTTAAAAAGAGCTGTTTTGGTGTGTACCACCTTAAATATAAATGAGCTGCATATCCCCGCCCTGCCTTTGGATGAGGGCGTAACTTGCATACCTATGGCATAAACAGTCGGTAGAAGCAGAATGGCTGAGAATGAGAGACCCGCTGTTTTGAATGGCATTCAGCCGTACATGTTTGAACCGGAATCGGACCCAGATGATGAAGAGACTCCGGCAGAAGAAACACAATTGAGAATGGAGCAGGACGTCTCTGAATGGTTATTTGATACATTTATGTACTTATAGAGTTTTAATCGCGCCCCCTTTGCAATTATGGATGTGCAACACACACACACACACTGTGATAACGTTCGCGCAATTTTTTGAAACTACAAACACAAATACTGTGATAACGTTTGCTAAGTAAACATACACAGTTTTTAATACAATATCTTTAAAAAATATATATATATATATGTGTGGATACACACTATACAAACAAGGTTTAAATTATATACACAGACATTCTACGACGACGACAACAACTTTAGACGCATTTGTTATTGAACTGGCTGACATCGACTGAAATGACTATTTGCTCAAAAAACATTAAATACACTTACTTCTTCTGGAGGTGACGTTGGATCGCGAACAGTAGGCAACGATCCACACTTGAGGATTAACTTTGAAGCAAGACCTGCTTTGAATTGACCCTCGTTCTCAAAACAGTCAGTCAAAAAATGATTCGCGCAAACATAAACGTATTTTGGAATTTTGAGTGGCGCCTTTCCTTCGTAAATAAAATCCATCCACTGCGTTTTCAGTGGCTCTGATGTCGGAAGTAAGTGAAAACTACTATGTTCATTATTACATCCCACAACAGAACACTTATGTTTCTTAGGAGACATTACCGGCTGTCATTGAAACAATGGAGGATGGTTGACAGATCACCGAGGGCGGGGTCTATGCCAAAACCAGATTGTCAATCAAACCACGTGGGTGGGGCTTAGCGCAATTCTACGTCACAGTGAGAGCAATCTTAGAACAGGGCGTTCTGAGACAGTGCTTATGAATTATTGAGATTGTAAAAAAACACTCGGTGGATTTTTCTCATTCTAGGGTGGTTTTGCTCACACACTGCCAACACACATTTATGGTCAAACACCATGTAAAAGTGAATTTTGCATAATAGGTGCCCTTTAAAGGCATGCACATTTAGAGAAATATTGATGGATTGTCATACGTTTATGTCAATTTTCTATACAGAGGAGTAATATTTATTAAATTATTACCCAAAACGCGCTTGTTGTCCTCATATTAACGCTGTATACACTGACTACTGTTTACAACTCATACCTGCAGCCGGAGGGCGCTCTGTGCACACTAGTCCACAAATGCTTCACGGAAGAAAAAAACATACCATGTGACCTCCAAGGAAATAGCACAGAGATCGCTGAAAACATCAATATATCTGCAAATCTACACTTTTGAAAGTAATAAATACACGATTGTGACGATATGTAGTTTATCTTTGTTCCTTACGACATGTCTGGTATTAATAATAGATAGACTATATTAATAATGCAATGCTAATCGAGATAGCTTTTCTCATTGTGCAGAATAGCATACAATGATATATTTTCTGTCTAATTTTTTATCCGAAGCCACATCACATTAAAGAAGGTTATTTAAAACAATCGACTTGTAAGTTTGGAGCAAAAACATGGTTTTAATCTTATAAATTGTCGTGTTTTGTTGGTGTGCTAAGCTAACATGCTAGCGAGCCCAGAGATGCACCTGTTATGAGCTACGTTAATGCAAATAAATAATTTTGAATTGTACAGCTCAATGATTTTTTTTCTTTCTTTTTTTCAAGAAGGGCATTAGATACAGTTTTAAAGAAGGTGAAGTGAGAAGTTTGGTAAAAGAAATGAGGGATTAAATCTTGAATAGTAATTATAATGGGGACAAAAGAAAAGAATAATTTGAGCCATAAGCAGGCCGGAGAGGTGTGAATGTGTTCAGGGGAGACTGAAACTGAATCGGGCAATTATCACCACATGACAAACGAGACAATACACTTGAATAGATGCTTAGATGACGACAATAAACACCAGTTAGCACTTTAGAGTCTTTTCAAAATAAAATCACATGACATGGTCTTAAAAACGTAATAAATCTCAGAGTTTTAAACTTATCATCTTCAGATTTGAAATGTAACATGGTCAGACATGTGGCTTTAGCTGCAGTGCATTTCTAGATTGCTAAAAGGCCAACTTCACTTTTATTTCCATAAAGATATTTCATAAAAATTAATTTCTAATAACTTTTCAAAAATGTTAAGCTATTTTTAACTATTTTCTTCATTGTGACAATAATGTGCAAAGGGTTCATGAACTGTATCTGTTTTAGTTTGGGTATATCATTTCTTGGGATTTTCCAAAAGCAGGGGTGCTGGCTAACAGGTTAATGCAGTTCATCTGAGGAAACCTTTCACTCCTCAGACTCTCATTCTGGTTTATACTTCTGAAAAATCATTTTAGTGTATTTCATTTACATTGAGTTCACACTTTAATTCTTCCTCTAATCTACATGTAGCCTATACTGGTGATTATACTGGATTTAATACTGAACACTACTTTGATATCTTAAATATGAGATGATTCTGTATTATTAACTCTACTTTGTGCTGCTCTTTATTTCGAAAGGTTTTGTGATCATTGTCTCTTCTGGCCTAATTTCACTCCTGCAATCAATATACTTATTATTAGAAAATCAAACTTTCAATTCATATCTATCATATTGCTTATATGATAGATTATTGCTTAAATAATGTCATATTGTGAGAAATAACAGTATTGTCTTTCACTAGAGCAGTTTATAGGATTTTCTCATACATCCTGACTCCAATAATCAGTTTCTAACAGCAAACACTCAGAATAAAGTATTGATGATCCTCAGACCATCAACACTCATTCAACAAGACATTCAGATCATCAGATCATCTCACACTCTTTATTTCAAGTCAATAGTTCCTGTTTTCACCTCATTTATTATGCTGATGTCTTCAGATCTGCTGTAAATTGACACTTAAAGCTCATTTCATTGCTGTCAACAGACTGAGGGGATTTGATGGTGTTTATGTCTGTTTATTTCTGTATTCATGCTTTCAACTGTTTTTCTTACAGTTCTTTACAACTTTTCTAGACATCTGCCATTATTTTAATGAAGAAACAGAATAAAGTTTCCAAGGAATTGTGGTAGCTAGATGTAAACAAAGCATGGCAGACCGTATGGTGCTTATGTTAATTTATAATCATTTCCATCGCCAACGATGCCTATTGCTCGCTTATTTGAGTGAAACGAAGGAGAAAAAAACGGCACATAAGGCAAGAGAAGCTGTTATACCTTTTATTTTATGTTATTTGTATATTTAGAAATGTATTTGGTATTAATTTATTCTTATTCTAACTCAATGGACTGAAAACTAGCTAATGCTAGAATAGCTGCTGATAATGCATTACATTTGCAGATTAATAACGTTAGAGCAATACCTTATTTTAATGAACGACTTGGCCCTTCTGTAACGTTAGAGAAACCTGACATCTGAAGGCATCTGACCACCAGCTTATGGGCATGACCAGCAATGTGAATGTGAGAACTAGACGTTTTGTCTGCTTAACTCTCTCTCTCTCTCTCTCACACACACACACACACACTGACGAGGACTACAATCGTTAAGTATTAAAATAAAATCTGAATTGTCTGCACAATAATTATTTTGTTCATTTAATTAAAGATCGTGCCTAAGTCCCGACTGATTATCCCCTGATACGTTTCTCAACATAGCCACACACACAGTTACATAATGCCTAAACTTTATTGAAAACACATAACAAAAATGGAGAAATTTCTTGTGAGGACCAACAAGCCAACCGACGCACCACCAGCTGCAAAAAAGCTTCGAAGGTACGATGAAGCATACCTGCAGTTTGGGTTTACAGTCACGGCTGATCTGAGACCTCAGTGTGTCGTGTGTGCCGAGGTGCTGGCAAACGACAGTATGAAGCCCTGCAAATTAAAAAGGCACCTCGAAACAAAGCATACTGGCATTAAAAATAAACCGGCTGAATATTTTGAAAGAAAGCTTGATGGCCTCCATCAGCAACAGGCAACCATTTCAGTGCACAGCACTGTGTCTAAACAGTGTTTGGAGGCATCGTATGTAGTGGCCAAAAGAATCGGTAAACTGGGTAAACCGCATACAATCGCCGAGACTCTCATTTTGCCAGCAGTGCAAGACGTGTAGAATAATGATAGGCGATAGTGCAGCAGCCAAACTTGGGCCAATACCCCTGTCCAATGACACAGTCGCTAGGAGAATTGTAGACATGTCCAATGATATCAGAGTGCAACTGATAGAGTTCGTAAAAAAGAGTCCTTACTACGCACTGCAGCTGGACGAATCCACTGATATTGAGCGTGGCCTAGCTGCTCGCGTTCAGCAAGTAGCTCCACTTGTGAAATGGACACATTGCATGGTCCATCGCGAAGCACTAGCTGCTAAAAAAATGCCAGTTCTCTTTGACTCCGTGCTGAACCAATCCGTGAAAATGATAAATCTCATCAAATCACGGCCGCTAAACTCTCGCTTGTTTGGGGTCCTATCTGCCAGGAGATGGGGTCAGGGCACGAACAGCTGCTTCTGCACACTGAAGTTCGCTGGCTCTCCAGGGGGCGGGTGTTACAGCGGTTGTATGAGCTGCGAGAGGAGGTGAAGTGGTTTTTGACAGAAATCAAATCAGACCTGGCGAAGCATCTGGATGACACTATGTGGCTTGCGTCTCTGTCTTATTTGTTCGATTATATTTGACCGCTTGAATGGCCTGAACCTGTCTTTGCAAGGCCGCAAAACTCATATTTTGCTCCTTGCAGACAAAGTGCACGCCTTCACACAAAATCTAGACCTCTGGCATGGCCGCATCAGTCGAGGGAACTGCGACATGTTCCTCAGCCTTGCAGACTTTATCACTGATGCAGGCATGTCATACGATTTCTCCTCCCTATTTCAATCAGTGTCTGAGCACCTGTCAGCAATGAGAGAACAATTTGAGACATACTTTAAAGAGGATTATCGCTCTTTTGCGTGGGTTCGAGATCCGTTTGTGTGCACAGCAAACGAGCTATCAATTGATCTGCAGGAACAACTTATTGAGCTGAAGAGTGACAGTAGACTGAAGGAACTCTTTAGCTCCTGCCCTCTTTCGTCATTCTGGGCAGCACTGATGCAGGAATACCCTCAACTCTGTGACGTTGCCTCGAAGATTCTCCTTCCTTTCGCGTCGACATATTTGTGTGAGGCAGGATTCTCAAAAATGACTGCACTCATAACGAAATACCGCAATCATGCACAAATCGAGGATGATTTGAGGACCTCCGTGAAGTTGGCACCCCATAAAGCTAAATAATCCCCAAAACTATGTCATTCGTTTGTGCTACGTTTGTGCTGATTTGTGCCGCAAAAACGAACGTTTGTGCTGGTTTGGTGTTTGAGATATTAAGCATTATTTTTTTGGTCGTATGACGTCATTCTCCACCCCATGTCGTTCAAATCGCTTCAAACCGGTGCCATTCGTTTGTGCTCGATTTGTGCTGGTTTGTGCCGTTAAAATGAACACTGTAACTGTTTTCCTATATAACAAATTTAATTTGGGAGCTGTGACGTCATTCTCCACCCCATGTCGTTCAAATCGCTTCAAACCGGTGCCATTCGTTTGTGCTCGATTTGTGCTGGTTTGTGCCGTTAAAATGAACAATGTATCTATTTCCCCTCTTTATTAATAACAAATATAATTCTGGAGCTGTGACGTCACTCTCCACCCCACTTCGTCTAAATAACACAAAACTGGTGCCGTTCGTTTGTGCTTGATTTGTGCTGGTTTGTGCCGTTAAAACAAACACTGTAACTGGTTTCCTTCCACAGATATAACAAATTTAATTTTGGAACTGTGACATCACTCTTCACCCCATGCCGTCCAAATTGTTTGTGCTCGATTTTTGCCGTTAAAAGAATCCATGTAAGTGATTACCTTTTTTGAAAATAATAATCAAAAAACCCAATCTCGATTCTCCACACTATGTCATCTATGTCTCAAAAACTGGCATCGTAATTCGTTTGTGCTTGATTTGTGCAGGTTTGAAAGAACCATCGTAAATTATAAATTGATCAGTCTTTTATATATATATTATTAAATTATCATACTTTTTGTTGCTGATCTATTCAACTCTAATGGTGATTTGTTATCTTATGAATGTTTTATGAATATCTATTCTTTTTAGACATTGCAAAATCGTTGGCGTTCCAGTGACGTCACGCAAGCAAGCCGCGCTCTCCGTCCATCTCTCCATCTACATACCTGTCTGGTTCGATTGTGCTCGCACAGGGCCGCTGCTGTCATTGTTCTTTTCTTTAGATATGGGAATGTGTTCACATTCTGATCTGTGCTAGATATTATCACATATCGACATTTGTTCTTAATATAATCACCAATTCACTATATGTAATGTAGAGCTGTAGTGACAGTACTAACACTGAAGTGTGAATGATGCTTTAATTTTGTCCAATAAAAAATAAAAATAAAAATATGTAGTGTCTTAAGTTTTCTGAATACTTTTAACAGCTGACAGACATTTAAAGGCTTTCTGCCCCCTTAAAAAACATTTGTTTACCCTAAGCACTGCATAGTGGGAAAACAAAACAGGAAAGGACATCTGGCTGTGAAAAAGGTAAGCATGTGCTCTGAGATAAAATTCTAAAAAAGTACTAAAATCATGTGTGCTGATCAATACAATTTACAGGATCATTTTAAAAAATGCAAGAAATTGATAGACATTTCAAAGATGTGAAACTTTTTATTAATTTTTGGGCAATAAATAAACGTATAATGTCCAAATTATCCTCCACTGGTCACATTAATAAGAGTAGGCCTATGACATTCTTATGCCATGCCATTAAATACATTAAGTTATTAGTAAAGATGTGTACAGCAATATACATGTCATGGCAGTAAAAGGCTAGATATTATGTAGAGAAAAAAAAAACAGCAATATACAAGTGGAATGTGTGACGGATATTGACAGAAAATATTGTCATCCATCCTGTACTGTCTATCTTTAGAATGCATTGTCTTTTCAAGCTCTTTTTGTAATGAATTGTTTTAGTTGACAAAAGGATTCTTAAGTCTTAATCTGATCTATGTTTTTTTTTTAATTCATTGATTTTGATCCATACCACTGCAATGAAAGATGAACAGAAAACAATTATAAGTTCTTTATTTTTACTGAAATATAAATAATTTAGTCTGTTCTTAAAAGCATGACAAATTCACTTGACAGGTTCACTAGTCATAAAAAGTAGAAATATCTAAATACGGCCAATAAAAGATGGATGACAAGATAAATCTAATTGAAAGGAGCAGATTATTAAAGGCACAAATATAGCAGTTCCAACAGAAAAGGTGTGGGCAGATTTAAGCCAAAAACTAAACAACAAAGTTTCTGCAAAGAACCTTTACACCATTGTCAAAACAAACAGGCATAACCTATGGCAAATCCTCGAGCTAGGCAAAATTGACAAGGAAATCCCAGATCAAGGTCCAAATACTAACAGCTCACAAGAAAGCTCTGATGATTTCCATTCACCAGAGTCAAAGGAAGACAAAAATCCAGAAGGTCAATGCTACGACATTACATTTGAGATAAGTATCTCTCATCAAAAATGGCAAGAAATTTGGCCTGAAAAGGTTTCATACAATGAAAAATCTCTCAAGTCATGTAAAAGAGAGTACACCATACTCAAACGCGGTGCATGGACACACGTCATGTATGAGGAGATTTGGAGAAATATCAAGACCTCATGTACTCTCAGATTCAGAAGAGCAAAAATTTTTCCAAATGTTGCATCTCACTACGTAGACATAATTGGGCACTGCACAGAGTGTGATGCACAACTGTCTATAACAGCAGAGAACATGCCAGCAGATAATGAGCCAGTAGTTCTCAAATGCATAATCCGCAATGTTGATAACAGTCTCCATACTGGCAAAGCAAAACGCAAGTTATCAGGGGATCTGAGAACACGCGTGTCTAAAGAACTCTGGGAAGGCCGAAAACCAGCACATGTATGGCGAGCAGCTGAGGCTTACAAAATGATGGACGTTGGTGACCCAGAGCCTAGCCACCTACCAAATCTGGCAACATTAAGAAAAGCCAAACAAGAGATGGGTGACAAAGAGCTTGGAGACAAAGACCCAATCATGTCATTGCATCTAATAAAATACAGTGTACCCCACAATGGAAGCATTCATGACATAGGCCTTGATAGGTTTTTTTGTCATTACTGGACCCCATCTCAGATGCAAGTTTATCAAATGAAATCCAAGTACCCTGGCTCATTTGTGAGTTTTGATGCAACAGGTACAGTTGTGAAAAGACTGAGAAGACCTTGTGGCAACTCTGGGCATGTCTTCTTTTATCAAGGAGTTTTGTGTTCACAGGGAGAACATATTCCAGTAGTGCAAATGCTATCAGAGAGCCACACCATCAATTCTATTGCCAACTGGCTCACTGAATGGCAACGAGCAGGTGCTGCTGTGCCAAAAGAGGCAGTCTGTGATTTCTCCTTGGCTTTGCTTGGAGCACTGGTTAAGGCCTTCACTCCTTACCCAGACTTGAAAACATACATCAATCGGTGCTTTGGAGTGCTGGCAAGGAAGCCCGAAGATCCAAAGTTACCACCTTGCTTCATCAGAGTAGATGTTGCACACTGCATCAAGCTCATTAGCCGGTGGGAATGCCGAAGACAAAGAGGAAACAGAGTTAGAGAATTCTATCTACGAGCCATGGCACAACTTTTACAATCTGATACACTGGAAGATGCAAGGGAGCTCATTCATTCAATTGCAGTTGTTGCCTTCAGTGAATCAGAAGGAAACGATGACAAAGGTTTTCCTGTTGTCTCAGAAACATGCAAAACACAACTGAAAAGACGATTTTCAGATGTGGTGTTGCCATGTGCCAGTGAAGATGACCATTTAACAGAGGTGACCGGAATCGAGGAGACACTCCACACAGATCTGAAAACATGGGTCACAGAAATCTGTGAAGAAAGTAAGATGAAAGCGGCACATCATGGTGACAGAGACAATCTACATTTCCTTCCAGAGATTGTCCCAAATATCATAAGAATGGCATGCTACCTACCTCTTTGGACAGCTGTGATGGTTCCACACTTCAAAAGTGTACACAACACTGCAAGCTCTGCAAATGTAGAGGCTGAATTTAAAAACATAAAACATGGTCTTTTCAAACATGAAATCCTTCCCATTCGAAGTGACCGTTTTGTCATACGCCACCTTGAGTTTCTTGAGGGAAACATGAGGCTGTCCTCTGCACCGGTGAAGACAACAGAGCACATTGAGACAAAGAATCAGAAGACAAAAACTGCCCATTGTGAGCAGGACACAGAGGTTAAGCAAAAATTAGTGGAGGAAGACCCTGTTGAAAACTGGAAAGGCCTCGGTGTTCCTCTAAAAAAGCGACTGTCCTACCTGACCCCTTGCTCCGAGTGGTTGCACGCAGACATAAACCTGAAAAGAAAAAAGACAAAAATTAATGTCTTGAAAAATGGCAACTACCAGGCTAACAAGCCTATTGCGGTTGACAAAATGCTTGTAAGTGTAAATAATACCTGTGCCTTTGACTCCTTTTGCCAGTGCCTTTGCTCTGCATTCTGTGACAGTGGATCATTCTGCCATTATCTTGACAAAGAGCACACAAAAACTGAAATTTCTGATTTGGTGAAGACCATAGTCACAAAAGGAGTTGGAAAAGATGCTTACACAAAGAGGGCAAAAATGCTGTTGGATACATTTCAGTGTGTTCACCTAAAATCAGGTGTGAGGCAGGTCAATGCGGATTGCAATGTTGCTAGCATTATCGAATCAACAATGAAACAAGTGCCAAGTGCAACACTTACAGCTGAATGCTCTTCTCCATACTGCAGCCGAAATACAAAATCTTCAAGGACCATCTCTCTCTTACCAGTCAACGTAGATATTCTACAAACTGGTGGATTGAAAAGCCTCCAAGCAGCACTTGAAGATGGGTTACACCTCAACAGGTCCAAGTGTCTGAAGCCACTGAAATCACCCCAAGAGTGTCCAGATAGCTGGAAAATAAAGGATGATTCATCAGTGAAATTCCTCTGCAATGGCTCTGTCACCCACAGATGCATACCTGGACAACTACTGTGTATTGAAACAAGTGCGGATACAAACCATCCACTGTCTGAAATCCCTGTCGACATGGAGCTGGCCAATCAGATGTTCACTTTGCGAGGGGTCGTCGAATTCATTTCAGGACCTACAAGGGCATCTCTTGGACATTACGTGGCCTACTGCAGAAGAAACTCTTTTGCCTGGGAGAAATATGATGACCTGTGTGACCATGTCACAAGAGTCTCAGCAAAAACCAAAATACAGCCCCATGTCATGTTGTTCACAAAGGAGGACTGAAATGTTTGGTTAATGAATTTCTTGGACTGGTCTCTGCAGAAATTAGTTCATAATCAATAAGAGAATAGTCTATATTGTTTTCTACTGTTGTTACTCAACATTATCTCTATTCACTTTATGCCTGTTTTAACAGTTCCATGATTTTTTGAACAGAAGTTATACTTTTCTTTAGTGATTGTTCTATGATGTTATTTGTACCCAGATCTCTTCACTGAAGTCAAGACTGTTTTCTAGTTTTTTTATTTTTATTTTGTGGTTCTTTAAAAAAAAATTGTTGTAAATTCTCCACAGAAATTGCTGTTATTTTACATTCATCTTGGCATTTAAAAGGAAACATTTGGGAGATGTTGTCTGTTCTTTAACTTTAAACTGGTGGTTTTCTTATCTCAAAGGAATACTTCACCTAACAATTAAATATCTCTAATTATAAACATACTTGCACTCATGATATCCTAAACTTTTGATGACTTTCTTTGTTTGGGCATGTACGAAATGACAGAATTCTAAACTGGTCAAAAGTGGGAAGACCAATAAGTTAAAAGAGCTCAGAACAGCAAACCAGTACAATTAACAGTCCTCAATTTCTTGCTTTAAAATATTTTAAACAAACAGAAACACTGCTCACCTGTTCTTGCTTCATTTTCTCCTTCAGAGAAAGATAAAATGCTCCGATTAATGTATCACCTGCAATAAAGGCCTACATATGGCAATACATATTTAAAACTAACTAAGCAGTAGCCTAAACTTCCATCTGATAAATCAAGCGTCAACTCGATTTGAAACAACAACAACAAAAAACATTAGGCCACATTAGGCCATTAGGCGACGCACAAAAACACAAAGACAGTAGCGGGTTTTTTGATTATTATTTTTTTTTAAAAAAGGTAATCACTTACATGGATTCTTTTAACGGCACAAATCGAGCACAAACAAACGATACTGGTTTGGAGAAATTTGGACGGCATGGGGTGGAGAGTGACGTCACAGCTCCAGAATTAAATTTGTTATATCTGTGGAAGGAAAACAGTTACAGTGTTCATTTTAACGGCACAAACCAGCACAAATCGAGCACAAACGAATGGCACCGGTTTGAAGCGATTTGAACGACATGGGGTGGAGAATGACGTCACAGCTCCCAAATTATATGTGTTATATCTGTGGAAGGAAAACAGTTACAGTGTTCATTTTAACGGCACAAACCAGCACAAATCGAGCACAAACGAATGGCACCGGTTTGAAGCGATTTGAACGACATGGGGTGGAGAATGACGTCATACGACCAAAAAAATAATGCTTAATATCTCAAACACCAAACCAGCACAAACGTTCGTTTTTGCGGCACAAATCAGCACAAACGTAGCACAAACGAATGACATAGTTTTGGGGATTATTTAGCTTTATGGGGTGCCAACTTCACGGAGGTGATTTGAGGCTATGTTTATCAAACATTGAGCCAAGAATTGAGGATTTTTGCAAGGCAAAGCAGGCTCAGGTCTCACGTTAACATCACCTACCTGCAAGCTTCTGTAAAAAATGCAGATGATGCCTACTATTAGGCCTAGTAATAATAACAATAATAAAGCATAAATTAATATCAGAGGTCTGGTGCTAATTCCCAATTATAGCAATAGCCTAGTAATGATAACAGGCCTACTGATAATAATAATAACAACAACAACAATAAAGCATGTAACCTCATATAATTATATAGCAGTAGCCTAGTAATGATAATAGGCCTACCTACTGCTACTGATGATGATGATAATAATAATAATAATAATAATAATAATAATAATAATAATAATAACTGCCAACTGCAATGAACCAGCTTTGGGGGGGCCCAGCTTGCAAAAGGTTGAGAACCCCTGAACTAATGTATATATTCTCGAGACTAACAATATTGTATTATAGCAGATGTAAGGAAGAAATTCATATTAATTTTAATTTACTATTACTGTAATAATACAATTACAATACCCATGAAGTATTGTAATTTAATTCATCATGAAGTTAAAGACATTTGGTTTAATTAATTTCTTTCTTTTTTCATTAAGTTACTTTATGAAGATCACAACACAATTCAACAATTTGTTGTGTCATATTGTTCTCTTCCGAACTGGCTGCATATTCAGAAGGAGATGCGTAGACTGGGATTTAATACAGATCACTGCTTTGATATCTTAAATATGAGATGATTCTGTATCATGACGATAACTCTACTTTGTGCTGCTCTTTATTTTTAATGGTTTTGTGATCATTGTCTCTTCTGATCTAATTTCACTACTGCAATCAATTTACTTTTATTAGAAAACCAAACTTTCAGTTCATATATATATATATTATATTGATGTGGTTATTTAGCAACAGTGGTTGATGAAGATGAGTGTCATTAGTGTGTTTTTGTATTATTGGTGTTTTATCTATTTCATGTTGTGAGAAATAACAGTATTGACTTTCAGTAGAGCAGTTTATAGGACTCCAATAATCAGTTTCTAACAGCAGACACTCACAATAAAGTGAGATGATCTGCTAATGATCTGAATGTCTTGTTGAATGAGTGTTGATAGTCTGAGGATCATCAATATTAACAGAGAAACTGCTGAAAACACTCTTTATTTCATGTCAATAGTTCCTGTTTTCACCTCATTTATTATGCTGATGTCTTCAGATCTGCTGTAAATTGACACTTAAAGCTCATTTCATTGCTGTCAACAGACTGAGGGGATTTGTGGACCTCAAATATGAACAATTATTTTTGTCTTTATGCTTTTAACTGTTTTTTTTTTTTCTTAGTTCTTTACTATTCTAGATATCTGTCAATATTTTAATAGAGAAACAGAAAAAAGTTCTGAATTAACATCAGTTGGTTTAAGATAGGGCGATATAAATTCTGAATGCATTTAGTTTATGGGTGAAATACAAAAAGGGGTTAATATAGCACAAAAGATAATTAATTAATTAAAAAAGAAAGAAAGAAAAAGAAATAAAACCTTTCATGCATATTTAGAACAAGAATCATTTGACAACATTCAAACACTGTATGTAAGGATCACAGTGAAGTGCAAAATACTCTTTAATTGTCATTTTAAATCTTTAGACTTTATACCACTTTCCTTCAAACCATTAGCTTTCACCAATTTGTCAGCAAGAAGTTTTTAATCATTTAAAATATAATGAAATTTAGTATGATAACTTATACCTATATATATTTTATTAAATACAGGTCAAAATAACTGATTCATTTTTGCATTAAATATATCAGTTACACTAAATGATGATGTCACATTAAAACATTGTGTTTTCACAAAAGTAATTTGAAACATTAAACACTTAATTTAGTGAATTTTCTATGTAAAATCGCTTTTGTTCATTTCATTTGATGCAGACACTACAGTTTGATCTCTGGACTTTAGCCCTATAAAAACAAACACAGTAACTGATATTTTTGATTTGGGCAGATCATCTCCTCCAACCAATCTGCAGTTCAGTCAACAAAGCCCCGCCCACTGCAATTCACTTAATGAAGCTCCTCCCACAGCAGTCACATCATCAGTCAAGCTCCTCCCACAGTCGTCACATCATCAGTGAAGCTCCTCCCACAGCAGTTCATCAATAAATACTGGAATATTCCCATCAGACGAGCACTGAAGCATCAGGAAGAGCTGAAAACTGCAAAGAACATGAGTGATCCAGAACCCTGCAGAATGAAACACACTGAAGATACTGAAGAACAAAGAGGTTGGTGTTTATTCTTCATTCATTCATGATGCTGAACAACATTCATGTTAGAAAGATTCAAGCACTTCTGCACATTTAGAGAAACAGTTAAAGTTATTTTCTAACAGAAGCTCAGTGAAGGGAAGTTTGAGAAACTTTCATACTGATTGTCAACATCAGATCAAACTAAACATTTACATATTTTACATTTGTTTCATATCTGCTTCACAATTTCCAGGAGTGTTTCCAGAATTTAGGCATTTTCAATACAGTTTCCAACATTGATAGTTTTAGGAATAAACTGTAAACACCAAAATGTATGAAGTAAATGAACTTTCCAGAATGGCTGACAGGGTTGTGAGTGAAACTTGAGCAAAATCTCTTCTTACAGTAACTTTGGTAACAGGGTTGATGAATGCAGTCATTCATTTGTGTAAAAACTGAGACAATGGATTGAGATTTTTTCTTGTCCTCCCATCATGCTGTATAAAATAGCCCAGATGATGTCACTTCCTGGTGTCACAGTTTTAAGAAATCCTCTGGTTTTGAAAGGAGGAAAATCATGTCAGAAGTAACAGGGTTGAGTGAATCATGTAGGACACTGATAATAACACATTTAAAGATCAGTCAGTCTAGACTTTGAGCATTTGAACTTTCTACAGACATGGCAATGGAGATATCTGCACTGCACTGCGAGATATGACGTGATATTTTTTTTAAAACACAAATAACAAATAATAATCACTCCAAAATTTTAAATATACAATCTACTCCACTTTACTGCAAACTTCACTTGATCTTGTGTTTCTGGTGTCCCACATTCACATGTGTATGAAAGAAAGTTAATAATTAATAATTACACAGTTTTTAGGAAAATAAATTAAATATCAACCTAAAAGATGATGTCAAAATATGGCTGTTAATATCACATTAGATCATTTTGTCATTGATCAAATATATTACTGAAAATATTTCAGAGCAATGTTTTCTTTATTTTCTTAATATTATTTATAAATTATTAAGAATTATTTAAGGAAAGGTGGCAGAGCAGCGATTTGGGAAATTCTGTAGCCAGAAGACGTCCATTCAGTGCTGATTGTCTTAATTCAGTAAATCTTGATGTAAAAACATTTGAAATTGGAGTCAGATTAAACGAGCAGCTAAAGTAAAATTGAGACTAAATTCTAAAATGAAGTGAACTTCACAGGAGCGCTGAAAAGACGTACACACATTATACCTTCACCCAGACCACTGGATTCTGTCGTTGGAACGACAGCTGGTCCTTTACGATTGGAAGATTAATGTTAAAGTTTCAGGGACATATGCAACTAATTTATGCAAATGCATCAAAATGATCGTAATGTTTTGTAGCAGTTGTCTATCACAACAAGTCTCAATTTTATCACCTTTAACTTCATATTTCTCTCTTTATTTTGATTTACTGACAGTGAAATTACTTTTTTCTCTTTCATTTCAGAGCTGATGGAAGTGAAGGAGGAGAGTGAAGAACTGAGTGAAGTGGAGGAGGAACATCATGACAAACCTGGAGAAAAACCTTTGAGTCGCTCAAAGACTAAAAAGACTTTTTTAAAGAAAAGAAGAGCCAAGAAATCTACAATCTGCACTCAGTGTGGAAAGAGTTTCTCAGCCAAACATCTTAAGGATCACATGACAGTTCACACTGGAGAGAAGCCCTTCACATGTGATCAATGTGGGAAGAGTTTCAGTCAATCAGCAAACTTTAAAGCACACATGAGGATCCACACAGGAGAGAGACCGTTCACATGTGATCAGTGTGGGAAGAGTTTCACACGAAAAGGACATCTTAAGGAACACATGAAAGTTCACACTGGAGAGAAGCCACACACATGTGATCAATGTGACAAAACATTTCTTAGGTCATCAGACCTGAAGTCACACCTGACAGTTCATACAAAGGAGAAGCCACATTCATGTTCTGTGTGTGGAAAGAGTTTTTCACTGCTGCGTAGTTTACATAAACACGAGAAAATACACACTAGTGTGAGAGAGTACATGTGCTTTGAGTGTGAGAAGACTTTTACTACATGGAGCGATTTAAAAAAGCACCAGAGAATTCACAATGGAGAAAAACCTTACAAGTGTTCACAGTGTGACAAGAGATTCAATCAGTCATCAAATCTGAAAACACATGAGAGGATCCACAGCAGAGAGAAGCTGCACACGTGTGATCAGTGTGGAAAGAGTTTCACTATTAAAAGTCACCTGAAGATACACATGAAGATCCATGCAGAGGAGAACATCTCCACAGTGTGAAATGAAGTAGTTAATTTTTATGTGCTGAACAAAAAAATCTCTTCTGTGTAAGTTAGCCACAGCCAAATCTCTCCTCTCCAGCTATAGTTGGCGCCATGGGCGACAAGTTTTATTTATTTATATTTTTTGCAGTTACAAAACATATTTTTGTACCAGCATCAGCAAATTATTCACAAAAATTTTAAGCAAATAAGTTTAGCCCTTTAACGACCCAGTGGTCCGTTAGCGGGACTGATAAGAGTGTTATAAGGTTAAACAAGTTGTTTTTTAAAATGAGGAGTATACCATCTAACTAATCTTTTATTATGCTCGCAGTGCGTCGGTTAAATGAATTGCAATATTAATTTAATAATAAAATTAGCATAATAATAACAATAATCTGCTATACGCCACTGTGAAGGGATAAACGGTGTTCAGGCAGCAAATGTCCCATTGATGACATGATGTCTGGTAATAGTATAGAAAAAATTTTATTGTGCATGTGTCGAACTCGGTGATCCACGTGCATCTGTGGTTTAGTATACTTTGATAAGATGCACGACACGACTGCACGCGAGACGCGTCCCGGTGCGGAAAGTGAAGTATACCCAAGGGCTTGATGGCGCACTGTCTATCCGCGCTCACGGGCAAAGAATTATCTTTGAAAGGCTTGCACACTCAACTGTGCGCGAGATGGAGCAGAACGTGGGAAATGACAAATACCCGGGCCTTAACCACTCCAAATTGTAGTGGACTGGAGCTGACGGCTCACTTTGGGAAAAATACCCCCCAATGTCCCCCATGTTATTATGTCTTGACATGTAGTTTAACTGTTGCTGGTTGATGTGAGAGGCATTCTGGGATACCTGGCTGTCACAAGTATTCTCTCGATGCAACTTCAATTAAATTCGGATCAAGAACACATTCGGGGATTTGAACTGTACTTGGCTAGATGTGAACTTTGAATTGGATCAGTACTCGGGCAGAAGCTGATGACGTTTCACAAGAATGCATAATAAATAATGGATAACTAATGAATGAATGAGGCATTTATATAGCACTTTACTATGTACTACTGTACACTGTAAGTGCTTCACAATCACATCAGGGGTCGCTCCTCATCCACAACCTGGATAATTCAACAGCAGACACAGAGCAACAGCACCAAGATCAAATCTGTGGTTTATTGATAAAGAAAGCAGCGCTCATGTACTCCGCCGAGAGCAGCCTTACCTCGGCTAGTCCTTCTGATGTTTGCCGCTGACTCTGATGACTCTGTAGTGGTTAAACATGAGATATAATTCATCTTTTGTAACAGGCAATCTTTGGTCTCATTAATCTATAATTTGTTCCCTGGAAAATCGTTTTGGCTGAGGGTAAAGTAAAGTTTCATAACTTTATATATTTAGGCTATTTAACTTTACCGTTGTAGTCTATTAGAGCGTTGACTTTGAACGTTTGACTGAACTGTTTGCTTTAATTTTTATTGTAGCTTCTTACACCTGTAAATGTAAATGTACCTTTTGCTTAGATTTTTATAATGGCTGTTATTGATCATTAAAACTGACATTTAACAAAATGAGACAGAATTGAGTTTTATGATTGCAAACTATATGCACATAACTATATGCCTGAACCACATATGTTTATTATTTTTAAAATGTAAATTAAAAGAGGAAGTTTTATAGTTCTGTTTTATACCATTCTGGTGTTTTATAGTTTGTTTGGTTGTAAATATACATGCAGTGAAGATAATCATTGACTGCGTTGCCTAAAATATACATACAGAGATAACTGGAGTGGCCAGAATATCAAATGTCAAGTGTCCCCAACTAAGCAAGCCAAAGGCGACAGCGGTAAGGAACCCAAACTCCAACAGGTGACAAACGGGTGTTAAAATTGAGAAAAAAACCTTGGGAGAAACCAGGCTTAGTCGGGGGGCCAGTTCTCCTCTGGCGAACAGTGCTTTGTTACAATTCAGGTAACTATCATAAGTCCGATAGGATCGCAACATTTAAAGTATTTAATCCAGTTCCATCTAGTTGAGGATCGTATTCATCACGCCGGTATGGACAGTTTGTTGAGGAACTGTGCCACTGGCTGTCGTGTTGATGAGGCCTTCACAATGGATGATCTAGTTGACTCAATCTCTGCTGATACTTCAGGGCTGCGTTGTGGTCGTGTCAGGGCGCTGGTCCTCGGTCTCACTTGAAAACGGCTGTTGGGGAAAAATTTAATCACACAAAAAGATTTATGTTTGAGTTCACACAGAAGTCAATATCTGTTTCAGCTATGCAAAACACCCCTCTGAGCTCAACAGACACAGCGTCTGTTGAAACCCAGGGAGTAACGATGGGACACCCAAACTGAGAGCTTTCCCAAATCAAGGGTGTCAGATAATTTAAATAAGTTCTAAGACAAAAGGGGAGGCCATTTGTGTGTGTGTTTGTTACCTTCATCCTGTATGGAAAAGTACTGAGGAGAGTTGCTCAAACCTTTGGGGTATAAATGTTTGTGGGTTCTTTTGTGTCCTTAGTTCACACTCGGGGCAGACATTGTATGGTTGTGTCGACTGTGGACTCTTTCTTGCAAGAAATTAAAATCTTTATAAAGTGAATTTTCATAAGGTTTGTCTCTTATTAGTGATTTCAACTAATTAATTTTTGCCGCAACAATTTTGGTGTCAGAAGTGGGATTCCTTGGACGGACCTTCTGGACCTGGAGAGCACCGGTGACCTGCAATCCTGACCCAAGTCAGCCCTAACCCCATTTAGATTCAGGGACGAGGGACCGGTGCTGGGTAGGTCCAGGAGGACGACCACTGGAATCAAAAGAAAACAAACCCGAGACGGCAACGGGTGCTTCTGGTAAGAGACAAACTTGGGAAATTCAGGGGGAACATTTTTTTTTTTTAAATAGAATTTGGTTAAATTGAAAATTAAATTGATAGGGATAAACCATAAGGGGAGTCTGAATCTGTGGCAAATGCAGCGTGAATTGATGTTTTTTAGGAGGTAAAAAAAAAAAAAAAAACTGAAATCACGTGGGCAAATAAGGGGGACTGAGTTGTGTGCGGTCCCGAATAGGGCGCTATTGAGAGCGTCCGCCCGGCTGATCTTGGGTGAAGAGATCAGATCTGTATGGAGACGTCCAACAGATTAATAGCACGCGCGAAAAGCCACAGAATCAGACTGCCAATATGGGGAAATCCCAAAGCAAGCTAGCGGAATATGAGACACCGGTATTTTGTAAATTGAGAAATTTATATGGCCAAAGATGCATGCAAGATATAGAAAAGTTGATAAAATATCATGATTTCACAAAAGAAGGAACACTTAGTAGTACAAGGTTGAAAACGGTAAAATTGTCGATCAAAGAAGGGAGTGACATAAAGGGTTGTGCTAAAAAAAAAAAATGTATGTGGGAAATGTGAGAAAACAATTAATTGCTGGGTAGAAGAGGCAGATAATAGGGAAAGAAGAATGTTGAAGAAAGAAAAGAAAAGTGAAGAAAAGGCAACTGCGCCTCCACAGAATGAGATTACTATTACTAACACATCTTATGCTTGTGCTTTTCCACATGAAACACCGCCGAGCTACACATTTTATCCCAATGTGGAGCTCCAAGGCCTGAAAGTGGACTCCGATCTCGACTGCTCTCCGTTCCCACCGAACCAACAAATTCTACCAGCCAAACCAACTCCAGCTCCCCAGCAGAGAGACGGGGAGCATGCGCCGCTGAGCTGAGAGAAGAGGGAGCACGCACAGCTGAAATAGTCAACAGAAGGAGGAGCATGCGCAGCTGAAAGCTTCCGGGGCAAAGAAACACTGCCGTCCGGAAGGAGAAAGAGAAAGTTATTTGGGCGAATAGCCTTTTGAATGGACTGAGACCTGAGATTTCCCAAGCCGTGAAACACAGCTATATGGAATGGACTGAAGAACGAGTGAGCACCATCATGAAACATGCCTTGCACGTGGAAGATGAGCTGAGGGCAAAGAAGGAAAGGCCAATAATAAAAGAATTGCAGTTGGCAGCCGTGGAAAGACCGCAAAGATTCAGTTCGAACGAAGAGGGAAGGGGAAATGGACGATTCAGCGGGAACAAAGGGGGACACAATTCAGACAAAAATGGCTGTTATCTGTGTGGAGCTGGCGACCACATTGTTCGTGAGTGAATGAGATGCAGGAAGTACAAAATGGACGGACATTGAGCAATGAACTGCCCTGAACTGCGAAAGGCTTACTGAGAAAAAGGATGCGGAAAGCAGGAGGAGATCGGGTGGACCACGGCCAAGGGTGCAAAAACGCCGCAAAGGGAAGTACACATTTACTAATATCACACACACACACACACACACACCCATACCTGAACACATGCACTAATAATGCTCTCCACAATAAGAAAAAAAAAAAAAAAAAAAGAAAGAAAGAAAAAAAGCTTGCACCTCTTTGTGTGTTTATGAAACTAACAGAGAAGATTTTGACAAATGTTTGATTATGTATAGCAGTAAGGGATTTTTTTAAAACATATCCCCTGCTTGGTGAAGGTACAATGATTTAATTTTTGGTAGACTAAGGGGCGACCCGATCTGTTTTGCGATCATGTGACTTGCCATGTGAACCAGCGCTAACAAACAAAACGCATGGTTCTTTGTCTGTATCAGGATATTATATAACAGAACGGTTCACTGTGGAACTAAAGTGTGAGACGGAAGGGGGCCACATGCTGAAGCATGCATTTTCTTTTAACTTCAAAAAACTGGACCGAGATTTAGGCCCAATCCCAATTCTACGCCTTACCCCTTACCCCTTACCCCTTCCCCTTTCCCTTTCCCCTTCCCCTTCCCCTTCCCCTTTCCCCTTCGTTTCGCGCGTTCACGTGAAGGGGTAGGGGTGTCCCAATTCTCATTTGGTTGGAGGGGAAGGGGTAGGGGGAAGGGCCAGGTAGCCCTTCAAACGAAGATTTTTCGGCACCACACTTCAGACGAAGGGGTATGATAAATTTCCAACATGGCCGACCGAGTGAGCAGAGAGACCAATAAATGTAAGTATTTTCTTACGGTAAACAGTATTTTAGTAATAAATAATCACTTGTTTTATGTTGCCTTTAATCTTGAGTTCATGTATACGGTTATGTTCTCCGAAAAAAGATGTTAAAATCGCTATGAAAAAAGTTCGCTAATGTTTTTTACTTTATGATAGTTCCACAACATATTTTTTTATATTTTATTTAAACCCGCGTTGATTTGACAACATAAATTCAAATCCGGTGGCAGCTAACTTGTCTTTTTGCCGCATGCCTGATTAATGTATTGTTTTGTTGTGGTTACGTCCATAAATACGTGTATGTTACATGATATAATCAAAAAGTGCATTCAGTTTGCGTGCTTATTCATCAGTGTTGTATGTAGGGACTCCTGAGGAAACACGCAGGCTCATACGTTTTCGTGCAGAAAACCAGCAGCGTTTCTTGAAATCGAAATACACAGCAAAACAACTTTGGGATTGAGTCATCTGTTAAACGTTTATGTTGCTTGTGCCTGATTACTGTGAGATATGTGCACTAATAGTAAAAATAGCTGTCGCCCAAGCAACAGAGATCACTACAGCTATCGATGGCATCTTGTGTGATAAACATCGGCGCATCTATGACGTAGGAGCTAGCGATGACTTATGATGACGTGTAACGGTCTAGTAGTGGTGTCCCATTTCTTAGGGGAATATTTTCAGCCCTACCCCTTGACACTCTGTTTCAAGGGGCAAGGGGAAGGGGTATAAAATAAAATTGGGATTGGGCCTTATTGTGCAAATTAAATTTGGTAATGGTTGCAGATCCCTCAGGCATTGTAGTGAGAGAGGGTGAGCAAATGTATTTGAAAACAGAACCAAAATGGGTTTACAGATGGCACATAACCGAAACTGAGTGGGCAAAAACAATCTGTGAACTGGGGAAAAATAGAACACCGTCATTTGGTACAGATTTTATGATGCCTGACAATTTGCATTGCATGTCACATGTCGCAACAGAACGAGATCAGTTTTATGAAAAACAATGGTTTGAACAAAAGGAATACACTTTGAAACTTGATCAAATACTTTGGACTGAGAAAATGTGTACGATTTCAGTAGGCTTATCAGAAAAACAGTTTTCTCTTTATTTGATAGCAGGAGAGTGTGTGCCGCACACATCAATTAAAAAAAAAAAAACAGACCTGGGGTGACATTGGAGTGTTTGTGAAGCACTGTGTTGAAACAGATGACTGGGAGATGAGACTTTAGAGTACAGTGAGAAATTGAGGGCTCTTAAATCTGATTGCAAACATGAAATTGAGGTGAAGCAGATTTTAACCGCCATTGACAAACACACACATGAAAATGACTGTTTGACAAATACTTGTGCTTTGGACATACACTCTGTGCTGGCAGAAGTGCCTGATGAGTTGTGGGCAAAACACAAGTATGATGTGGGACTGATTAAAGGGTGCGAACTGGTGATAATTAATAAAAAAAAAAAAAAATGGGTTCATCTCTTCTGTTCTTTTGCAGCTACATGGGGACAGAATGTGACCAGTGGGTTATTTCTCTGGCAAATTAGATCCAGTAGCAGCAGGCCTGCCGCACTGTCTGAGGGCCGTGGCAGCTGCTGAACAGGCTTTGATGGCCTCTAGAGAATTCGTGGGGTATTTTGATGTGACATTAATGGTTCCGCATGCTGGACATCACATTTGTCAACAGCACGATGGCTGAGAGGAGGATGGGGAGGAACATCACTGCTGTTTGACTGCACTCGAACAGATGTGTACCCCGCGCCCTGACCTTTCGGACACACTGCTCGAAAACAGTGAGCATATGCTGTTTGTGGATGGCTCTGCGTTCAGAGATCCACAGACAGGCCTGAACAAAGTTGATTATGCGGTGACCACTGAATTCGAAACATTGACATCTGGCACACTGCCATCAAATTTTTTAGCTCAAGCGGCGGAGCTCGTAGCCCTGGCAGAAGCATGCAAGCTTATGGAGGGTAAAAGTGTAACGATTTACACAGATTCGTGATACGCGTTCGGGGTTGAGAATGATTTTGGGGCCTTATGGAAACATAGAAATTTTTTTGAAATCTGATGGCCGGCCAATTCTAAATGTTTCTCTTGTGTCTACTCTTCTAGATGCAATTGTCTTGCCAAAACAACTTGCTATCTGTGAATGCGCAGCGCATACTAACAACAAAGATTTCATTTCAACAGGAAACGCAAGAGCAGATATGGCTGCGAAGGCCGCGGCAGCAAAGCAGTCAAAGAAACCAGAATGAATTTTATTATCTGAAACTAACACAAATGCTTTGACTTTTTTACAGAGTATGCAGGCGTTTGCTACAGTAGCGGAGAAGAACCTGTGGAGACGTTGTGGCTGCAAACTTGAGAATGATGTGTGGATGAGCGTGGATGGCAAGCCTTGTTTACCCCGACATTTTTTTCAGATTATGATAAATGCCTCCATGGGTGAGACCATGGAGGCAAAGGGGCTATGGTAGGGCAGATGAAAGACATGTGGCTCACAAAGGATTTTACAGTGGTTGAATGAGAAAAAAGAACCAGAGTAAATCTGAGCCCATTTGAAATTGTTTTTGGATGACCGTCATTCATGGGAATGGAAGGGGGTAAACAATAGCTGCCATCCACAGAATTGTGTGAGCACAATATGCTGAATTACTGCAAAGAAATGTCTTCTCTGTTGTCTGATGTCTGCGTGCAGGTGAAAGCTGCTCAGGGGAAACCGGCTGAGACTCCCTTGCACAACATCAAGCCAGGAGATTACGTGGTGATAAGGGACCTGAGGAGGAAGAGCTGGAAGGCGAAAAACCCAAACCTTTTGTCGTGCTTCTGACGACACACACCGCCGTCAAGGTAGCTGAGAGAGCGACGTGGGTGCATGCAAGCCATTGCAGAAAGGTCCCACCAGTGATCGGGGAGGAGGAGCTGAGAGGAGCAGGAGGCGGGCACTCCTGCTTCCTCTATGCCATGTGTTTCTCTGCACAGGGCCCGAGCTCCCAGAACGCGTTCACCCCAGCCCTCGTTCACTCCGGCGCCGTCTCACCAGGGACCTTGGGTGCTTCAGCAGCGGAAGACGTGAGCCAGGCCTCGGACCAGGACCTCTCCTCCTCCGCCGCCCCTGATCTTCGAGGTCTCGACACGGAACCGCTTCTCCCCTCTTCGCGAGGCGGAACACGACGCCGTGGTCATCGGAGACTCCATCGTCCGCCACGTCCACGCTACCACAGCCAAAGGTAAGGTGCGCAGTCACTGTTTTCCTGGTGCTCGTGTTCTCGATGTCGCTGCGCAGGTTCCCGCGATCCTCAACGGTGCTGAGACCATCGGAGCTGTAGTGCTGCACGTGGGGGTGAACGACACCAGGCTGCGGCAGACGGAGGTGCTGAAGCAGGACTTCAGGAGCCTGATCGAGACGGTACCAGCCACATTGCCCACGACGAGGATCATCGTGTCCGGACCACTTCCGACGTACCGACGAGGACATGAAAGGTTCAGTAGATTATTTGTTTTAAATGAATGGTTGATGTTTTGGTGTAATGAACAGAAGCTGCTCTTTATAAATAATTGGAATCTTTTCTGGGAGCGTCCTAGGCTCTTCCGTGCTGATGGCCTGCACCCCAGCAGAATCGGAGCTGATCTTCTGTCGGAGAACATCTCCAAGACGCTTCGCACCGTTTGACTAGTAAGTCAAACCTCAAATCACAGTCTGTGTTCTGCCCACTTAATTGATAGAAATGTGAGTGTAGTACAGTCTATAGAAACTGTGTCTATTCCCCGAATAGTGAGGTCTAACAATAAAAATAAAGGATCTAGAAAAAATCTGATCGTGATCAAACCAGAAATTCGCAAAATTACTGAACAAAAACAATTTCTAAAGCTAGTGCTACTAAACATTAGATCACTGACACCTAAAGCGGTTATTATAAATTAAATGATCACAGATAATAGTCTTGATTTAATTTGCCTTACTGAAACATGGCTTAAATGGCCAAATGATTATTTCGGTCTTAATGAGTCTTGTCCACCTGGCTACTGTTATAAAAATAAATGCCGTCTGATTGGCCGTGGCGGTGGTGTTGCAACAATCTATAGAGGTAATCTTAATGTTACTCAGAGAACAAACTATAGGTTTAATTCATTTGAAATTCTTATGCTAAATATTACACTCTCAGATATAAGTAAAAAGTCGCTACTATCTCTTGCTTTAGCTACCGTTTATAGACCTCCAGGGCCTTATGCTGATTTCCTAAAAGATTTTTCAGACTTTCTCTCAGACCTATTGGTCAACGTCGATAAAGCGCTGATTGTTGGAGATTTTAACATTCATGTTGACAATACAAATGATTAGGGATGCACAATAATATCGGCACAACATCGGTATCGGCCGATAAAAGCTTAAAATGACCATCATCGGCATCGGCCGATATGAATATTTTTGCCGATGAGCCAAACCGATAGGGGGGCGTGTTTCATGTGCGCGCGCGACGACCGTGAACGTAGCTTGAGCGCCAAAAACTTAAACTTACAACATGTCAGCTGTGTGGAGGCATTTCGAGATCTGTCAAACAGATAACAAAGTTGCTATTTGCAATATTTGTAAAGCACAAGTGATGCGAGGAGGCGTAAAACAACAGTCTTTCAACACTACAAATATGATTACACATCTTAAGAGCCGTCATCCTGAGCAGCACCAAGACTTTTTAAAAAGTAAGAAGGAAAAAATGCCGGCAAAAACCCATCAGCAGCCTCTACTTCAGTCCTTTGACAAAGCTAGAAAATACAGCAGCGACCACCCAAAGGTAAAAGATCTTAACGACAAAATAATTGAATTTATTGCTCTTGATAACCAGCCGTTTAGCGTGGTGGAAGATGTTGGCTTCAGGAGGCTAATGATGCACCTAGAGCCGCGGTATGCTATGCCTAGCCGGCGCTATTTTTCTGACGTGGCCTTACCTGAACTCCAGAGTGTTGTCCTCAGTCAAATTGAAAAGCTCCTTGCCGGCGCGTGTCACATTAGCTTCACCACGGACATTTGGACATCAAGCGTGAGTCCTGTAAGCATGTTGAGCCTCACTGCCCAGTGGATAGATGAAGATTTCACCCTTAAAAAAGCTGTCCTACACTCACAGGAATGCTCCGGTTCTCACACAGCAGCTGCAATTGCGTCCGCATTTGAAAGTATGTTTGGGAAATGGAAAATAGAAAGAGAACGAGTGCATGTCGTGCTACGTGACAATGCCCGTAACATGGCTAAAGCTATGATGGAGTTTGGTGTGACAAGTCTACCGTGCATGGCACACTCACTGCAACTGGCGGTGAATGACGGTGTCCTGTCTCAGCGCAGCGTGGCGGATGTTGTGGCCGTGGGAAGGAGAATAATTGGACATTTCAAACACTCCCAGCTGGCATACAGTCGACTGGCGGATGTACAGAAAGAGCTCGGAATGTCGGTAAAACGACTTCAACAAGATATCGCTACCAGATGGAATTCGACATTTTATATGATGCGAAGCTTGGTCGAGCAGAAAAGGGCACTAGGTGCTTATGCCGCTGATTTCGAGCTTCCTGCAACTTTGACGGCAAATCAGTGGGGAATTATAGAAAATATGATCACACTTCTCGCCCCCTTTGAGCAGCTGACCAGAGATATAAGTTCTGCAGAGGCTTCTGCTGCTGATGTGATCCCCGCGGTTGTGGCACTGACACGACTGCTTGGCCGGCCGAGTGACACGGACAGAGGAGTGCAGACTACCAAAACTACCCTGCTGGAAGCCGTCAATCATCGCTTCAACGGTGTGCATTGTGAGGCACTTTATTCTGTTGCAACCATGCTTGATGCCCGCTACAAAGACCGGTACTTTGACGAGGAAAAAAAGAGGAGTGCTCGCGACCTGTTGCTCAAAGTTTTGGATGACATGAGCGGCAGTGCAGATGCCAGCACAGAGGATCCACCAGAGAAGAGGACCCGAACAGGATCACTGCTGGATATGTATGACGAAATTCTGGAGGAGAATGTCATGTTTGAGGAGCAAGACAAGACCGCGTCAGCGTCACAGGTAAGCATAAAACATGCACAAATGTAGGTTATTATTAAAAAAAAAAAAAAAATCACTTTTGGACCGAAAGCATCCTAATTAATGATGCGACTTTCGCTATTATTATTCTGCAATGTCATAACATAGATAATCGCCTATTTATTATCATAATTCGCTATGTGTACGGTAGTAATAATAAACGTGCAACTAATAAATCATTTGATTTCTGGAAAAAAACGTTAGAGCTCTGTTGATGCCTAAAGCATAAAGTAAAAAAAAAATATATATATATATATATCCGTAAGTAATATTTTGGTATTCTGTTACTTCATAGGTCATCTCATACCTGGCCGAACCCACAATTCCCAGGAGCCACAGTCCATTGGAGTACTGGAAGTGCAACCAGGCCCGTTTCCCTGCCCTCGCTCTTGCTGCACGCAAGTACCTGTGTGCGCCTTGCACAAGCGTTGACAGTGAACGGCTTTTTAGCGTTGCCTCTGATGTGATGGATGAAAAGAGAAATCGAATGGACGGTGAAAAGGCAGAGATGCTCATTTTTCTTAAGAAAAACCTACCTCTGGTATTAAAAAAATAGCTGAACAGAAGCCTACCGGTCAGCCGAAGTTGTCACCCTAGTTAGTTGGACTGAAAAGGTTTGCACCACTCAAGTTCAAGTAAAGGATAAGATGTCCTTGTATTTTTATTTTATTTTTTGTGGCTCACAAGATAATATGTGGAGCTTGGTTTTAAGTTTGACTTATACTTTAAAGTGGGTCCTCAGGACTGAAGTGGAGGTCTGGACTACAGCTGCTTGTTTTGTGCACTTGAAGTGTTTTCTGTAAGTTTCAGTACAATGTCATGTTAACCACTATGTTGGGGGAGCATTTGGTAGACCTGTTCCAGTAGGAAAAGATGTAAAAAAATATTTGAAAATTTATTTGTATTTATTTTACTCTTAAGGACTGAAGTTTCAAAGTCTAAACTTAAAAATAAAATGTTGCACTGGCATATCATTTATTCTCCAAGTGAAATAATTGACCTGTTTTTCAGGTGTGAATGTCTGTCTACATTTGTAAAATAATACATTTATGGTAGAATCAGTACAGAAGAGATACATGGATTTCTCTTCAGTAAAATTAAAGTTTAAATATATCAGGCGAAAAATTTGTATATATATATCGGTATCGGCATCGGCCAAAATTATTTTGAAAATATCGGCATATCGAATATCGGCCAAAATCCAATATCGTGCATCCCTACAAATGATACGTTAGGGGCTGCGTTTACTGATTTACTAAACTCATTTGGGGTCAAACAAAATGTCACTGGACCCACTCACCGTTTCAATCATACACTAGATTTAATTATATCACATGGAATCAATCCAACCGATATAGAAATTCTACCGCAAAGTGATGACGTCTCTGATCACTACCTTGTAACATGCGTACTGCATACTGATGATATTTGTCAAATTGCACCGCGATATCGACTAGGCAGAACAATTCTCCCGACAACTATAGATAAATTCACAAATAACATGCCTGATCTGTCTCAGCTGCTCATCGTACCTAAACACACAAATGATCTCGAGAAAATGACTAGCAGCATGTGCACCATTTTCACTAGTACATTAGATACTGTTGCACCGATGAGATTAAAAAAGGTTAGAGAGAAAAATACTGTACCTTGGTACAACAGTATTACTCGCGCTATCAAAAAAGAAACTCGCAATCTAGAACGCAAATGGAGACAAACTCGTTTAGAGGTCTTCAGAATCGCATGGAAAGACAGCTCGTCCCGCTATAGAAAGACTCTAAAAACAGCCAGGGCCGAGCATCTCCGCAAACTCATAGAAAATAACCAAAACAATCCACGGTTCTTGTTTAGTACAGTGGCTAGATTAACAAATAAACAGACATCACCAGAACAAAACATTTCATTACAGTTTAGTAGTGATGACTTTATGAATTTCTTTACTGAGAAAATCGAAAGTATCAGAAATACAATTGTAATTGTACAACCTTTAACAGAGTTTTATGATTCAGCTTTGATTACTGCCCCTCAAGAACAGTTGCAGTGCTTTACAACTATAGGACAGGAAGAGCTAAATAAACTTATCACTGCGTCTAAACCAACAACATGTTTATTAGATCCAATACCCACTAAACTACTGAGAGAATTGTTACCTGTAGCAGAAGAGCCTCTTCTCAATATTATCAACTCGTCTTTATCTCTAGGTCATGTCCCACGACCGTTCAAGCTAGCAGTTATTAAGCCTCTCATTAAGAAACCACAATTAGATCCAAACGTATTAGCAAATTACAGACCCATTTCAAATCTTCCATTTATGTCTAAAATACTAGAAAAAGTGGTGTCGGTCCAATTGTGCTCCTTCTTGCAAAAAAACGCTATCTATGAAAAATTTCAGTCAGGATTCAGATCTCATCATAGCACAGAAATTGCACTTGTTAAAATTACAAACGACTTACTTCTAGCTTCTGACCAAGGCTGTGTCTCAATACTAGCGTTACTTGATCTCAGTGCTGCGTTCGACACTATAGATCATAAAATACTCGTAGATCGACTACAAAATTACACTGGTATTCAGGGACAGGCATTACAGTGGTTTAGGTCGTACCTATCAGACCGACACAATTTTGTCTATTTAAACGGGGAAAAATCTAAGATCACAATAGTAAACTATGGAGTGCCGCAAGGATCTGTGTTAGGCCCTCTGCTGTTTTCAATCTACATGCTGCCACTCTGCAAGATTATAAGAAAACATGGAATTAGTTTCCACTGCTATGCCGATGATACTCAGTTATATATTTCATCACGACCAGATGAAATCTCTTAATTATCCAATCTGACAGAGTGTGTTAAAGAATTAAAACATTGGATGACTAGTAATTTTTTTCTATTAAATTCAGATAAGACTGAAGTATTACTTATTGGACCAAAGACCTGTACACAAAGATTGAATTGAATTTTCATAGCGGAGCCACTCAGAGTCTTTCAGCCATTCTTTCCTTTGCTGGTGGATCCACAGTTACTTTGTCTTAACAAAATAAATGTCTCTGTGTTCTTTTCATCATTCAACATGATAAAGGAGCTCAAAGAAAGGGAGTGATTGATTGCTAATATCTTAAATCTGCATTAAAGCTAAGAATGTAAAAATGAATTTTAATCGGTTATGTACAGTGTTGGGGAAAGTTGCTTTTAAAAGTAATGCACTACAATATTGCGTTACTCCCTAAAAAAGTAACTAATTGCATTACTTTGTTACTTTTTATGAAAAGTAATGTGTTACATTACTTTTGCGTTACTTTTTCTCACTGGGGCTGGGCTTGCTTGTTTGTTTTTTAATAACAACAAAAAAATTCTGTTTTTGGCAAAAAGGCCCTTTCACACCAAAAGTGAAATGAATAAGCCTCAGGCTGAAGGAAATGCATATTTACACCTGTACAGTACAGGGTGCAGCTCAAACACACCCTTCAGCCGTGCTGCTGTTCTGGATTAAAGAAAAATATGATACAGGAGAAGAGAGTTCTAGTTCTTTGATCTAAATCTAATCTAAAGTATTTTTTGCTTATTAGTATGGTTGAATTAGGTATATTGAAGGTCAGCAGCAAAGACATTGGTTAATAATTGAGATTAAATACATAAAGTATATTTGTGTAATTTAATATAGTTTATTATTACAGGTGTGCAAAAATTCAGAGATTGCATTTCACTGTTTTTATTCATTTTGAGGAATACTGAATGTTTTTTTGCAAGTGAGATGAGTAAATGCATGTTCACATTTAGTCTAAAACTACAATGACCATCATGTTCACACAGCGCACACAACACTTTATTTCTCTCAATATGGGGACAGGAGATCTGTCAGTCGAAAAAAAAGTGGAAAAACTAACTTGCGTTACTTATTTGAAAAAGTAACTAAGATATTTTGTTGTAAATTGAAAAAGTAATGTGTTACTTTACTAGTTACTTGAAAAAGTAATCTGATTACGTAACTCAAGTTACTTGTAATGCGTTACCCCCAACACTGGTTATGTTACATTTGGATAGAACATTGGACCGGTCACTGTATCAGCTCACAGCAGTCACATACTGTGCAATAATTAGCAAACGTTTTGTAGAGAAATGAAAACAGGTCACAACTCAACAATTATTTTCACTTGCACAAATGCTTCCAAATAAATTTAGGTTGCACAGAATACATTTCAGGTGCATGCACAACCAAAATGGTCACAATTTCAAGCCTTGCTATGAAACATGTTGTCAGGATCTGAAGCTGCAGTAATTATGAAAAAGTCATGATGTTGCTTTAAGTGAACCGCACTGCTCTGAAGTGTTTTTGCAACTGTGGTCATGAACACGTGATATCCTGTTAAGATGAAAAAAAAGGCAACTTTTTTGATAACTTTTAATAATGTATTGAAATTATTCAGATGGTGAATGTTGTTCTGTGTCTGTTCTGGGACTGTACTGCTCTGAGCTTCTGCTCCTACACTTATGCTGTCGAAACTCGAAACCACTATGGTCAAAATGTCTCACAGTGTTCCAGAGTAACTTTGGGGCATATTTTAGCTGTAGGAAACTAGAACTGATCAAGTCTTCTAACAAATCCATTAAAAAGTAATGATTTAAATATTCTGCCTTTGAATGCTCTCTTTTTATATAATTACAAATTATATTACCAACATAACAAAATCTGTGAAGTTGAGCTGAAAAAATTGACATGAATTTCACAATCTCGTCATCTTGTGAGCTTTAGTGGAGTCAACAAATTTGTCTTTACACATTAGCCAGACAAATTTTGTGCTACTTGATTGAGAAACTTATATATTATTGGTTGAAAGCAGACTGATGCTGTTGTTAAGTGCTCAGATGTACACAGGTTTCAGTTCATGTCTGTGGAAATAAAGACCAAATATTCCCTAAATTTCTACCGTCTCCTCAGCATCATAGGAAATGCTTTTTGTTGTTTAGGAAGTGAATATTAGCCAGATTTATGCCGTTAGCCTAGATTTAAAATCAAGAATCTGTGTGAGGCTGCAGACTCTTGATCTGATGTGTGTTGGAGCTCATCGTTTGGTAGTTCTGCTTTTGATATCAGTGGTATTGAGATATTGGAGACACTTTTTTTTTGAGTGACATATTAACATGACAAAACTGCAGAGAAGCTGCACACATGTAACAATATAATATAAAAGAAACACAAATTAATTTGCTTAATTTAATAATGATGATTTATTACAGTAGGACTTATAGCTTACAAAAAAGTACAACTATTATTTTTTTCAAATACAAGTGTAACTTTTTTTTTTTTACCTGCTTTCTATTAGCCATCACATTACAGATTTTATTTTAAGGTGCTTTTTTTCTCTCACATATCCATTTAAAAACATTATCACATGGATAACCATACCACCCTAATGGATTCAGCACAGCACAGTTTTCCTCTTTCCCATGTTGGGCTGTCCAGACGCCCAGAACCTGCATCAACAGATCAGCATTACATGTTCAGTGCTTCTTTCTGTGCGATATGATACTGACTGTGAGATAAAGTTTGTCAAGACTAACTTTAATTTTGTCTTAATGTTTAAAAGCATTTTAAAAGCTTGTTTAATGGCTGTACAGTCACACAGATGTACAGAATGACTGTAGGCAGTTGATCAAGTGGTTGTTGTTTTGGGTGGTTGTATATGGTTGCTACAGTGTACTTTATGATTGCAACAGTGTCTAAAGTGTTCTGATCAGTTACCAAGGCATGCTATGTGGTTGCTTAGGCATTTCCAGGATGTTTGTACTTGGTTGCTATGGTGGTTTTGTATTGATAGATTATAAAAGGGCTGGAATATAGATAGATTGACAGACTGTGGGTCTGTGCCGAGTTTGGTGGATGTAGTTTTACAGGAGTGATTTCTCACCCAGAGGTCATGTTGGTGCCATCAACCCATTTCCATGTGTTCTCCACATCACTGTCAGTCAGACCAATCCAGACATCAGTGCCACCTGGAACTTGTTTTAAATACTCCTGATGAATGAAGAAACATACTTAAAGCAACAAATAACATTACTGTTATCTAACAAAGACGTACAGTTCAGACAAATGTCACGTCGCTCACATACTCTTTCCACAAAGGAAGGTGTTGTCAGACTTTGGTTATGTTCAGACTGCAGGCAAATGTAGCCCAAATCAGATCTTTTTGCTCACATGTGACTCAGATCTGTTTTTGTCATGACAGTGTGAACAGCACAAACCACATGGAATCTGATCTGTTCAATTCTGACTTTCATATGTGGTACTAAATCCGGTACAGATCAGATGTTTTGCAGTGCGACCTCGGTTTGAACAGTCAAATCAGAATTCATGTGACTTTTACATCACTCTAGAGCAACATTCGTCACAATTCAGCACTCATGGGAGTCACTTTCAAAGGGTTTTACATACACGACGTGGAAGGACAATGATGTGTCAGAACTAATAAGTATTACAGTGACAGCTCTATATACAAGCAAAACACGAGGACTCCTACTATAAATTTCTCTTTTATCTCTTTTATTGCATCCTCCTCTTTTTTTCACACTATAAATCACACTATAGCACACTAAAAATAAATAAGTGAAATCACTTGCTTTAATGTCCTCCATGTTTACTTCCGTATGACAGTGTGCTGCGTGATGTCTTTTTTTATCATTCTTTTGCGCATGCGGGTCAGTCCAGGACCATGATCTGTTCACACTGGAATCCGATATTGGCCAAATTTAAAACTTCAATGTGAACAACTCTACAAAAACATTGGATCTGAGCCATAAATCAGAAATTGAGCATCCTCAGTGTGAACGTAGCTTTGTTGCTCCAAACTTAGGTATGGTCACAAACAAACTTTCTCTTTCACTCACTTGTTCCTCTCTGTTGTTTATGATGATCAGATCTGCTCCTCTGTCTGTACAGTATCGTCTGCTCTCAGTCCAGTTCTTCTTCTCAGTGGAGATGAAGTAAAGACTGGATTGATAGCAACTCCATCCATCTGTAAGAACAACCAGTACAACAATTAGCTCTTTCCTTCCACACTGACTGACACAACTTATTTATAACAGGTAACCCAAAACATACATACTATATTCTTTAAATACTGAATAGTTGTGTAGTTTTAGTGTAATGTTGTTGTTTTTTTACCCATTTTATGTAGCTGTTGCCTCAGTTCTTTCATCTCCTTCTGTAATGTCAATTTTTCTGTATTCAGGGTTTCATTATAAATTGATAAATTTTTAGTATTCTTTTCCAGGATTGTTTTTCTTTTTCTTAACTCATTTATCTCTTCTGTGATGTTTTTGTACTTGATGTAAAACTCATCAACCGTTTTAGTGAGTTTGATGGCCATCACTATGACTGCAGTCAGCAGAAGAACACACAGCAGCACCAAACACACTGGAGCTTCTCTGGAGCTTCTGATCCTCACACAAACATTTCCTGTAAATTACAGATATGAAGATAAATATTTCTCAAACACTCATTTGAATTGAATGTTATGTTACTGTAATGAAATCTTAGTACCTGAGTGTTGAAGTGTTTGATATATGGCGGTGTCTGAGTTCTCTGTCTCTGTCCTGACGTCATGACGATTCTTTGTGTCTCTGTTGGCATCAGTGATCATCTCCTCACCATCTTCTCTGTCCAGTTCTTGTATCTCAGTGCTACTATTGCCGTGAGTCCTCTTGTAGATTTTCGGTCTTTTGGAGTTCATTGTGTGAGTTGCTCGTGTGGACGCTGCTGTGTACTGATGCTTTTATTAGCTGAACATGAACTACACCACTGTGACCGCACTGAGCAGTCATTTCCTGTCTGCTTATATAAAAAATGTTTTGGTGAAGGATACAGATCAAAGTTGTTTTTTTCTTCTTTCTTTCCCCCTTCATCTTGTAAGTTAACCCTTTGATATTAATATAATTTAAACTTTTTACCACTTTCTCTACAATATGAATTGTAGAACAATGTATCTTTATTAAACATACAAATTAAATTACACTTAATGTTGTTGTACAGTGTAACGAATTAGCTTGGATTATGGGTGAAATATATAATATAAAATATATAATGATCAATCATAACCATAAATCAACCACAAGTTAAAAGCTAATTAACTAGTTAATAAAGTTTTAAATACGGATATTTTTCTTAAAAAAACCCATCACTTCACTTAAGAAGGCCTTTATTAACCCCCTGTATTATATTGCATTATATTTATGATGGATGGATGCATTTTTGTGCATCTAGTTGACATGTAGTTGCAAAGATACTTCAGTAGAATGTCTTAAGCGGACCATCAAAATAAAGTGTCACCCTTAATTGTGGTTAAAGACTGTTCTTCCATTGCATAAACTGGCTGCAATGTTCGTGTATTCTTGCTCTAGTTGGTCAGAAATGCAGAACAAAATTGATCTGATATTAGTGCATCTAAAGGTTAAAATATGCAACACTAAAGAAGGCTTCAAGAAAAGTTTTGAACTTTATTAATTCAATGAGGCTGACACAGAATGAAGTTAATTATGTGCAATCAGGCATTTGAATAAAAATAACACACCACAAAACGTCTCAGGTTACGTATGTAACCATAGTTCCCTGAGAACAGGGAACGAGACTCTGCGTTGAACAGAACGCATTGGGGAACCGTCACGTGTCCCAGGTGTCGAAAGCACTATCCAACAACTCCAATTGCTATTGGCCGGCGACAGCCTATGACGTCATACGGCGCGACCCGGATGTATAAAGGGAGCGCCTGGAGAGACAGTCACTATCTTATCGTCTTGAGGGACTGTTCTGAAGGCAGGCAACCTGAAGCATGGCAAAGGAACGCAGAGTCTCGTTCCCTGTTCTCAGGGAACTATGGTTACATACGTAACCTGAGACGTTCCCTTTCGAAGGGAACTCCACTCTGCGTTGAACAGAACGCATTGGGGAATGATATACCCACGCCGCCATGCTGGAGGGGAGTGCCTGCCAAAAAATATGGCTGAGGCAAAGACCTCAAGGCAGTTCTCAAACTGCCCAGCAACTCCCCCTCGGGTCACACCAGGCTGTCAGTGACAGCATTCCCTTTGGCCAACAGCCCAAGCTAACCTTCCCACAGGCTTCTACCTTTCTCTTTTAACAAATAGAGCCTAGAGAAACGCTAAGGCGTCTAGAACCCAATTTTCTTGTGAGAAAAGTGGTTCCTTTAAGGGAATGTGGCCAAGGAACCAAAGGGAACCTCGGCCAGTCACTCATGAGGGGAGCAAGGTCACCCTCATTGCCACCAGGGAGGCCGACCTGGTCTTCTCAGGGAACAGACTCAGTTCAGGCCAACCCTGTCTGAATACAGAGCCTCTAAAACGCATTCTTCAGGAAGATAGTAGGTAAGAGTGACAGCAGAAAGGCAGAAACCAGCTCAGACCCACGCGTAGAGACGGGCATCCTGGAGAGCAGAACTCAGCTGAGTGCTATGAACCCTCATATCGAGGGGAGATAATCCGCTCAACCTAGGATCTACCCAGTGCTTAATTAACGCACTGAGGAGGCTGTGCGCTGAAAACCCTGAAAAGGGGAGCACAAACCAGCCTGGGGCTGACGCTTAAGACAGGGCCTGATCAAGGCCGAACCATCATAATCAGCTTAGGGAGCTAAGCACTATTACAAACCCCAAGGGGAAGCGCAGAGCTCACCTAACAGGTAGACTATGCCAAGAGCACATACTCATGGAGGCCCGAGAGGGGCTACAACATGACAACAGTTCTATATACATAAAGACAGAAGTAAATTTCAGAAAGAGGCCTGTTTCTGGTAAAGCCATTCTGAACATCTGTCTAAGCCGGCGGCAGACAGACAACTTCCATGGCAGCAATAGAAAGCTGCACAGTGCTCTTATGATAATCCACCCAACACAATCTGACGAGCAGTGTACTCAGTAAAAGCACCTTTTACTCTTTAAGCAAGAGGAGTACAACGTACGCCAACACCTATTAAGGAAGGCCTGGAAGGCCTATAACCTCAACAGACACGTGGCATCAGCTCGTGGCAGTGTTTAGGTCCCAAGCCTGGTAAACAGCCCGCAAAAGAGGGGGTTGAATCTACCACTTGGGCCCCTGGCCAACGAAAGTGTATAGAAATAGTTCTCAGAGAGAAATACACCTAAACAAACACTAGTGCATCCAAAAAGGGCGGCCCGCAGGCTTAGCATCCTTCAGGACACACGGCGTAAGTCTCGTGGCCGTTTCCAGGAGCACAAAGATCCAACCTAAGCGCTAGGTGGCTCTTAGCTCAACTAGAATCATCGACTCAGAGGCAACAATAGGTTAAACCAAACCTCAGTAAGGTTTCACTACTGACATCTCATCCAGAGCCGCACAGAAAAACACAATCTGTGCCAACATGTAAACTAAAAAGGAGGCCTGAAGGGGCCTGCCGATTCAATGACACGTGGCTTCAGTTCGTGAATTTCCAGGGAACCAAGCTACAGGGAACCAGCTCTAACCCAATTAACTATGGGAAGCTAACTGCTACCTGTGCTAGGCTACACTTTCCAAACAGGCAAAGTACCCTAAGTTTTGTGACTAAAGGGAACCATACACAACCAACATGGCTTAAGGGAGGCTAGTTGAGCCTGCTACCTCAAACCACATGCTGCAGGGCCTGAAGCAGTGTAAAAACCAAAAACAGTATGTGAGCAGACTGAAATCTATTACACAGCAGTATAAAACTATTGCTAACTAGAAGGAGGCTGAACAGTCTAGCCTACAATCACTGTTATATGCAATATAGCTGATAAACAGATAACTGAAAGGGAGCTGACAGATACTAACTTTTCTCAAAAAGTGATCTAGCTACCCTGAGTATGCAATCCAACAGGTGATGCACTCAGTAACACTGGGGAAAGGATTCACCAAACACTTACATAGAGGCCACTTTTAAGAAGGCCTACTATCATAAGCGGGTGCCAACCTGTGGCAGCATATCAAGCTCACATACCAAATGTAGGGCAAACGTCTAGAACTCAAAGGAAACTTTGAAATACATGCTATTTGACAGAGAGAAAAAATAAAATCATTGCTACAGATTCTCAAATCTGTTCCAAGCCTTAGAGGACAAAGCTAAAATGCTGGCATAGTCAACTCAAACTTGAAAATATCAAGTGGCTCGGAAGAAAATTTTTTTTTTTTTTTCTCTCGGCATGAATGTTCTAGAGAGTGGGGCCTAGCAACATTAAAGCATAAACTTATCTACGCAAAGATAAGGGCCTACCACCTGAGAAACAGCATCAGGTCTCTAACAAAGCAGTCTAAAACCTAGCTGTTACACTCATCGTTGCACCTACATAAGCAATGGGATAATCTGGGCAAAAAAAATTCAGCCACTCCCTCAGGAGAAGGCCAAAAACTAAAATACATATGGGAATTATTTATACACACACCATACATACACTTAGTTCTAGCCTGGCCAAAAACATACAGGCCTATTCAAAATAACAGGCGCTATAATAAGCCTGATCTCTACCTCGAAATTTCAAATAAGAAATACAGCAAAGATCACAGCTATCACGCTGGCCGGCCGGTTAGGACCGCCACAAACGCATAAACTGAAGTGATGAGTGCCAGTTCGAACTACACTGAAAAATAGTCGAACGACAAAACATACAGAGAGAAAACCGAAGACCAGAGATTCCTTCCTCGTTCTTTCAAAGGAGAAGAATGATATCCCCGGTTCCAAAAGCCTCACGAACCTTTTCACTATCAAGCCAGAAGGCGGGCCTACAGAAAAAGCTTCATCATGGGCCGGCCACCGGCCTGACTGTTCAAAGGTGTTATCCTGAACGTGCACAGATTTTAGATAGGGGATAATGGGCATATGGCCTAACAACTCCCTCGGGAGGAGGCCAGAACTAGGAACTATACAACCTAATAAGGGATAGTATACATAAGGTTATGTAAATAACACACCTAACCTAGCTCTAGCCTAGCCGCTAAGCTACGGGCCTTCTTACAGGGCCACAAGCCTAGTGAAGCCCGGGCTTCACCTCCAAATCTCATGGATAAGAGAAAGAAAGTGAAGCTCACAAGCAAACAATGTCAGGCGGCCGATTAAGACTGACCTAAACATTTACATATTAACTGAAGTGACGAGTGCTATCAACTTCAGTCTGCCCATCCCCTAATTTTCTTGACTACATGCTCAGAAACCTATACAGGAAAATAAGGTCTTATTTTAAATGAATAAAATATAGACCCTCCTGCGGCTCAAAAACCAAAAACTCCTAATGCTCCTTTTTTACATGAAAGGATGGAATCTAAGGTTCTTTTAAGCCTAAAAGATCCTCTTACTATCAAACAGAAACAGCGGGCTGATAGAAATAATGACTATGGGCCCAGCCATCAGTCTGACCATAAGAATTCTGAGCATGATATATGTCCATACATATATACACATATACACATCTATATACAAACATGTATATAAGCATACATATATACATATATATATAAATACATACACACAGGAGGTGGAAGAAGAAGAGGAGAGGGTAGATATAAATCACCCATAGCTGGGGGATTGATTACAAACGCAACAGTGTTTACAATCGATCACCCGTCTCACTCTCTCTTCCTCCCCCTCCCGTCTGTCTGGGTTCAGATACAAAACTGAATGGCTAGGGGTTTTTCCATGCCTTCCCGATCTCAAACACGGAGATCAAAAAAGGAATGGAAAGTATGGAAGCTGCCATATTAATAGACAGAAAGGAACCGCTCGTCGAGCCGTCCGCGCGCGGCCCCTTTCCTAACGCGCTCTCCTGGCAGCTGCAGCCCGCCGAGAAGCGCGTCCCAAACACACAGCAGCTCGCATACACCAGCCAGAGGAGCGCTCGCCGCCGGACGCGATGACGTCATACACGAACGTCATCGTCATCCACTCGTTCTCGCCCGCCCCGGGGAAGTTAGAGAGAATAAAACTTTCTCAAACTTCCCAACGAGCTCATCTGCGAGCCTTATGATTGCAGCCACCGTTAAGCCTCAGCACAAACAGGGGCCAGAACCAACAGGCAGAGATGCAGACAGCTCTTCCCTCGGGAAGAGTGACAAACGAGAACAGCGTAAACAACAGAAAAACACACAGCAGTGCCCTCAAGCACTGTGTATGCGTGCTCCTCTCCAGACAGAAAACGCCCAGAAAAATATGTATATCAAGTGTCAAATTTTTCCCTGGGACACAGATAAACACATTTCATGAACGTTTGTAAGGCATATATTAAAAACCCTACCGGAGTTGGTTATAGATGCAATTAGACAGAACAGGACCGAAAGACGAAAAAGATAGTGACTGTCTCTCCAGGCGCTCCCTTTATACATCCGGGTCGCGCCGTATGACGTCATAGGCTGTCGCCGGCCAATAGCAATTGGAGTTGTTGGATAGTGCTTTCGACACCTGGGACACGTGACGGTTCCCCAATGCGTTCTGTTCAACGCAGAGTGGAGTTCCCTTCGAAAGGGAACTTAACATATATTATAATATTAACAGAAAATCTTGACATCCACCCAGGCTCTCTTTGGGTCTGTTTACACCTGGTCACTTCATGCGTTTTTACTGATCAAATGGCTTTCTGATTTATCAAAACAATTCCATTTACACTTGGCCACATAAATGTGTCACTTAAAGCAACAAATATGAGCTGCATTTTATTGATCATCAGCTAATTTCAAAATTAAAGACCGCAATAGGAGAGAGTGTGGCAACAGCACTATCTGGCAGTAACATGTTATATTTAGTCTATAATACGCACTCACATGTTTATTTTTTAGCATTTTTTTTGGGAGGATTAAAATTTACATATGTGGACTGTATTCACAAAACATTTTATCTTACCACTAAGAGTTCTCCTAAATAGCAGTAAAAGTTCTTAGCTAAGAGTTTTCTCTTAAAACCTATTCACAAAGCTGCTGAGACCAACTTTTACTAAGGAAAAGAGAGAAGTCTTAAGCTAAGAGTAAGGGTGGGGTTGACCTCGTTGCTATGGAGTAAACACACAGTGATTGGCTGATGGGGGAGGAGTCAGCGATTTAATCATAGAAATATTGTAGAATGAGGTGTCAAGTTTCCATATTAAAATAAAGGTTTTAAAATACAAATGTTGCCCTTTGCAAATAAATACTTTTTAATAAAAATGTTGCCATAGTCAAAATAAAAATTTGCTATATTGTTGCCATAAAGGTTTTAAAATGTAGGCTAACTTATGCCCACCTGATATGAGCATGTAAATATGCTGTGATATATAGTTATGTGAGAAAATATCTCTTAGCGACAGAAACCACTTATTAGTTTCACTTCCTCTAAAGTATTTTTAGCACAGCAGGTTAAAGGTTTTTTCTTTTGAATTCAAATGTTTTACCACTAAAAATATTAATAGTGCTTTTGAGATATGTTTCCAATAATGTACATTCATGCAAGACTGCAGTCATATAAGTTTCTCAATCAAGTAGCACAAATATATATATATATATATATAATATTCAACTTACAGAAAAAGTGCAACTGACTGCATTTCTTATAGTAAATGATGTAATAATCCTGTCATAATTTGCTCTGCTCTAATGCTTTAAAAACATTAGAAAAACCACATATGACATTTATGGTAAATTCTTGTGTACTGTACAACAGAAAGTATGTAATTCTGTCATAATTAACTCTGCTCATTTATTGTGTGGTAAATTCTGTTGTACTGCTGCAGTACCACAGGATTACCACAGGATATTTTTGTAAGGGAAAACTGCGCTCGAAAGGGCAGTTGATGGTCGTTATTTTCCCCAACCCTCCTTTGGACCGGTGAAACTCACTTGTCACTACAGAACTGCTTTTATACAACGAATGTCAAAGAAGTTATGCCGGAGAAAACACCCTTAAAGCCCATTAACCATCAGATGCACCTGAACGAGCAACCTTGGCTGTTTCATGAGTTCATTAAGTCACGTGATTTTTTGCAAACGGGTGGGCAAGCAATACAATGCTAGAGGAGTGAAAGCTTTGTAGAGTGAGACAAAAGAAACAGGTTTTGCTGCCCAAATGTATAAACGACTTTAAGAAAAAAGTCCAAAGATGAGTAGCCATCCAGCGTACTTCAAATAGAGACATAGAGATAGCCTATAAGAGAAAGAAAAAGGTAAGTATTTTATGTTGCACACATGCTTTAACACTACAGTGGACAGCTTGGTCAGTGTTAAGTGCACTTCAGTTTTTATCATCGCGCTGTAAAGAAAACATTTCATCTGTTTTAGCGTGTTCAGGTTTTATTCATTATTTCTCAATAAAAACACACGAGGTTCGATCCGGACTGCAACAAGGCTCAGGTATGTAATGCTATTAATGTACTAGTACATTAATACATAATGTTAGTTAACATTATGAATGTGTGTGTGTGTGTGTGTGTGTGTGTGTGTGTGTGTGTGTGTGTGTGTGTGTGTGTGTGTGTGTGTACAGTTTACAATCCCGATGTAGCCTAATCGTAATTTCAAAAATGTCCAAAACGAAATCCCCCAAAAAATAAATAAATAAATAACTTACTGTTTTAATTAGGGTTTATTTGGAAAACTTACCAAAGTCTATAGGTTAACTATTTGTCCAAGTGGTCAGTGCTTTATTTTTTTTATTAGTAGCTACGCGTGATTATGCGCTCTGGTACTTTATTTACCTTTGTGTTTTGGATTTTAAGATTTCATAATTGTATTAAAGCTGGGCAAACTTCATGTTAACTGGTTTGTTGTTAAAAGTCTCGATAACGACGAGTTCATTGTGTTGTAGCGTGGCTTTAAAACACCTGACATTTTACTGTTTCATGTTATAGGACTTCTTAATAGAGCAAAATAACAGATTTTAAACTATGCCAGTTTTATCTGTCAGCTCGAACAATTAATGTTGCTTAAGTGTGATTGATCTCTGTAACTGTCACTAAATATTCTCTGTGATCAGACTGAACAGCAAGGAGGAAAATTAATAAACTTTAATGATTAAAACATTACTTGTTTGGTGGTTCATCCATATTACAGAACCTGTTTCAGTCCCAGTCTCCCAGATATTATTGACACGATTCCATAGGGATATATGATTGGCCTTCTGCTGCTGATGCGTCATTTTACACCAATATAAATATGATACTCAGCCTTTGTGTGTGTGTGTGTGTGTGTGTGTGTGTGAAATAAAACAAATGTTGCCTACAATAAATTAAATGTATATAGAATCACATAAAAAGGATTGAAGGAACTTCAACAGATTAATGTAACATGTACACAACTTAAAAAAAAAAAAAAAAAAAAAAAAAAAAAATCACAATGTAAATAAATTGCCACAGAATACGAATATGTGAATAACTCAATTTTGACAAAAATGCCACAGTGACATAATTCAATGGTGATGAAATATGCAGTCAACTCATTTCTGAAGTGCTTAAACTTCCTTAACATACAGGCTTACCAACATTAAAATGACTGATCTTTTTGTTGTTCTTGTTTACAGAAATCAAGACCTAATGTTTCAGATCTAAATGTGACCCTGGACCACAAAACCAGTCATAAGGGTCAGTTTTTTTAAATTGAGATTTATACATCATCTGAAAGTTGAATAAATAAGCTTTCCATTGATAGGACAATATTTAGCTGAGATATTTGAAAATCTAGAATCTGAGGGTGCAAAAAATAAATAAATTAATAAATAAAAATAAAAATATTGAAAAACTCACCTTTAAAGTTGTCCAAATGAAGTCCTTAACAATGCATATCCACTCACAAAAATACATTTTTGATATATTTATTGTAGGAAATTTACAAAATATCTTCATGGAACATGATCTTTACTTAATATCCTAATGTTTTTTTGTCATAAAAGAAAAATGTATAATTTTGACCTATACTACGTATTGTTGGCTATTGCTACAAATATATGTGTAACTTATGACTGGTTTTGTGCTCCAGGGTCACAAATACTGTAGTAAAAAGCCTTTGCTTCATTTGCTTGTGTATCTGCAGCAGCTGATGTGTCAGAATGGGGATTTATTGTCAGTTATGCTTAAACACACAAGGGATTGGTTTTATAGCAGAAGTGGTCTAGATGTGAGGTCCAGAGTGGTTTTTTCCAGCCCTCTTCCTTGTTTCTGAAGGGTGGGAAAGGCAGTAGTGATGATTCTCTCAGCAGTCCAGATTGTTAGCTGTAGTCTTTTGAGGTCTGATTTGATATCTGATCCAAACCAGACAATAAGAGAAGTGCAGAGGACAGAAGCAGCTCCTGCGGCAGAAACCAACTGAAATGTGTAGAGTGTGCTGATGATGTGAAATCTGATGAGATCGGCTGTTAAGACACAGTTATCACATGAGATCTGGACTGCAGTGATGCCTTATACTGAAGACCACATGTTTCAGATTTGTGTGTTTATAATAGTTTTTCACTCCCTCATTTCTAATGGGTTAACCTGAATGCTACAACATTCCCTGACCTGTCTTAAGAACTTTCAAGATTTTCAGGACAAAAACACCTTTCAAGTTCTGTCTTTAGTGTTTGGCCATTCAATAACAAGATATGACAGAATTAAGATTCATAAGGAGATCTTACAGGATTCATAATGAACACTGAAAGGTCTCAATCAATAATATTTCAAATGTAAATATCATGGATACTTCATTAAGATGTAGTATTTTTCCTCTAAAGATGGCTCAGTATCACAGACTCTCAGACGGCAGTGCTGACAGCAGTATATCAGATCCCAGCCTGAACATTTCTCCTGGCGTGATCAGTGAGTATAAACTTCACACTCAATTTAAACAACATCAGTTTATGCTAGGAGCATAAAGCATCAAATCTCCCATAGAAACCACAATCTGATGGCAATGGTAGACCAGAGTCAGAGGAGGACTGAAAATGCCCCTTTTTTCATGTTTTAAGTATTAACAAATTTCTTATAACTTACATGTATGACTATACTTGTATGTTTATGCCACAGGACAAACTGAAGTGGAAGGTCAATCATCTAGATCAGATTTAGTCTGGATACACAAATAATTGGATCTGGAATTATCGTGAACGAATAGTTAATTGTCTCCTATCAGCCTAGTAAACTACACCCCATAAACACAAAAAAGAAACCCCACAAATAAATGATTGAAAAATAATAGCAATAGTATTTTGTGTTGATTGCATTTAATATATTACACATGTTTGGACTGAGTTTTCATTGCATTCACACAGTTTTGACCAGCAGGTGTTTTGAGTGCTTCAAATAATAATAATAATTAAAGCTGCGAGCAGCATTTACCGGGGTTCAAGCATTTAACGCCTTTTAAGCACATATGCCAAAAAAGATATTAAGTTTTATTTAGCAAGCATATAACCACCTAAATCATGGAAGGAACTGACAAATTTCAGCCAAAACAGGCAAATGACCATTGAAAATATATGGATTTTAAAGCTTTTTAACAGTTATAGCGTTACCATGGTCCATCTTCATAAAAATTATGGTCCGATCTCATAGAAATTCATAAAAGTTAAGAAGCAGAGCATTTTTCGGTCTTTAAATTAATTTCGATAGTAATATAGCCTTTTTCACATTTATGCAGTGAAGTGCCACCAATGGCCTGATGTCCATAAAAGTTTCCATGCTTCTTTAGATCACATCCACGCGCACACCTATTTTGTGAAGTTGTTGCAAATCAGGCAGGAAGAGGGCCACTTTCGGCCATTTCATGGGATTTGCCATGTAGAAGTACAGCATTTTTACACCTTTTTAACAGTTATAGCGCCACCAATGGTCCGATCTCCATAAAAGTTGGCATGCTTTTTAGAGTATTGCTGTAGTGCTCCCCTTATTCCATGAAGTTGTGAGTTTTCATTTAGGCTTTATAGGCTTTTGGATATATTTAGCCACGCCTATTTTCTAAATGACCCAGTTATAGTGACCCAAAGGTTAAAGATCAACTTTTTTTTTATAGTTTTTTAACTAGAGAGCCCAAAGAATTGTCCTAGACTGGTTTCGTTCCGATCGGGCGAAACATCTAGGACTAGTTTGCAAAAGTAGGTTTTTCACGTGTTTGCGAATAATTAATGAACTGTTTGACAGCATTGGTTCTTGAGGCAAAGTTGTTCAGAATGAGGAGATCTATCAAATTATATGCCTATTGTGTGGATTTGTGAAAAACCACGTGATTGCTGAGCCGTAAAACTCATTAGCGCCAACTAGTGGCCTATTTCTTTCAAAATTCTCACAGACCTCTAGGACCATGAGTCGATCATGCCCACCAAGTTTCGTTCTGATCGACCTCTGTTCAACTTCTCTAACAGGTGCTCAAACTTCACTGGCCGATGGCGGCCATGTTTTTTGAGATACACCAATGTCCTCATAGACTATCATGCCCCCATGGACCAAGACACTTCATGCCAAATTTCAAGTCAATTGGACTAACGCTTGCATAGTTACAGCTGTTTTCATGTTTTTTTTCAAGTTATAGCGCCACCTAGTGTTCAATCGATTTTTTTTATCGTGACCAAAGACTGAGCCCCTACACATGGGTACCGAGTTTGGTGCAAATATCTCGTTTCGTTCTTGAGTTATAGCCATTTAAGTGGCTCCGCCCTTATTGTTCATTTTGGCGCTCCTTAACGACCATGAATCAAAATTTCAACTTTTTTTTTGATAATCAGACTCCAGGGAACATTTCTGCACTGGTTTAGTTCTGATTGGGCGAAAAACCTAGGACGAGTTTGCAAAAGTAGGTTTTTCAAAAAACCCAAAATAGCCGAAAATTCATGAGCGAATCCGAGACATGCATCTTGTCCGCCTTGAGCCAAGGATTACATCAATATAACACACAAGTGACCGTTTTTTGACTGCTGTAGCGCCCCCGTCAGGCCGATCGGGGCGAGCCTTGGTGGCGTTGTAGGCGGTATGAGTACTACCAGCCCTCAAAGTTTTACGTTTCTACGACTTACGGTTTGGTCTGCCCGATTACTTTTAGGGGAGAATGCTGATCCTTGGAAAATTTAACAATTACAATAGGGTTTCAGCGCTACATGCTTGAACCCCTAATAATAATTTTGCAAAGCAATTGGTGCAGTTGTGTGATACCTCCATAAAAGAGAAAACATTTTCCAATCAATGTTTTCATGTTTTGATGATTATTTATTTGTTTATGTGTTTGGTAAACTATTTGACATTATCTGTGGGGCAGGGAATGTGATGGGGAAAGCAAGGACTCTTATTGTGAAAGGCCTCTGTGTAAGAGGAGAGGCGGCCATTTTAAAGGCTGTGGTGGCTCATGAGGCGGCATGCCTGGAAGACAGGCTAACAAAGGAGTGCCCCTTTCCAGTGGATTATCTCCTTTTTCTCTTTTTGGGATCATTGTGGGACTGTTTTCCTTTTCCTCAGAGGTATTGCCTTAGGAGCCCAGAGAATCCCTGAGAAGCTAATGTGGGTGAGACCGTTGGGGTTTGTTTTTACTTTTTCTGCTGCATACAAGTTTCCTTTTTTGCTTGGATTATCCTGCTTTTTTGGGTTACTTTTTTGGACTGCCTTTTTGAACTGCTTTTTTGGACTGCTTTTTTGGACTGCCTTTTTGAACTGCTTTTTTGGACTGCTTTTTTGGGTTACTTTTTTGGACTGCTTTTTTGGGACTCTGATTGTTGGTGCTTTATGGGACTTTGTAGGCTCTGTTTAAGGCCCTTTTTGATTTAAGGACTCAATTCATGTTATCCTTGGAGTTATGAGGAGTGTATGTGTTTGGAAGGAATTTTGTTCATACATGCATTGCACAGTGAATGTCTTATGCTTTGTACATGTTTTATTAAATTGATAATGTTAAGATATACTGACCAACACTAACCTAATAGAACCCCGTGATAACAAGGAGACTTAAAGAAAGAAAAGTTTAACTTGTTACAGTTGATTCAAAGTTTGGAAAATCGTTGGTTCTCTTATCTCTAGTGATGGAAATTAATCTAAAACTTGATTATAGAGGTGCTAAAAGAACATGGATACACCATGAAGGAAGAACTTGGACGAGGAGCTTCAGGAATAGCATTTCTGGTGAAAGACACAGATGGAGATCTTTATGTGATCAAACAGATGAATTCCAGAGATGTAAGCATTTTCTGAATCTTACTGAAGTACTTAGCACAGAAGTGACATCTTTTTCTCTCCAATAAGAGTGTTGCTTAAATGGAAGGTTTTTTTCTCTTTCTTCCTTTTAGGGAGAGGAGCTAGGATACTGTCAGAAAGGAAGTTGAGATCCTGAAAACTCTGAACTTTGGATATATTGTCACTTATGTGAATTCATTTGAAGGTTTTTTTCTTTTTACACTAAAGTTCCTTTGTTCCAAATAGCGAACTGAAGAACAATTAGCTTAACAAAAAACATCAGTATAGCTTTTGGAAAATGAAGCTATTTTAATACATTCAGAGTTAAATTATTCTCTGAACTGGATGTTAATTTATTTAGATAAAGAAGCAGGACGCATTTATATTGTGATGGAGTATTGTGAAGGAGGTGATCCTTTCACAAAATCATGGAAACGCAGAAAGAAGAACGTTTTTTTGAAGAAAAACAGGTGAGTTTCTTATGCAGACATATACATTATTCTCTATCAACCCTCACATGAAACTTTACAACATTTTGGATTGAAAAACATGATTAAGTATGATATGACAAAAAATACAATCTTTGTGGCGACATTAATACAACACACACACGTTTTATGGGGACATTTAGATGTAATGTTTTTTATACTTTACAAACTGTGTATTCTCTCCCATTATACTAACCCTCCCCCTAAACCTACCCACCACACAAAACTGTTCTGCATTGTTAGATTCTCAAAAAAATATAATTATGCATGATTTATAGGCTTGTTTCCTCATGGAGACCAAAAAATGTCCCCGCAAGGTCAAAATATAGGGATAATAATGTACGGGAAAACCAGGACACACACAATCACTGACTCACACACTGGGAATTTCTCCATGTGTGTAGATCCTCGACTGGCTGGTTCAGATTTGTCTGGCTCTGAAGTATCTCCATGAGAAGAAAATTATTCATAGAGATATTAAACCTCAGGTATGCACTGATAAAGCTCAATAAATCATTATCACAAAGTCAAATCTGTAAGACTCATGAGATTTCTGAGATTTCTGGTTTCATTGTAGAACGTCTTTCTGACTGAAGATGGTTACATCAATCTAGGAGATTTTGGATGCTCAACAGCATTGGAAAGGTAAACAAAAAGCAGTAATGGGAACAAAATGAAAAATTCTTGGCCAAAAGCAAAAGTCCTGGACTGTTATAGATTTGAGTTTACATTGTTTTTCCTTTGCAGAGCTGATGATTATGCTAATTCAGTTGTGGGTGCAAGGCTCTACGTCAGCCCAGAAGTTTATCAGAGGAAATATAACTCCAAGAGGTATGCTTTTGGATACCTGAATGTATATAAAATTTTAAAGGTGCCCTCGAATGAAAAATTGAATTTATCTTGGCATAGTCAAATAACAAGAGTTCAGTACATGGAAATGACATACAGTGAGTCTCAAACTCCATTGTTTCCTCCTTCTTATATAAATCTCATTTGTTTAAAAGACCTCCGAAGAACAGGCGAATCTCAACATAACACCGGCTATTACGTAACAATCGGGGTGTATGCCCCCAATATTTGCATATGCCAGCCCATGTTCCCAACATTATGAAAGGCATTAGACAAGGGCAGCCAGTAACGTCTGGATCTGTGCAGAGCTGAATCAACAGACTAGGTAAGCAAGCAAGAACAACAGCGAAAAATGGCAGATGGAGCAATAATAACTGACATGATCCATGATTACATGATATTTTTAGTGATATTTGCAAATTGTCTTTCTAAATGTTTCGTTAGCATGTTGCTAATGTACTGTTAAATGTGGTTAAAGTTACCATCGTTTCTTACTGTATTCACAGAGACAAGAGAGCCGTCGCTATTTTCATTTGTTAAACACTTTCAGTCTGTATAATGCATAAACACAACATCATTCTTTATAAATCTCTCCAACAGTGTAGCATTAGCCGTTAGCCACGGAGCACAGCCTCAAACTCATTCAGAATCAAATGTAAACAATATAACAGTATACAATACTCACATAATCCGATGCATGCATGCCACATGCATGACGAACACTTTGTAAAGATCCATTTGAGGGTTATATTAGCTGTGTGAACTTTGTTTATGCACTGTTCAAGGCAAGCCCGAGCTCCGTGGGCGTGGAGCAGGAGAATTAAAGGGCCAGTAGCCCTGAATCGGCTCATTTATAATGATGCCCCAAAATAGCCAGTTAAAAAAATGAATTAAAAAAAATCTATGGGGTATTTTGAGCTGAAACTTCACAGACACATTCAGGGGACACCTTAGACTTATATTACATGTTTTTTTAAAAAAGTTCTAGGGCATCTTTAATATGTTCAGCATTATAAAATGGTAATCAAAATGAGAATTTCCTTGATAAGGTTGATTATTTTAGTTGTCTAAAAATGTAACAGTTATGTACAATACACTTAAATGAAAAAATTAATCATGGAATCATATTTAAGTAGATATCACATAACATTTTCTACAGTGTACACATAGTTCTTGATTTTCATTGTCATGCATTGTCTGTTTTAGTGATATATGGTCATTGGGATGGTTGCTCCATGATCTCTGCATGCTTAATGTGTGGGTGAGTATTTATTTATTTAAAAAAAAAAAAAAAAACTCCATATTACTTTCATGTTTTTAGTCCGATGATGATGAAATGCCAAAAGGGTCAAATGATAAAAGACTGATTAAATAACTCAAATCAGGAAATCCAAACAATGAGTAAACTCCACAAGTTGTGCACACATACAGGACCCTGAACAGATCAAACTGAGGAACTAAATACACAGAGTTCATGAACAGGACTAACAGGTGTGATGATCAAATCGTGTTCAGATTGTGGTGGGAACTTAGAAAAAGAAGAGATGTGTGACTGAAGAGACAAAAACTCTGTGAAAATGACACTAAACTGTGACAGAATGCTCTCCGAGGAGAAGGCGTTGTGATGTAAAATGGCTGAGCAGGTTCTGGAGGTGGATGAAAGATTGGTGAAGGGTGGTGGTGGTGATGATGGTGGATGAGACCAGGGAGGAGAGAATGGGAAGAGTGGCCAGGTGGTACAACAGAGCACAGCCAGGATACAAGCCCATGACGGAGTCAACAGAGGGAGGAGCCATGATGGAGTCTTGGCTGATGACAACCAGAGGACGACAGACGGAGAAGCCATTGACAGTAGAGCCCTAGGCACAGACAAAGAGCAAATAGGACCAAGTGATACATGGTGTAGCTGCAGTGAAAAATGTCCAAGGTGGTAAAATGTGGAAGGCTCTTGAGTCTGTGGCGCAGGCAGGGTGATGGTTGACGAAGGTGAAGCCGCAGGGACAAGGGAGCCTGGTGGAGCCAAGTTGGAGGTGACAGGTTGACGGATGGAGTTATGGGACCAGCAGCCGGAGGAGGACTTACTTGGGCGAAGCTGGCAACCCATGGACCGGTGGCTCGGCATTAGTTGAGATGATGGGTTGAAGGGAATCAGTGAACATGAGGCTGAAGGACTGGCTGAATCTGGATGAGGAGGAAGGAGAGGGAGGCCGGTCAGGATTAGCAACAACAACACAATCTCAGTACAGGGTGATGAAACAGGCTTTATGCTGGGCAGGACCAGCAGTGATGATAGCACAGGAGAGGGGCAGGCTGGGGAGCATTACCTTAGTTTCCCAATCGAACAACCAGTCCTCATTGTCTAGATGCACAAAACTCCCACAGGAACAGATAGTTTCAGATCACATACTCTTCAGACTTATTGTGGGATTTCGGCTCTGGGGCAATGGCCAGCGCTGTTCTCCTCCCAGGCTCTGGATCATTCATCGCAGCAGATGAAAGCTCCCTGTCTGCGGTGGGCTCTGGCATCACATGCCTGGCTAGTCTCTAGGCAAGGCTGCATGGTGGGGATTGTGTGGCGGAGGATGGCCTGTTTCCATGTTCCCATCCTCATATCCATCTGAAGAACAAAATACACAGATAGCAATCTTTAGGACTAGTGCAATAATTGAATCATTGTCTATGACAATGACAGATTGTGGTGGGGACTTAATAAAAGAGACATGTGATTGAAGAGACACAAACTAAAAGTCCATGAAAATGAACTAAAGAGCCTAAAGCCGCCTTTCCACTGCACACGACATTCGCATCCAATTGTCGCATTTCGCCCCTAGCGGCAGTCGCACGGAACTTTGAAATTGGTAGTGAAGCAACCGTTACCCTCGGCTTATTCTAATCCAGCAACCACCATGGTAAACTGAACGATTTTAATGAATGTAACGTTAATGCATTTATGAATATATCCATACAAAGCAAATGACCCTCAATACATCTGAAATAAAAACATAGTAGTAGATTTTATAGAGCTTCAACGTAAAAATGTATTTAATAATCATAAAATATCTTTTTTGTTTTACATAATTATTGATAACCACCATTTTAAAGAAATAGTGTTTATATAATAACGTTAAAGTGTTAAAATATTGGTAATTCTAACTTCGTGCTCATCGTTTTGACTAGAATACATCATATCCGGTCGGCCGGTCGCATACGGTCTAGCCGCAGAAGTTCAAATATTTCAACGCATCCGAAGCTCAAATCGGATCCGAAATTTCCGCATTCGCATATGATCGGAACTCCACGCAGCCCCCGTACTACTCTCCATTGGAAATGAATGACTTCCGGTCCAACGGCTGTCGTTTGTCGTGTGCAGTGGAAAGGCGGCTTAACTGTGACAATTATATCATACAAATGCAAAATACAAAAATATTACTTGATGGGTTTGTTTCATATACCTTTATAATCTATAAATGCAGAGCTCAGTGCTTTTTCATGGTACACAGCAAAACCCCCAGTGTTAAAGGGTTAGTTCACCCAAAAATAAAAATACTGTCATTAATTACTCACCCTCATGTCGTTCCACACCTGTAAAACCTTCGTTCATCTTCATAACACAAATTAAGATATTTTTGATGAAATCCGAGAGGTATATTCTCATCCATAGGTAGCAATTTAACCAACACCAAGGTCCAGACCTGAAAGTTTTGGTTAAATTGCTATGGACGAGTCAGATACCTCTCAGATTTCATCATAATATCTTAATTTGTGTCAGAATACCATGAAGATGAAAGAAAATCATTGATTATCTGGTTCAGGTGTGTTTAATTGGGGTTGGAGCTGAGCTGAGCTGCTGGACAGTGGGCCTCCATGATCAGGATTGTAGATCAGGCGTAGGCAATATCGCTCCTTTTTTTTCATTTTAAACTGCTTGTAGTCATATCCAGCACTTTTATTTTCCCTTTTTTTTTCTTCAACCCCTATTGACACTAAGCAGATTCTTATTTTAATTTTTTCCTCCACAGGCCGATAACATGCAGCGCCACATACTTCATGCTGTCAGTATGACAGGAAACCCCCCTCCCATCTCAGAGAGATACTCAGAGGAACTTCGGGAATTAATCAGTCAAATGCTCAGTTGTGACCGTAAAGACAGACCTTCAGCTGAAGAGATTCTAGCTAAACCGTTCCTGACAGATGCAGTAGACAGAAACAGCAGAACTCCAGAGGCACTAATACAGAGTTTTGTTAAGTCTATCACTGCCTTTGATGAGGCCTACAACAAGCACTATAAAGACATTGAGGTTTTAGTTAGTGAGTGGGGAAGAATAACAGATTCGATGGAGTCTGCACATTACAGCGCCACAGCGGGGAGTCTGTCAGGTTCGGTGATCGGAGCAGCTGGAGGAATCACTGCATTAGTTGGTTTAATTTTGGCACCGTTCACTCTTGGGGCGTCTCTGATTGTTACTGGTGTTGGTGTTGGAGTAGGAGTTGCAGGTGGAGTAACAGGTGCTGCATCCACCATTACTAACACTGTACAGCAAAAATCATTCAGAGAGAGTCTTGAACAAATTCAGCAGAAGTATAAATCTGTAAGCGAACCAATTCTCACACCACTGAATACACTAAGAAGGGTACTGAGAAAAATCACAAAGTTCAGTGTTTTTTTCGGCAGCTCAGCTTTTGACAATGTGCAAATATCATGCAATTTAGACAGAAGGAATGTTTTGTGTGCCACACAACTCATGAATTTGGGTCTGTTGGCAAATGTTAGCAGAATTGCTACTCAGACTGCAAGAGTAGGGCGAGTTGTAGCAGAAGCAGTCTCAGGAGTGTTAAGTGGACTGTTAGTCATACTTGATGTTGCCTTCATAGTGATGGATTCTGTAGACATTCACCAGATGAGACAGGGAAAAGTAGATGATCCAGAAAAGGTCAAATCCAGTGTACTTAAATCCATTGCAGAGATGAGGAGAACACACAATGAGCTTTGCAATGTCCAGAAGGAAATACAAAAAACAAGAGAGGAACTAAAAGACTATATAGAATTGGCCAGGGGTAACAGTGGAATAGACAATGATTTAAATAGTTTAAACATATATACATAATTCCAGTCAAAGAATCAGGCAAATTTATATATGAGAATGAGTAAAGAGAAAAAATTAAGTTTTTGTAGAAATCAAACTAAATATTTAATATGTTGATCTGGAACAACCAGAATTCATGTGTATATAGTGATTTTTACAATGATTGTTTCAGTAAAATTATGCAACAAACTTTGTTTCAGCTGAAACAGCTCTAGAAGAAAATAGTGTCATTGTTCAGCTTAAGTCAGTTGATTCAACTCTGTTGTAAAAATCATCTGTTATTAATTTAGTTTATTTCATCTATACAGCAGCTCTGAAGAAAGGTGATGTCATTGTCCAGCACATTTCAATTCTCATACAATAGTGTCAATGCAGGCGGATCAGTTATATTGTTGAATATTAAGTGTCCCAGACTAAGCAAACTGGATTAGACAGTGGCAATGAGCTCAAACTCCAACAGGTGACAAAATAGATACACACACACACACACACACACACACACACAACTATAAAAAAAAAACTATACATCACTGACATATATACACTGTATACATCCATTATACACAAGTGTTTTCTATTAAATATGAGGTGTAGGTTTGATTATGAAATAATCAGTCTTGTTAGCAATAAATGAAGCTGCAATGCTGTTTGTGGAGTTGTTTAATCCTCCCCTGATGAGATCTTGAGAGATTTAATGTCTTCTTTTATCTTCAGGTGATTTTATCTAATGCTGTGGCTGAAGAAAGTTATAGTTTATGTTTATCTTTTGTCTGTTCTTGTTTCTCTTCAGTGATTCATGTTAACAGCAGGTGTTCATCAATAATGCTCAATCATCACTTAATTACTCACTTAATTTCTGTATCTCATTAACTGCAAGTCTGCTTCAGGTGGTGGTATTTAACAATCTGTAGTGAGGACACAAACACGGACCAGTCATTTTAATTCTGAGGGTTTTGCTGGGTGGCTCTTTAATGGTCTTGGAGGGTCTGTTCTTGACCACACCTCTGGTCTTGATTGGTCATGGTCTTGGATGTCCGCATCTGCAGATTCAGCGTTGCTTGTTGGTTGAGTCTCTTAAGGTGGTTTGCAAAGTTTAAATCAAATCAAAAATATTATACAAGCCGTAAGTAGTTTGTAGTGACCTTCAAGTCCGACACACTAAATCCTGTCATTTTATGGAATAAAGCTTCAATAAATCGTGGAGCTGAAATTTGTATGATTATTAAAACACTGCGTCACATGGGTTTGGAATGCTGTAAGAGTCAAAAGTTTGACCATGTTCTAGTGTAAGTCTGGGGTTTCAGTTGTGGGTGCAAGGCTCTACGTCAGCCCAGAAGTTTATCAGAGGAAATATAACTCCAAGAGGTATGCTTTTGGATAACTGAATGTATATAACATATTAATATGTTCAGCATTATAAAATGGTAATCAAAATGAGAATTTCCTTGATAAGGTTGATTATTTTAGTTGTCTAAAAATGTAACAGTTATGTACAATACACTTAAATGAAAAAATGAATCATGGAATCATATTTAAGTAGATATCAGATAACATTTTCTACAGTGTACACATAGTTCTTGATTTTCATTGTCATGCATTGTCTGTTTTAGTGATATATGGTCATTGGGATGGTTGCTCCATGATCTCTGCATGCTTAATGTGTGGGTGAGTATTTATTTATTTAAAAAAAAAAAAAAAAAACTCCATATTACTTTCAATGTTTTTAGTCCGATGATGATGAAATGCCAAAAGGGTCAAATAATAAAAGACTGATTAAATAACTCAAATCAGGAAATCCAAACAATGAGTAAACTCCACAAGTTGTGCACACATACAGGACCCTGAACAGATCAAACTGAGGAACTAAATACACAGAGTTCATGAACAGGACTAACAGGTGTGATGATCAAATCGTGTTCAGATTGTGGTGGGAACTTAGAAAAAGAAGAGATGTGTGACTGAAGAGACAAAAACTCTGTGAAAATGACACTAAACTGTGACAGAATGCTCTCCGCCGAGAAGGCGTTGTGATGTAAAATGGCTGAGCAGGTTCTGGAGGTGGATGAAGGATTGGTGAAGGGTGGTGGTGGTGATGATGGTGGATGAGACCAGGGAGGAGAGAATGGGAAGAGTGGCCAGGTGGTACAACAGAGCACAGCCAGGATACAAGCCCATGACGGAGTCAACAGAGGGAGGAGCCATGATGGAGTCTTGGCTGATGACAACCAGAGGACGACAGACGGAGAAGCCATTGACAGTAGAGCCCTAGGCACAGACAAAGAGCAAATAGGACCAAGTGATACATGGTGTAGCTGCAGTGAAAAATGTCCAAGGTGGTAAAATGTGGAAGGCTCTTGAGTCTGTGGCGCAGGCAGGGTGATGGTTGACGAAGGTGAAGCCGCAGGGACAAGGGAGCCTGGTGGAGCCAAGTTGGAGGTGACAGGTTGACGGATGGAGTTATGGGACCAGCAGCCGGAGGAGGACTTACTTGGGCGAAGCTGGCAACCCATGGACCGGTGGCTCGGCATTAGTTGAGATGATGGGTTGAAGGGAATCAGTGAACATGAGGCTGAAGGACTGGCTGAATCTGGATGAGGAGGAAGGAGAGGGAGGCCGGTCAGGATTAGCAACAACAACACAATCTCAGTACAGGGTGATGAAACAGGCTTTATGCTGGGCAGGACCAGCAGTGATGATAGCACAGGAGAGGGGCAGGCTGGGGAGCATTACCTTAGTTTCCCAATCGAACAACCAGTCCTCATTGTCTAGATGCACAAAACTCCCACAGGAACAGATAGTTTCAGATCACATACTCTTCAGACTTATTGTGGGATTTCGGCTCTGGGGCAATGGCCAGCGCTGTTCTCCTCCCAGGCTCTGGATCATTCATCGCAGCAGATGAAAGCTCCCTGTCTGCAGTGGGCTCTGGCATCACATGCCTGGCTAGTCTCTAGGCAAGGTTGCATGGTGGGGATTGTGTGGCGGAGGATGGCCTGTTTCCATGTTCCCATCCTCATATCCATCTGAAGAACAAAATACACAGATAGCAATCTTTAGGACTAGTGCAATAATTGAATCATTGTCTATGACAATGACAGATTGTGGTGGGGACTTAATAAAAGAGACATGTGATTGAAGAGACACAAACTAAAAGTCCATGAAAATGAACTAAAGAGCCTAAAGCCGCCTTTCCACTGCACACGACATTCGCATCCAATTGTCGCATTTCGCCCCCTAGCGGCAGTCGCACGGAACTTTGAAATTGGTAGTGAAGCAACCGTTACCCTCGGCTTATTCTAATCCAGCAACCACCATGGTAAACTGAACGATTTTAATGAATGTAACGTTAATGCATTTATGAATATATCCATACAAAGCAAATGACCCTCAATACATCTGAAATAAAAACATAGTAGTAGATTTTATAGAGCTTCAACGTAAAAATGTATTTAATAATCATAAAATATCTTTTTTGTTTTACATAATTATTGATAACCACCATTTTAAAGAAATAGTGTTTATATAATAACGTTAAAGTGTTAAAATATTGGTAATTCTAACTTCGTGCTCATCGTTTTGACTAGAATACATCATATCCGGTCGGCCGGTCGCATACGGTCTAGCCGCAGAAGTTCAAATATTTCAACGCATCCGAAGCTCAAATCGGATCCGAAATTTCCGCATTCGCATATGATCGGAACTCCACGCAGCCCCCGTACTACTCTCCATTGGAAATGAATGACTTCCGGTCCAACGGCTGTCGTTTGTCGTGTGCAGTGGAAAGGCGGCTTAACTGTGACAATTATATCATACAAATGCAAAATACAAAAATATTACTTGATGGGTTTGTTTCATATACCTTTATAATCTATAAATGCAGAGCTCAGTGCTTTTTCATGGTACACAGCAAAACCCCCAGTGTTAAAGGGTTAGTTCACCCAAAAATAAAAATACTGTCATTAATTACTCACCCTCATGTCGTTCCACACCTGTAAAACCTTCGTTCATCTTCATAACACAAATTAAGATATTTTTGATGAAATCCGAGAGGTATATTCTCATCCATAGGTAGCAATTTAACCAACACCAAGGTCCAGACCTGAAAGTTTTGGTTAAATTGCTATGGACGAGTCAGATACCTCTCAGATTTCATCATAATATCTTAATTTGTGTCAGAATACCATGAAGATGAAAGAAAATCATTGATTATCTGGTTCAGGTGTGTTTAATTGGGGTTGGAGCTGAGCTGAGCTGCTGGACAGTGGGCCTCCATGATCAGGATTGTAGATCAGGCGTAGGCAATATCGCTCCTTTTTTTTCATTTTAAACTGCTTGTAGTCATATCCAGCACTTTTATTTTCCCTTTTTTTTTCTTCAACCCCTATTGACACTAAGCAGATTCTTATTTTAATTTTTTCCTCCACAGGCCGATAACATGCAGCGCCACATACTTCATGCTGTCAGTATGACAGGAAACCCCCCTCCCATCTCAGAGAGATACTCAGAGGAACTTCGGGAATTAATCAGTCAAATGCTCAGTTGTGACCGTAAAGACAGACCTTCAGCTGAAGAGATTCTAGCTAAACCGTTCCTGACAGATGCAGTAGACAGAAACAGCAGAACTCCAGAGGCACTAATACAGAGTTTTGTTAAGTCTATCACTGCCTTTGATGAGGCCTACAACAAGCACTATAAAGACATTGAGGTTTTAGTTAGTGAGTGGGGAAGAATAACAGATTCGATGGAGTCTGCACATTACAGCGCCACAGCGGGGAGTCTGTCAGGTTCGGTGATCGGAGCAGCTGGAGGAATCACTGCATTAGTTGGTTTAATTTTGGCACCGTTCACTCTTGGGGCGTCTCTGATTGTTACTGGTGTTGGTGTTGGAGTAGGAGTTGCAGGTGGAGTAACAGGTGCTGCATCCACCATTACTAACACTGTACAGCAAAAATCATTCAGAGAGAGTCTTGAACAAATTCAGCAGAAGTATAAATCTGTAAGCGAACCAATTCTCACACCACTGAATACACTAAGAAGGGTACTGAGAAAAATCACAAAGTTCAGTGTTTTTTTCGGCAGCTCAGCTTTTGACAATGTGCAAATATCATGCAATTTAGACAGAAGGAATGTTTTGTGTGCCACACAACTCATGAATTTGGGTCTGTTGGCAAATGTTAGCAGAATTGCTACTCAGACTGCAAGAGTAGGGCGAGTTGTAGCAGAAGCAGTCTCAGGAGTGTTAAGTGGACTGTTAGTCATACTTGATGTTGCCTTCATAGTGATGGATTCTGTAGACATTCACCAGATGAGACAGGGAAAAGTAGATGATCCAGAAAAGGTCAAATCCAGTGTACTTAAATCCATTGCAGAGATGAGGAGAACACACAATGAGCTTTGCAATGTCCAGAAGGAAATACAAAAAACAAGAGAGGAACTAAAAGACTATATAGAATTGGCCAGGGGTAACAGTGGAATAGACAATGATTTAAATAGTTTAAACATATATACATAATTCCAGTCAAAGAATCAGGCAAATTTATATATGAGAATGAGTAAAGAGAAAAAATTAATTTTTTGTAGAAATCAAACTAAATATTTAATATGTTGATCTGGAACAACCAGAATTCATGTGTATATAGTGATTTTTACAATGATTGTTTCAGTAAAATTATGCAACAAACTTTGTTTCAGCTGAAACAGCTCTAGAAGAAAATAGTGTCATTGTTCAGCTTAAGTCAGTTGATTCAACTCTGTTGTAAAAATCATCTGTTATTAATTTAGTTTATTTCATCTATACAGCAGCTCTGAAGAAAGGTGATGTCATTGTCCAGCACATTTCAATTCTCATACAATAGTGTCAATGCAGGCGGATCAGTTATATTGTTGAATATTAAGTGTCCCAGACTAAGCAAACTGGATTAGACAGTGGCAATGAGCTCAAACTCCAACAGGTGACAAAATAGATACACACACACACACACACACACACACACACACAACTATAAAAAAAAAACTATACATCACTGACATATATACACTGTATACATCCATTATACACAAGTGTTTTCTATTAAATATGAGGTGTAGGTTTGATTATGAAATAATCAGTCTTGTTAGCAATAAATGAAGCTGCAATGCTGTTTGTGGAGTTGTTTAATCCTCCCCTGATGAGATCTTGAGAGATTTAATGTCTTCTTTTATCTTCAGGTGATTTTATCTAATGCTGTGGCTGAAGAAAGTTATAAGTTTATGTTTATCTTTTGTCTGTTCTTGTTTCTCTTCAGTGATTCATGTTAACAGCAGGTGTTCATCAATAATGCTCAATCATCACTTAATTACTCACTTAATTTCTGTATCTCATTAACTGCAACTCTGCTTCAGGTGGTGGTATTTAACAATCTGTAGTGAGGACACAAACACGGACCAGTCATTTTAATTCTGAGGGTTTTGCTGGGTGGCTCTTTAATGGTCTTGGAGGGTCTGTTCTTGACCACACCTCTGGTCTTGATTGGTCATGGTCTTGGATGTCCGCATCTGCAGATTCAGCGTTGCTTGTTGGTTGAGTCTCTTAAGGTGGTTTGCAAAGTTTAAATCAAATCAAAAATATTATACAAGCCGTAAGTAGTTTGTAGTGACCTTCAAGTCCGACACACTAAATCCTGTCATTTTATGGAATAAAGCTTCAATAAATCGTGGAGCTGAAATTTGTATGATTATTAAAACACTGCGTCACATGGGTTTGGAATGCTGTAAGAGTCAAAAGTTTGACCATGTTCTAGTGTAAGTCTGGGGATAATAATAGATCATTTTCATAGATGAGTAAAATTACTGAAGGGAAGTATGAAAACATTCACAACATACAAACATTTACTCTCGTCTGATGTCTGAAATATGCTGTAACAAATTATAATGTTTTGTTGTGTTTTCCTCACACAATTAGGAATTACATTGTTTGATGAATAATGTAAATGATAGTAAAATCTGAGAACTACAATCTGAAATAGTTTGATCCCTGGATTAATATCCAGGGATCCAATCGTAAACAGTTGGCAAATATTGCTGTATTGGGACATTTGCCATTATACATTTATAACCATAATATCTTAGTCTAAACCTAAAGTATTTTAAAAAGAAATGACAGAGCAATAGATAGTGATAGATTCTTCATTTGTGATGTGGTGCCAGACTATAACACGCTCTAATTCTTTCCATATGTTTTTTCATCTGTTTTAGGGATTGAATTAAAATCAAATATTAACATTACTGCCAAAACTACTTATGAACTACTAGTCCATAAATATTTTGAAAATTATGGAAATATATGGTCCTGGGGCCGTATTCACAAAACATCTTAAAGGGATAGTTCACCCAAAAATGAAAATGTGATGTTTATCTGCTTACCCCCAGAGCATCCAAGATGTAGGTGACTTTGTTTCTTCAGTAGAACACAAATGATGATTTTTAACTCCAACCGCTGCCGTCTGTCAGTGGTATAATGCAAGTCAGCGGGAACTTGGACTATAAGAGTAAATAAAACACGACAGACAAATCCAAATTAAACCCTGCGGCTCGTGACGACACATTGATGTCCTAAGACACGAAACGATCGGTTTGTGCGAGAAACCAAACAGTATTTATATCATTTTTACCTCTAATACACCACTATGTCCAACTTCCTTCAGCATTCGCTTGGTGATGTCTGATCGCGCTCTGACAGTGGCAGTGATGTCTCGCGCTCATTGAAGTATATGCGCGAGACATCATTGTCGTTGTCAGAGCGCGATCAGACCTCACGAATCGAGTGATGAATGCAGTTGGACATTGTGGTGTTTTAGAGGTAAAAAATTATATAAATACTGTTCGGTTTCTCACACAAACCGATCGTTTCGTGTCTTAGGACATCAATGTGTCATCACGAGCCGCAGGGTTTAATTTGGATTTGTCTATGGAAGTGTTTCAGACTCTTATTGTACGAGTTCCCATCCACTGGCATTATAAGACTGACAGACGGCAGCGGTTGGAGGTAAAAATCATAATTTGTGTTCTACTGAAGAAACAAAGACACCTACATCTTGGATGTGCTGGGGGCAAGCAGATAAACATAAAATTTTCATTTTTGGGTGAACTATCCCTTTAAGGCTAAAAGTAGCTCCTAACTTGGCACAGATTTAGGAGAAACTCTTAAAAATAATTAGCCTGGATGCCAGCCGAACTTAGCCCCGCCCACAACATTTTGAGGTCGGGGAGTTCGGTCTGGACTCGATCCGTAGAGGAGTAATTATGCCCGAACAGAAACTGTTCGGACCAATCACATTGTCAGGGCGATGATTGACAGATTATCACCAGAAACGTAATCAGCCACGTCATCAAAGAGCGCTTGGGGAGTTTGATTGACAAGCGATCTAACCAATCAGAACGCCGCATCCGCTATTTTGTCCGACAAAGCAGTCAGGAGTTAGAAGATTAACATCGGTGGAGTTAAACTTGAAAAATTGTGCATATTGACGTCTTTCCGCGTTTGAAACAACATTCATTCTCATGTTCATTCATGTTTATTTGATGCTATAAATGGACTCGTAGTAAGAGATGATCGGTTCACGAGCCTCTTGAGCTGAGGCGCTACAGCAATCTGTCACGATCATGGTCACAACCCATTAAAGAGCCACAAAACGGTTTTTATTGTTTGAATTTTTTTAATAACTACACAGTTTGAAAGCTGGGACTTTGTTTAATATCATAAGTAACCTGCTCTGTCTCGTCTGTCGATGTGTTGTCAGTTTCCTCTTTGCTCCGCGATGTATTTTCCACTCTGTGTGGCGTGACAGCGCCACAGCTTGTCGGACAAAGCAACAGTAACTAAGGGGGGCGAGTCTTTGCGAAAGGTCAATGATGGCTGTTGTTGAAGAACTGAGATGTGTAGATTCCACCATCGCGTCCGTTATAGAAGATATCGACAGCGCATTAATTTTAAAAGAGGAACAGAGGACCGCGATCAAGGCATTTGTCGATGGGAAAGATGTCTTTGCCGTCCTTCCTACGGGATTCGGCAAAAGTTTGATTTATCAGCTGGCCCCGATGGTCGCTAAGAAGAGTTCTGTTGACAACTATGCGTCGCTCAACATACGTCACTTACTCTGTAGCTCTGATTGGTTGTAGGTCTATCCAATTGAGGTCTTTCCTGGATCGGTTGAAATACGCCCCCATAATCAAAGCCCAATGGAGCAGTATCAGACTCATATTCGAACTAGAATTGAGTATGACCACGTCAGGCTAAAAAATAATGGGTGTCAGTCCTACTTTTAGGAGTCCTAAATTTTTGCTCTAAGAATATTTCACAAAGTATTTTAGCTCTAAAACTAGCTCCTAAATCTGTGAAACGTTAGGAATAGTCAAGAGGACTCATATGTCACTAAGACCAAATCACAAACAGTCCTAATCCACCCAAAGACACTGAACACCACTGAGGCAATAGCGATAAAACTGGGTGCTGCACCTTTTCTTCATAAATACAATACATATTTTGGAATACAATAAAATGCCAAAAATAAATCTTCAATAAATAAATAAATATATAAATAATGTACTCTTACCTGTGGCAGTTGTTTTCACACTTACAAATGATCGAATAGAGTATAGATATATATGAGCAATATCACACTCGTAGCCGTGCGATATGGCTGTATATCAGCACGGCTGTGATTCGTCCGTAGGCACGAGGCCGCAGGTAATCACAGCGTGCTGATATACAGCCATATCGCACGGCTACGAGTGTGATATTGCGTTTATACAGCAGTTCGACGGCACGAGTGTGTAAATAAATAAAAACAACAACGTCTTTAAAACCCTCTTTTGTGCAGCACTACTTCCTTCCGCCATGGATTCAAATCTCAGGTTGGCAGTTGGACCAAGCCTCCGTTACTAATTCTAAAACGTCACTTTAGAACTAGTAACGAAGGAACGTTGAGTCGCTTCATTGAAACACATTAAATTTTGTACAGTATTAGAGAGAGAGAGAGAGAGCCTGAGAGAGTAGGCTATTATAATATTTATTTAACAACAAATAAGCACAATTGTACAGTTCAGTCAAACATAAAGCACTAGTTATTTAAAAAAAAAAAACTATAGGACACCTTTTATGCTTGTATGTGGGTTTTACAAATATTTAACGAATGAAAAGGATTTTAAAGAGCTTGTGACAAAACCTCCTAACTCCATTGGATCCTCAAACTGTCAGTCAAACCTCATTAATCTGCCTCACCTCCTGAAGGAAGTGCGCATGCAGTTTGGACATCTCCTCTATGCAATGCAAAGGTAAATAAAGATCTAATGTTTGAAAAAAAAAATTGTAAAGCGTTTTCTTTACTCAAAAAACCCTATGTTTATAAAGTTTAATGTTTTACGTATTTGAAGAGCGGAGAAGAGTCTGATATGTCCCGTCTAGTTGTAGCCAATATGCTATACAAGGATGTAAGGTAACATTAATTATTATCAGATTTAACAAAGCACAATTCGACTTGCTCTGGAACAAATAATAGATTAATAAGACCAAAGATTGCCCGTTCTATGTACTCAAACTTGAATTATGTCTCGTGTTTAACCACTATAAGAGCCAGCGGTAAATCCCCGAAGCACTGACCCGAGATGAAGCTGTTCTCGGCGGTTACAGAAGCACTGAACGGCCGCTGACGCCCTGGAGCTCACATCTCCGAAAACGTCAAAACAAATTGTAAAATAGGCGCTGTTATTAAATATGAGTCACATATTTCAGGTCTAAACAACTACATTATCGCCTAAAAACCTATTAAAACTACAGTTCATGGTACAACAAGTAGTATTTGTAAAAATTACGGTTGATTTGCTCGGCCGCCATGACGGTCACTTCAAGCGGAGTGATACAAACGGTGAAAAGGTAGGAGTGCTGTTATCACTGAAATATCGCATGGCTATCAGCCAATCAGATTCGAGAACCAGACAGAACTGTTGTGTGTATATATATATATATATATATATATATATATATATATATATATATATATAAGCGTAGGACATTACAGAAGACAAATGAATATGTTATTGGAAAATTTGATCGATGAAGCCCTCGAAACGTATGATGATCTTGGTTATGAAGATGATGAGGATGACCCCTCCCGCGAATCAAAATTCAGGAAATACTGTGAACAAATTAAGAGGGCTATCTCTTTCATGGAATGAATTGATAAACATATGTGTTAAAGGGACTGAACAGTATTGCGATATGATAAGAAATGTTCTGGAGGTGATGACACGAAAGTAATGAACGCTTTCGCATCAGCGACATCCTCTGTATCTACACATATGTACAAGATGTTTGCGTGGAATTGGTTAGATTCCATAATGTTGATTCTACCACCGTCAGGGCTATTGTTGCAACAACTGGGGAACTATGTCCTAGACCATGATTGGAAGTCATGCCGCGAAATTTCTTTTCTGGCTAGACAATCACTAATCTTTGTTTTTACTTTCTTACTTAGAGCATGCGGTCATCTTATATCCTTATAACGGTTTACTTTACTTATTACCTGTGTAGAGCAATTCGATGTATTCTTATTTTAGAGCATGCTGTCGTTATGTAATCGCATTTCAATTTATTCTTTTATTACCTAAGGTATGATGTCTTTATGTATCCTGTTTTAATACTTTTTAATAAAAGATTGATTCTTCACCATGTGTATGTCTTATTCTTTTGCGAGGGTTGTGTAGCATATGCACACGTATCAGGATAATCAATAAACTTTGGAATGTTCAGAATGCTTCTTAGCATGCTGGACTGGGTTGTAAAATCTCATCTCGGCTCCGAACCGGTCTGCAAAAGATGAGCCCTCTGACACCTTTGTTACCCTTCGAAACTAAACAGACATGTCCACTTCCAGCTCTTGGGACATCAAAGGGTCCCTCATGTGGACTATGGACCAGATTCACATTCCAACACCCACCACACACACACAGGCACACACAAAAACACACAAACATACATTATTGACTGTATATGTAAAATATAACTATGCCAAGTCACATCCATGTATGTACCCATCATGTATCTCGAGTGTGTGCATGTTTCCTAAATGTTAGACTTAGTTTAAATAACTGTAGTTGAGTTAGTTTTAGTTGTAATAAGGGAATTTTGTCTGTAAATCCATAACTTCCTTTATATACCTGTCTGATCTATCGAGTTTGATCTCGTTTTAAATCTCTGGCTACTGATCATTCACTGAGATACGTCACATAGCTGACAAATGCATTTTTCTATGTGTTTAATGATACTGTGAAGAAAGTACTCCATCTCGAAATCTGAGCTGATAGTCATAAAGTATGCAAATTCAGCTAGGAGACCAAACAAAGGAACTTTGCCCGCCAAATAGTGCTGCGCATCTATTGGCCGCTACAATTCAGGAGGTGTGTTAGCTTGGGTTTCCATAAAAACAACGACACACACCTTTTCCTTTGTCTCCCGATTGCCTCTCGACTGCCCCTGAACTGCCTCAGGCGACAGCGCTGTCATCACGCGCTCTCCTTCTGGGACGACCATCTCCTTGGACTCTCTCTCTCTCTTCTTTCTCCTCTGTCATCTTACGCGTCAGTTAAACCTAGTTTGAAAACCCCGCCTGGAGAAACCCTCCTCGGAAAGGACCAACCAAGCCAGGCCACATTGAAACTGCTGCTGCACCGACTTGAACCATATGCAAGTATAAATCTCTCTGAAATTTGTTTTAAACTGATTTCTGTGCTGGCTCTCTCTCAAAGGGTTAACTGCCGTAATTTGCCATTTCTTTGACCATCCTTCCCTTTCCTGTCTCTACGTTCCCTTTTGTATATATTTGTATAGTTTTTCTGTATTCTGTATTTAGACGTATAACCTCTGTAGTCGTAGTTTGCATATATTAAACACATAATTCATGCTCGATTGTTCTTTTTGCTCATTTCAACAAAAGCCAGGTCACTTTAACGTTTCGATCCTATATCCTTGCTTTACATTTGGATGCTAGAATAGGAGGTCCTTCTCGTGGCCAGAGAACAGACCTTCCTTTTTATAACATTCTGAGGAAGCTATAGTTTGCTGGACAAACGAAACAGTTTCTCTAAATAATTATTAAACCAGAACTAATCATATATATAATTGATTACAATTCGTTGTAATTAATTCACCATATATGCTTAATTCCCCCTTGGGTCGGTATGTGCATAATAATTCATAAAGCTTTATGAATTATTATATTCATATTCCACCCATAAATTGATTAATAACTGTATAATCGTTACATATCATTAACTTTACAAAAAGTAAATCAACCCTGACCATATAACAGAATTTGTGCAGAATTTGTCACTTTATATCAGTTAAATTGATTCAAAAATATTTGTTTTGGACAAATAATGTCCCATGCTGGTTGGAAAATTCCTACCAGTAGATTTATTTTCTGTTGTCTTATGTTTTGAGATTTAGTTGGGCAGCCTAATAATGTGAGACAAAGCCAAATGTTTGAGTTGGCAACCCTGCTTATGTACATGTTTTCAGGTGTTTCTTTAATGCTGAACTATGCTTGCTTCCCCCTATAGTTGTATCTGCACGCAAGAATGATCAGACTGAAAATACAGCAAACTCATCAGAAGGCAAGTAATTCAATACAATTGCTGAAACGTGTGAAGTGGGGAAAAAATTCATTGGTATTTGCCTCTCCTGATATATCAAACAGTATTTTGGTAGAAAAAAGTATACTCAAGTGAAAGTATGCATACAGTGTTTGCACATTTTCAAAATAAATAAAATTATGGTTAATTATTTGTTGTTGTTTTTTTTGTAAAACTAAAATAACAAGTAGATTTATCCCTAATAACTGTGGTATGTGTAACTATTTTCCATTACAAATATCAACATGAAAAATATACATATGTAAATATCCGGGTCAATTTGCTTTAAAGACAAAGTAAAATTTAAGGGCTTTTAAACTTTACAAGGAAAAAATACATTTATATTTATGCAAAATACAAAATAATAATGTGGCTTTAATAAAAATATAATGGGCTTGCTCAATGAAGTTTACCCATCCAACTACCTATTATAATAAAACCCATCTATTTTTTTTAGCTCACAGCATCCATCCAAGTACTCCTGGGATGGGTTCACAAATGAAATGACTGGTTATGAGGATTGAAAACAGTTGGCTTTTGACATAAACCATTCTTCACAATATGGAAATGAAGTTGATCGAAATGTCTGTTTCATGCCAGCGTTAAAACTGTTTAAAGGGGTCATATGATGCTGCTAAAAAAGAACATTATTTTGCGTATTTGGCGTAATGCAATGCGTTTATGCAGTTTAAGGTTAAAAACACATATTTTCCACATACTGTACTTACATCATATAGCATAGCATATTGGCTACAACTAGACGGGACATATCAGACGAAGACTCTTCTCCGCTTCCTCTTCTTGCTCCCTTTTTAATACATACCCTTTATAGACAGTGTTTTTTTAATAAAGAAAACGCTTTACAAATTTTTTTTTTTCAAACATCAGAACTTTATTTACCTTTGCATTGCATAGACGAGATGTCCAAACTACGTGCGGCACTTACAATAATATATAGTAATAGACTTGTAATTGTAATAAAAATTGTATATCCAAATAAATTTATACTAATAACCCTATGTATGTTTAATATTTTCTGTATAATGCTTAATAACGTATATAAAGAAATATATTTTGTTAGGCCAGTCATCTGTGCCGACAGAAATCTGACATATGGTCAAAACACGTTTGAAAAACCATGTAGGCATATAATATTTCTGTACTGTGCAGTAGACACACTCATCTCAACGTTTTCTATATATTGCTTATCCTATATTCTGTATGAATGATACACTGCAAACTAATGTCATTTGGGCACCAATATGGCCGCTAGAGCAATCATATAGCCTACAGAATATATGTGGTTTTACCCAAAGTTAAACATTTCTTACAAAAGTTCTGCACTATGTATTACGAAAATATGCAAGGATATCGTATAAGCGTATTTGTTTTGTTTTTCTGTTCAACTAACTGACATTTCATAACTACAATACAATTAATTTAGAAGATTTTTGCAATAGTCTGAATTTATTTAGATAACTGGTTAAGATAAGATAACTAAGATAACTGGTTAGATCTTACCATATTTGAAAAAATCCAAATACGTATCCAAACTGAATAGGCCTAACGTTACATACCTATCCAGTAGAGCTGTCTGCTCCTCTTCTGGGAGGTCTTCATTAAGAAGTCGATGAAATTGAGCATTCATTCGGTCTCTTATTTTATGTATTCTTCTTCTGAATCGCTTTTCATCCACCATACTTTTAAAATTTTATTACTATTTAATTCACTATACTTAATACTTAATTCACATAATAATTAATGTATAATACTTAAATTAAAACTCGCTGTGACTAGTGTCTTGATTAACCCAGAGCCGTTAAATATGACCAAAAGTGCGCCGAAACTACGCGGGATGCGGTAAGGCCCGCCTACTTAAAGGAACAGTTTGACTCATTAGACTCACTGTGTTCATAATTATTTTTTTATATGTTAAACACATTCAAAGGCCTTCGTAAGACAATATACAGCTGATAAAACTATATCATATTATCCATTAGAACTAAAATATTGAAAATGTGCAACCCCAAAATAATAACGTTATTAAAAATTAACGTTAGGCCTACTTTCATTAAGAAAACTTTCCTGGGTAACCAAAAACAACATTTAAAAAGAACGTTTTGGGGATCAAAAACCAACATTCCGGGCACCAAAAATTAACGTTCAGGGAACGTTCTACCAAACCAAAAATATAACATGTGAGACGTTTGTCATCCGTCATTTTTTTTATTATTATTATTATTATTATTATTATTATTATGCAACAAGAACAAAAACAAGACGAGAGAGTAATGGACACACTGGGGTGACTGTTCCAATACTGCAAAGCCCTCTGAATCCAGAGCAGATGGAGCAGCTCAGGTCAGCTATTGACCCTATGGGACCCTCAGATTCCCTTGGCATGGACATTTACATCAACACGGTGCAATTTGTGGAATCACTCATTGAAATTGATGGTTGATGGTTAATGGATGGTGGCTGCCCAACATGTGGACCAACTGTAGAGTTTTGCAATGGATTTCATATTGCTTGATTGTCTTCGCATTTGAGATGCGCATGCTAGTACAGCAGTGGTTCTCAATTCCAGTCCTTGGGACCCCTTGCTCTGCACTTTTTGTATGTCTCTCTTATGTGACACACTCAGTACAGTTCATGGAGTCTCTCCTAATGAGCTGATGATCTGGTTCAGGTGTGTTAAATAAGGGAGACATACAAAATGTGCAGAGCAGCAGGTCCCGAGGACTGGAATTGAGAACCACAGGTGAGTGTTGCAGAGTGTGACGGCCCCAGGTTTGGGCCCTCTCTGGTTCTTTGTATTTTGCTGTGTTTTGTCACCTTTAATCCAGATAATTGGTGGGTGGAGCTGATGGCTGAGCAGGCGGGGCTCAGGTGGCTATAAAGGAGCCTGCTTGATGATTTGACTCTCTTCTCCTGGCCTTCCGACTGATTCTGTTCTGTTTGTTTCTTTGTACACCCATACACTCCACTCACACAAACACTGCATACATTCTGATCTGACAGACACCTACAATTGTATATTTTGCTTAATTTACTTATTAAAATATCTAGTTGAGCCAGTTTGTGACAAGAGTTAAAAATCTGTGAGAGCAGCATACGGCAAATATCAATTTTCTTTGTCATGATATGACTGAGGTAACTTGATTTAGAAACGGACTGTGGCATCTCCCACTCGCTATTTTTTCTTTGCAGGTTTGTTTATGGATGTATTGCACATGTAGTGTACAATGAAGTGAAATTTTCCTGTCAGTGTTTCATTATTATATCTGATATTTTTGTGTGAATATTACTGATATGTTAAAGTGTACCTTGCATTTTACTGATGTACCACTTTGGTAAAATATTTTTTCTTTCTTTCTGGAAAGTCTGTATAACCACAGTCCGGTGCAGACTTGTTCTCCCTCTATCCAATGTGTCCTGGTCGACTGTTTCTGTAGGGAATTTTTGTTTCAGAGGGGTGGAAATAGTATTCACTTTCTTTAGACCAGTGTTTCTCAACTCCAGTCCTCGGGACCCACTGCTCTGCACATTTTGTATGTATCCCTTATTTAACACACCTGATTTAGATCATCAGCTCATTAGGAGAGTCTGCATGAACTGAATTGAGTGTGTCAGATAAGAGAGACATACAAAATGTGCAGAGCAGTGGGTCCCGAGGACTGGAGTTGAGAACCACTGCTTTAGACTACCTCAGTAAAAGTAGTACGACCAGACTATGAAAACACTACATGACAAACAAAAGTCCTGCATTGAAAACCTTACTTAAGTGAAAGTAGTAGTGACATTCACCTGAACTATGAAGAGTAAAAAGTCCTGTATTAATGTGCATGTTGGATTTCAATGCTGTAGCCTAGATGTTTAAGGTTTAGCTAATTTTATATGCTTCCATCTATAGATAGATGGTTACATATCTATCTATATAGTGATATAGTGTGTAGGTAGTTGCCAGTGTGTGATGAGTATGTGTGGCACAACAATGGGCAGCAACACAGTGACAGCTGAGGGAAAAGACCGTTTTGCCTGTAACTACTAACTGTAGTTTCTAGATTTCTGTAGATTTGTAAAACCTTTATTCTGTTAGTGAAAATACTATAGAGGGGAATATATATCCGATAAACCTGATCAAAAACCAATATGGCAAAAGCCCTCAAATATGGACTAGATTGCACCAGAGAGGTTTAAGATGCTGAATCGACATAAGACAGCAACGTCACTTTCCAAGCGATTTGATGGTAATACAATTAAAAACAATATGCTTGACGACAAAAAATGGCTATTTTGTGTGTGGATGTAATAAACACAAGTTTCAAATTCATAACAAATTTAATAACAAACTGGATAAAGCCATCAAGTTCTTAAAAAACCTCCAGCACACACATCAGTTTGGCAGGTCTGGAAACAGATTGGGCCACCTCCGGTCCGGATTCTGCAGACAGAGGGGGGAAGACATGAGCACATAGCTTTCCGAAACACTAGCAGGTTGTTTACCAGACAAAGGCTGCAAGACAACAGCGCAGCTCTGTGTTGATCAATAAAGAGTACATGTGATGATACACAGGGCAACTTTTTGAGCAATGTTTCTGGGCAATGTTGCCATAAACGGTCAACCAGATGAGACACAGGGCCCACGACCGATCTAAATTATCCAGATAGCAATGTATTGTATTTTTTCAATGGGAAAGTGCCCAAGCAACAATCACTCGACAAGATTGCCCAGCAACAATGCTTAAAAAGTTGCCCCATGTACTATCAACCAGCTGAATTTTCAGGCACTGATAATAACTGAAATGACAGCATGACTATGAGGGGTTGTTCTAGTTAACGTTAATGCTATGTTCAGTGTGTCATTAACTTACATATTTGCCATAAATACTACGGGGACACAGTGCCGATACGTCCCCAGCGAACGTTTATTTTGTTGCTGTTGGCACAAAATGTGCAAGAACTGCCAACGTTAACTGTATGTGCTGTTGTTCTGTGCTGTAAACACAAGTTTGGTTATAGCCAGCTATAGCTAAAGCTAAATGATATTATTAGGCTAACGTTAGTTGGACAAGTTATGGCAGTGGTCACCAACCTTTTTAAGTCCAAGATCCCTGACCTCGATCTTTTTGAAAGACAATCTACTTGATAGAAAAAGACAGCCCAGATTTAGTATCTTTGGCCAATGTAGATGATGATTTATTTATTTATTTATTTATTTTACAAGGAAATTGGCCGATTCTGATACTGGTTGCAGGTATTTATTATTAATATTATTATAATAAACAAAAATACATAGCCATTTCAAATTAGAGGGAACCACTGCTTTTTAATCACAATCCAAACAATGATGCTACGAACGTTGCATGAGCAGTTTTTTTTTTTTTTTTTTTTTTAATTGAATTAGATTTAATTTCAAGATTCAAAGCAAAAACAGAACGGTCTGACTTTATCTTTGTGAAATTATAAATGCTACACACACAAAAAGAGCAGGCTGAATGGGACGCAAATTCACTCTCTGGCAGCAGGTGGCGCTTATGGAGCAGCAGTGATACAGTGTTTCCTTGGTTACCGCTGTAAACAAAGCTATTCTAAGGAATACTTTAGCTACTTTATTCTGAGGAAAATAAAATGCCATTGGCATCGAAATCTTTCTGAAGACTGATCTCCTTTTAGAGATGCATTCATATAACCCCTCACCCACAATTCAATATTTATATTTTCTTCCTATATTTCGAGCATCGTGAACAGTGAGCTGCTCTGCCGGCTACAGAATTTTCTCCTCTTCGTGTTTGTCTTCAGCGTCTCTGGCCTCTTGTGAACAGCCTTTTACAGACTCAGACATGATGTGGGCTAAGTTATTTACCTTTATCACTGCCCCAATAGCTCCCGAAAATAACAAAAAAAATAAATCCAAAAATACAGTACAAAGACAGGAGAAATGTAATGTATTTTTGTACTACTCATATTTCTGTTATTTTTGCGAGCTACTTGAACAGTGATGAAGATCGACCACTGAGCTATGGGGCTAACTGGCTAACGCCAGGCTGTTGGTGAGCCGGTTTCTGGGCAGTTTTAACGACAGTGCATAACATTAACGTACTGGGGTGCGATAAAGTTATTCTTTAAATGTCACACAGCTACTTAGTCGAGCGACCGCTTACCTGACAACCCATCTTGTGAGCGTCGGTCGGCCCGTCCTTTCCCAGCGCTGCCCAGGCTCTGTCCGCCTGTCAGCGCTGTGACACCGGTCCACCCATCAGAGAAGTGTCAGCTCTTATTTTGAAAAGGGCTTATTGAGGGGGCGTGACATCACATTGAAGCAGTACCCCTGGATTGGCTGACTACACGTGTGGATCGTAGTCACACAACTCTGCGGAAAGATAGTGCCAAAAAGATCTGTAGACGTGTGGAGAGGGATCTGTGAATGCCCTGTGATCTGCAAACACAGATTCAACACTTGCATGCTGAGCTTTGCACAGAATGTGTATGAATGTCTTTTTACAGTGGTTTGAAAATACAAGTTAGACCGTGTTTGTTTGCAAATTGTGAGGAGGGCATTTGTAGATTTTTTTTGTAGAAAAAACAGCGAAATATCTGTGCCAAAATTCTGAAAACAAATGCAACACAATCTACAAACAAATAATGACCCTCGTGCGCAGACAAATCTCTTTGCATTCATTCAAATTCTGGTTGTTAAGTACAAGTCACTGATTTCTATTTGTGAATCATGAAGAGTCTGTTTGTGGATTTTTCATCTATTTGTAGATCTTGTTTTACATTTGCGGATCATGAGGAGTTTGTTTGCAGATTTGGAATCTATTTACAGATTGTGTTTTACATTTGCAGATTTTAAATTTATTTGTAGATCTTGTTTTGTGTTTACAAATTGTAATATGTAATAAATTTTTGACTCATAGTCTCTTCATTTTCAATGATTATGGCATTATTTTGTCACAACAGCGAAACAATAGTGCCAGAATTCTGAAAACAAATGTGACACAATCTACAAACAGAACACGATCTTCACCTGCAAACAAGTCACTTTACATTCTTTCAAATTCTGGTTTTCAAGTACAAGTCACTGATTTCTATTTGTGAATCAGGATGTGTTTATTTGTGGATTTTTAATCTTTTTGTAGATCATGCTTTATATTTGTGGATCACAAAGAGTTTGTTTGAGGACTTTGTATCTATTTGTAGATCTTGTTTTACATTTGCAGATCATGTGGACTTTGTTTGCGGATTTTTTTTCTATTTGTAGATTGTGTTTTGTGATTACAAGTTGTAATATCTATTTGTGACTCTTAGTCTGTCCATTTTCAATGGTTTTGGCATCAATTTACCCCCATACTATTGGTACGCATTTTGCGACTCGCAAAAACGTTCTAAATTTATGAGCTGAATATTAGGCTTGGTCGATCTACGAGGGAAGGTGATTGTAACCGCTCCTACGTCTGCCGTTCAACTTTGGGTGCCTATGCTTGGAATGTACCCATTCTACTGAGCATGGGGATCAATGGCCTCTACACCTCTCACCTCGTCTCCACCATCGCAGAGTCTCGAGACATCAACTTCGGCCGCTGCACAGAGCATCGCAGCAGGCTGAAGACTCAACGCAGATAAAGATGGCTTTGGTCAACGCAAGGTCTGTGGTAAGTAAGACTTTTACTCTTTGAGACTTCTTTACTTCTCGAACATTGGACTTTCTATTTATCACTGAAACGTGGCTTTCGAATGGAGATTTAACTCCTTTTTCGGAGTTGTTACCATCCAGTTGTAAATATTTTAATTCCCCCTGTTCTGTGAAGAGGGGTGGTGTTTGGTTACAATTTTTAAGGACTGCTTTCAATGTCAGATTATACACATACCACATATAACAGCTTTGAACTGCAGTTGCTTGTGCTGGACTCTGACACTCCACTAGCTGTTGCTGTGGTCTATAGGCCTCCAAAGCCACATAAAGATTTTGTGATTTTTTTGGGGGGCATTATCCCAAATTTTGAAAGATTTTTAATTATTGGGGATTTTCAAGATATGCTGCCCCCAAAATTCACTTGCTAAAGACTTCATCAACCTAGCAGAAGCTTTTACTTGGTGCAGCTGGTTACAGGACCTACACATATACAGGGACACCTCCTCGATCTTATATTGTCCCATGGAATCTTGTTGGGTGACATTGAGATATGCGATCATAGCTTTTCCGACCATAATCCTATTATCTTTAATATGCCACTGGCACTGAAACCCCATACTATGGAAAAACACACTGAAACCCCAACTATGAAACCCCATACAATGGCCCACGTGGTGAGGAGCATCACAGCTGCTACCTCTGCTACTTTTTCTTCAGTGTTTGAGGAGCTTTCCCATTCTCCTGATCTTTCTTCACCAGAGCTCAGCCCGGACGAACTGCACTACAATTTTAATTCTGCTTGCAGTACAATTTTAGATGATGTCGCTCCACTGAGGACTAAACACCAAAAGTCACTCCCCGAGCCATGGGTGAATAATACCACTTGGACACTAAGACAGGCCTGTAGTAGAGCCGAGAGGAAATGGAAAAAGGACAAACTTCAGATCTCTGATGAGATGCTTATGGACTCCAGTTTTAAGTATCAGTATGCAGTGAGAGTGGCCAAATCAGACTATTTTTCTACTCTTATAGACAAGAATCATGATAATCCAAAAATACTTTTTAATATTATTAATGCTGTACTAAACCCTGTTGTATGTACCTAGCCAACAGAGTCAGTAGCTATGTGTGAGCTGTTCTGCCAGTTTTTTATAGATACGATTTCTGGAATTAGACATAACATCAAATCGGCCGTTGGTGATCCTGCAGGTCAGTTAAAATATATAGGAGTGCTTAGTCAGTTTACACCTATTTCAATGTCTTTTCTAAATGACATTGTTAAGCAGCTCAAACCTACAGGTTCACCTTTAGATATAATCCCTGCGCGGTTATTTAAAAAAAGTGTTTAATGTAATGGGTCCGACGACCTTAAATTTTATAAACAAATGCCTTGAGTTAGGAGTCGTTCCTGAATATCTGAAACATGCCTCAGTTCAACCCAGACTTAAGAGGCCTAATTTAGATTCCTCTAATTTATCAAATTTCATTTTTAAGAAAATTTTTAGATAAAGTAGTTTTGTGTCAGCTCCAAAGGTTCCTAGCAGAATACAAATTTTTTTATATATTTCAATCAGGTTTCAGAAAATTTCACTCCACTGAAACAGCTCTTTTAAAAGTGCTTAATGACATCTTTCTAGCCACTGACTCTGGAGATGCAGTAGCATTGGTACTCTTAGACTTAAGTGCTTCTTTTGACATAGTAGACCATAATGTTCTGCTGTCCCATTTAGAACAGATAGTGGGCATCAGAGGTTCAGCCTTACATTGGTTTCAGTCTTACCTGACAAACAGGAGTTTTTCTCTCAATATTGGTAAATTTCGATCTTCTTCTGTACCATTGACCTGTGGGATTCCTCAGGGCTCCACATTAGCTCCTATGTTATTTTCTCTATACATGCTCCCTTCTTGGTACTATCTTTGAAAAGTATGGCCTAAATTATCATTGTTATGCAGACGACACACAAATATATTTTCCTCTTAAACATAAGAATGGTGTAGAACAGGTTGCCGCTTGCCTTTTGGAAGGTAAAGCATGGATGTCTCTGAATTTTTTAAGTTTGAATGAGAGTAAAACTGAGGTTATGGTGTTTACTCCCTCTGATGTACATGGTACAGTTAATGTAAATCTTGGTGCTCTGGCACCTTATGATGAGCCATGTGTGAAAAACCTGGGCGTGGTGTTGGATAGTGTCCTAAAGCTTGATAGACAGGTCAACCAAGTTGTGAAGTCCAGCTTTTACCAGCTGCGAACCCTGGTAAAAATGAAGTCCTTTCTTTCATTTACAAATTTTGAAAGAGTAATACATGGTTTTATCACCACAAGGCCTGATTATTGCAATCCTCTTTATTTGGGGATTAGTCAGTCTTCCATAAATTACCTTCAGATGGTTCAGAATGCTGCTGCCAGAGCCCTGACAGGAGTTTGCAAACGGGAACATATAACTCCTCTCCTCCAGTCACTCCATTGGCTACCTGTGCATTATAGGATACATTTTAAAGTTCTTTTATTAGTTTTTAAGTCGTTAAATGGGTACCATCTTACCTTTCTGATTTGTTGACAGTCCATCAACCTACAAGAGCTCTTAGGTCTGCCAACTTGAGGCAACTTAGTGGCTCCTAGATCTAGGCTCAAGACTAGGGGAGATCAAGCATTTTCCATAGCGGCACCAAAACTCTGGAACAGTTTGCTACTGATATTAGAACTGCCCCTACTCTGTCCATTTTTAAATCTAAGTTAAAAACTTTTTTATTTGATCTGTCTTATACTATATGACTGGTGATGTAGTTGTCCTGGTTTGATGTTTTGTAGTTATTTATCTGTGACTTTGTTGTTTTTACTTTGTACAGCACATTGGTCAACGGTCGTTGTGTTTAATTGTGCTTTATAAATAAATTGAAATTGAAATATCTCCTCAGCCATATGCATGGTATTGCTTATAGCAGTTTCGAATTATACTTTAAAAATATTGTTGCAGTGTTTTGCTAGTATGTAGTTTGTTTTCCAATTTGAAATGAAATACAGAAACGAGAAAACGGTTTAAAAAAAGATACTTTTTTCTCAACTGTTTGTATTAATGATTTCTGATTTTCCCCCCATTATTTTACAACAATAATTATTGTTCATTAGTTACATTTACAAGTTAGTAAACAACTTGAAATGCCAACAATGCCAAAATTTATTTAAAGCCAACAATGATGCATTTATAGAGATTAGTAACTATTATTACAATAAGCATTTATAAAAACACAACACAGCTATTAATAACAATATATTCACTAAGTTGACAGAAATAAATATGAATAAAATGTCATTGTAACTGTAATATAATACATTCTGGGAACCATATGACTGACTAATTAATAAATCAGTGTATAATAGATTATGAGCATGGGCATTGAAAAAGCAAATGCATGACTTATAAGTAATTGTAAAAAATAATATAAACGTAACTATAACTGTTCTTATAATGCGGTAAGTCTTTATAATTATATTTATAAAATAGTAATACTTACTTATAAATAAGTATAAATGGAGCTATATTTCATTATAAGCATGGTCTTTATAGAAAGTGTTACCTGACTGGTTAACTGTTCTTCTCTATAGTAGTAGCAGTTAAAGGTGTTCATCAATATTGCTCAATCATCATTTACTTAATCACTTAATTGCTGAATTACTGCAGTTGCTTCAATTGTTAGCTGGGAAGCAGCTCAAATGATTATTAGTAGAATCTCTCTACAGTCAATACTGAAACATCAACACAGTTTCACTGATCCATTATAGACATAAAACCCAGGATAGAGAGGCTCAGTGAATGTGGTCTGGACTGTGTGGATGAGGCTCATTGTGTCTCCAGAGACGCTGTAGAAGGACAGAGTTCCTGCACTCTGATCCACATACACTCCTACTCTACTTCTGAAGGACACTTTAGGGAGATCCGTCACTGTCTTATTATGATAGAATGAACATCTGGAAGGAGAGCAGTCCAAACTCCAGGACTGATCATTACGTCCAAACAAACACTTATCATCCCGTTTCTTCCTGCTGATGCTCTTGTATGATGCTGATATGCACACACTCCCACTCCACTCAATCTCCCAGTAAAAGCGTCCATACACACACTCTCTACACAACACCTGAGGATAATACACAAATCTGTCTGGATGATCAGGATATGGCTGAGACTTAAACACGTATGTCACCTTTCTGTTCTCCTCAGACAGACTGAGTTCAGTGTTTGCTGTATTTGAATCCAGTGTGAGATAACAGGCATCTGAACACAGAAAGAGAGGCATTTATTACACAGCAACAATCATTAAAGGAGTGAGTGTGTGTGTGTGTGTGTGTGTGTGTGTGTGTGTGTGTGTGTGTGTGTGTGTGTGTGTGTGTGTGTGTGTGTGTGTGTGATAGAAAGAGATAGAGAGAGTTTGTGTAGTGTATGTGGACGTACATTTGTGTGGTCCTGCTGTAATCCTAAATTCTCCTCCATGATCCACACTAGAAAAAACACAGTGTTACCATCACATCAATCAGAAAACACACACACAGGGAGCATGAAATTTCTTCACAAAGCTTCCATCATTTGGCCTATTTGATCTGTCCCTTCACCATTACACTGACGTTTATTAAGTAAACAGTGTTTGATAGCAACAGCTTTTCTCATGCAATAAATCTGCAACCAGTTAACCCTCAGGGGTCTGAGGATTTTTGGGGCCCTGGAGACGTTTTGACATGCCCTGACATTTGTGTTTTTTTCAGTTGTTCATAAACATATTCATGGAAAAAAAGTGTCATTACACTGTATTCAGCACAAACTAGGCTACAATAATATGTGAGGAACATGTATGTACATGTTTGTGTTTTTGAAGGAATAACGTTTTTGCGTGGTTATTGAAAAAAAAAAGTCACTGAAATAAAGCCAAAAAATATATATTAAATCTGTGTTCACAAGACTTGTGGGTATTGGAGGTTGTAGACTAGAGTTTTTGCTTCAAAATGAGGTAAAAATTATGCTGCCTGCTTGTTCATATAAAACAATAGAGAGATTTAAATTTTCTAAAACATCTTTGGTCAAGAAACACAGTATGCGTGGAGGCGTGAATAATGGGTCATTTACACCTGAGAAGACAAAAGAATCGCATAAAGAGCTCTAATGACCTGCATAAATAATGAGGCCTTTCAGTCAGGTAGGCTGTGAAAAAACCCTCTGTTGATCATGTCTCAAGCTCATCATGGTGTAAATCAAACATACAGAAAAAACAGCAATACTGTGAAATATTATTACAACTTAAAATAATGGTATTCTATTATATACTTTAAAATATAATGCATTTCTGTGATGCAAAGTGTCTGAACAATTATGTTACCTCTGGCATTTCATATAGGCTTTTAGCTTAAAAGCATGCACATTTGGAGAAATATTGATGGATTCTCATATGTTTATGTCAATTTTCTATACAGAGGAGTAATATTTATTCAATATTTATTGTCATCACTGTGAGCGCTGGATACTGTGTTTTCAATTCATACTTGCAGCCAGAGGGCGCTCTGTACACCTTTAGTCCACAAATTCATATAAACAAGAACAGGAACCAGGAACTAACAGCATGTCTTCTAGAGGTCGCTAACCATGGCTTTAACATCCAGATAAACACTTTTCAAGACAATAAATACACGATTGAGACGATGCATACAAGTATTGCGTCAGAATTTGCCTCTGAATAGCGCTCGCTCCATGGGCGTGGCCGCATTAGCAGATAATGAGCTGAATCACGGACTTCTGACATGGCTCTCTTTTCATACAGATTACATAAACAAGAATTTTTGTTTTCGATTTGACTTACATGATTTAAAACCTGACATTTCAACGTTTTTTTAGACATAAGTCTCATTTTTTTGTGATTCGTATTCACTAAGTTACACTTCATTTTCTGAGAACTATCAGATTGGACTTCGTTCAGAGGGAGACGAGAGATCACGCATCATGTTAGTTTTCTTTATTTTGCAAAAAGCACAACATTTTGTTTTTACTCTGAGTGTACACAAATAAAAGAAGATATTCCACAGATTAAAATGGTGTATAGCTCTTAATTGTATGTGCAACATTGACGGAGTATTTTGAGTCTCTTTCACACTGGTAAGAAAAAAAACGCGGTGGTATCACCGGCGTGACTGCTGACCCGAGGGAGTTAAAGGTGTAATATAAGTCTAAGGTGTCCCCTGAATGTGTCTGTGAAGTTTCAGCTCAAAATACCCCATAGATTTTTTTAATTAATTTTTTTAACTGCCTGTTTTGGGGCATTAACTATGCACTGATTCAGGCTGTGGCCCCTTTAAATCTCGCGCTCCCCGCCCCGAGCTCTCGACTATAATACAGTGCATAAACGAAGTTAATATAACCATGCATATAATGCATGCATCAGAACATGTGAGTATAGTATTTATTTGGATGTTTACATTTGATTCTGAATGAGTTTGATAGTGCTCTGTGGCTAAAGCTAACATTACACACTGTTGGAGAGATTTATAAAGAATGAAGTTGTGTTTGTGCATTATACAGACTGCAAGTGTTTAATAATGAAAATAGCGACGGCTCTCTTGTCTCCGTGAATACAGTAATAAACTACAGGGAGTGCAGAATTATTAGGCAAGTTGATTTTCTGATCATATTTTTTTCCCAAGCACATTTTACCAATTCCAATCCACATCAATCTTAATAACTACTATTAATATTGTTTTTAATCATTTATAAGTGATATATAATTGTTCATGAAGGCTGGAAATGAAAAATGCCTTATATTCAGGTGTGCAGAATTATTAGGCAAGTTTTCTTTTACAGGCAAAATGAGCCAAAAAAGAGATTTAACTCAGACTGAAAAGTCAAAAATTATTAAATACTCATGAGAAGGACGCAATACTAATGCAATACTAGAAATTGCAAAGTTAAAGCATGACCAAGGGACAGCAAAATGCTCATTGGGTCAGCGGGGTCAGACAACAACAGGTGGAAAAGAAAAGACACATGTTAACTGCAAAATAATTAAGAATTAAGGTGAAGAATTAAGTGTGAAACCATCAGGAACCCTTTAGTCTCCAGCGCCACCATTTTCCAGAGCTGCAACCTACCTGGAGTCTCCAGAAGTGCAAGGTGTCAGGATCTCAGAGACTTAGGTTAGCTAAAGAATCCTAAAAAATGACCTGCACTTGATAAGAATCACAAGCTGAAGTGTTATAAAATACATGAAGACTGGGTTTTAATAGGGCTTATAGACAGACAGCTTGAGAATGACTCCTGATGGACCAGCACCACATCCTCTTGTACCACTGTTTGAAGAATTTATCCAGAATCTGGCAGTAAGGTGTTTGAGTTCACTTTTAGTCCATCTCTTATCCTGAAATGTCTGTCTTGCAGAGATGGACTAAAAATGATCTTCCAAAACTTACTGCCAGATTCTGGAAGATAAATTCTTCAAACAGTGGTACAACAGGATGTGGTGCTGGTCCTTCAGGAGTCACTCTCAAGCTGTCTGTTTATAAGGCCTATAAAAACCCAGTCTTCATGTATTTTATAACACTTCAGCTTGTGATTCTTATCAAGTGCGGGTCATTTTTTAGGATTCTTTAGCTAACCTAAGTCTCTGAGATCCTGAGACCTTGCACTTCTGGAGACTCCAGGTAGGTTGCAGTTCTGGAAAATGGTGGCGCTGGAGACTAAAGGGTTCCTGATGGTTTCACACTTAATTCTTCACCTTAATTCTTAATTATTTTGCTGTTAACGTGTCTTTTCTTTTCCACCTGTTGTTGTCTGACCCCGCTGACCCAATGAGCATTTTGCTGTCCCTTGGTCATGCTTTAACTTTGCAATTTCTAGTATTGCATTAGTATTGCGTCCTTCTCATGAGTATTTAATAATTTTTGACTTTTCAGTCTGAGGTAAATCTCTTTTTTGGCTCATTTTGCCTGTAAAAGAAAACTTGCCTAATAATTCTGCACACCTGAATATAAGGCATTTTTCATTTCCAGCCTTCATGAACAATTATATATCACTTATAAATGATTAAAAACAATATTAATAGTAGTTATTAAGATTGATGTGGATTGGAATTGGTAAAATGTGCTTGGGAAAAAAATATGATCAGAAAATCAACTTGCCTAATAATTCTGCACTCCCTGTATGGTAACTTTAACCACATTTAACAGTACATTAGCAACATGCTAACGAAACATTTAGAAAGACAATTTACAAATATCACTAAAAATATCATGATATCATGGATCATGTCAGTTATTATCGCTCCATCTGCCATTTTTCGCTGTTGTCTTTGCTTGCTTACCTGCACAACGTCTGATGATTCAGCTGTGCTGCTCCAGACGTTACTGGCTGCCCTTGTGTAATGCCTTGAACATGGGCTGGCATATGCAAATATTGGGGGCGTACATATTAATGATCCCGACTGTTACATAACAGACGGTGTTATATTGAGATTCGCCTGTTTTCCCGAGGTCTTTTAAACAAATGAGATTTACATAAGAAGGAGGAAGCAATGGAGTTTGAAACTCAATGTATGTCTTTTTCATGTACTGAACTCTTGTTATTCAACTATACCAAGGTAAATTAAATTTTTCTGTCTAGGGCACCTTTAAAGGCTCACTATGTACAGTAGGGTTTTTGGATTAAAATATCCAAAAACCACTAGAACAATATTATATATTTTGTTGATTTGTGTACTTTCATTATCCCAAATGTTTCCAAGAATGTTTAAATTCAGAGAAATAAGCAATTTTTACGGTGACCTGGAGGGGACATGTTCGGCTTGTAATGTATTGTCATTTTGACAATGTTTCTTTAAGTGGCGCTCCGGCCTCCGTAGTCGATGCTATGACTCTTCCTACTTTGTATATGCACTGCAGTACCCAGTAAACGGAGTATGTCTCGTTACTGAAGCTCTGTGTCAGTCGCATTATTTTACATGGTGTCAGAAGTCTGTCAGGAACAGATAATAAGCAAAGTATGACACAGTTTCATCACCCTAAGATCGACTGGGATGCTCCAGATTTGTACCAAGAGTTTGAAAGATTTCGGAGCCACGTCACATTCGTCTTCGACGGCCCGCTATCGGAGCAAACAGCAAAGCAGCGTGCAGGCTGGCTGGGCACATGGATCGGTGAGCAGGGCAGAGAGATATATAAAACGCTGCAGTGGAGCGAAGGTGAGAAAGATCGATCAAACCGAACCACTGGGTGGCTGTATGCCGAAAAAGATCGGTAAACACAGTCAGTGTGCAACTGCAATCAGAAACAGAAGATGAGGAGATGCTGAGGATAAATATCACACAAACACATAAGCACAGTGATGATAAATGGACAGCAGACATTGGAATTCAGAAGGTGCCATTCAGAATTGATACTGGTGCAAAATGTAACACATTGACTTTAAGTAGTTATCAGGCACTCCTGCATGATGGTGAGCTTAAATGCTCTAATCGAGTGCTGAAGTCCTACTCTAACCACAAGCTGAAGCCTATAGCTGCGGTTGACCTTCTGACTAAATATAAGGATGCTGAGATATTAACAGAATTTGAGATTGTGGACATTTCTCAAGAAAATGTGTTCAGCGGTGCAACAGCAGAAGCCTTAGGCTTAATTATGCGGCTTGATGCATTGCAGCCTACTAACAAAGAAAAGCACTGAAGCATCATCATTTTTGACAACCTTTAACACGCCCATTGGTAGATTTAGGTGGCTTAGGCTACCTTTTGGCCTTAAATGCGCACCAGAAATCTTTCAGCGTATTATGGATGAGATGCTTGAGTGCATCAGTGACGACATTCTCATCGCAGCACCCTCAGTAAAGGAACATGATGAGACCCTCTGCAAAGTAATTCAGAGAGCAACAAGCTATAATCTGAGCCTCAATTTCAGCAAATGCCATATCAAGCAATCTTTTGTGCCCTACGTAGGACACCTGATAACATCAGACGGTCTGAAGGCAGACCCAGCGAAAATAGAGGCTGTCAAGTCCATGCCAACACCAACAGACAAAGATGGTGTTCATCGTTTCCTAGGTCAAAATTCCTGCCAAACCTCAGCGAAGTCGACGCACCTCTAAGACAGCTCCTGAAAGCGGATGTTGAATTTGCATGGCAACCAGCACAACAGCAAGCCTTTGACAAACTCAAGGACTTATGCATGAAGTCCCCTGTGCTACATTTTTTTGATCCGTCCAAGCCTGTTGAGATCTTCTGTGATGCCAGCAGCAATGGCCTCGCAGCTGTCTTACTACAGGACAGTCATCCAGTGGCTTTCTCATTCAGGTCACTGACAGATACAGAAACGTGCTATGCGCAAATTGAGAAAGAGATGCTCTCAATAGTTCATGCATGTGTCAAGTTCCACAATTACATATTTGGAAATCATGTCACAGTGTACAATGACCATAAGCCTCTGGAAGATATTTTCAGAAAGCCATTGCTCTCTACCCCCATGCGCATACAGAGAATGCACCTCCGCCTGCAGTGGTATGATCTGACTGTTAAGTACAGACGAGGAAAGGATATGGAACTGCCTGACACACTGTCTAGAGCCCAGTTACCTGAAAACAAGCCAGAGATGGAAGGCTTTGAGTGTGTCTCCATGCTCAACTTTGTTTCTGTGAGTGAGCAGAAATATTTAGAGCTCCAGGACTGCACAAAGAAGGAGCTCAGCTGTCTTCAACAAACAATTCGACAGGGTTGGCCAGACCACAGGCGTGATGTACCTAATGCAGTTCAGCTATTTTGGGACTCACAAAGCCAACTTGTTGTTGCTGATGGTGTTATCTATAAAGGCCTGCCTATAGTCGTACCCCCTTCCATGCAAGAACATGCTGAAGCTTATACATCAGTCTCACTTAGGAATAGTGAAGAACAAGCAGAGAGCTCGCAAGGTCCTATACTGGCCAGGCATGAGTTCTGAAATCGAGCAAATGGTGAAGAACTGTGGCAAGTGTGCAGACTTTCAGAACCGGTTACCTAGACAACCACTCAAACCAACAGGAAACGACTGATCTTCCATTCGAAGAAGTAGCTTCTGACCTGTATGAGTTTGAAGGAAACCATTATGTTCTGCTAGTGGATTACTACTCAAAATACATTGAAGTGGAGAAGCTGAAGAGCTTACATTGCCGTGCTGTCATTGAAAAGCTCAAGGCCTCAATTCAGCAGACATGGAATCCCCACCATCCTTCGAACAGACAATGGTCCACAATATTCAGCGGATGAGTTTAAGGATTTCTGTCAAAGTTATGGAATCATTCACAAAACATCATCCCCACATACGCCACACTCCAACAGGTGAGGCTGAGCGCGCAGTCCAGACTGTTAAGAAAACTTTGGTGTAAGGCACCAGACAAACATCTTGCACTGCTGGACTACAGAACGAACGCCAATTGGAGTCAGTAGGCCTTTCACCAGCTCAGCTGCTGATGGGCAGGTGTCCCCGCAAACAACCTGCCTGCTGCCTGTCTGCTGCTCACACCAGCAGCGTACGACGCCCTCAAAGTTAAACGGCAACTAGACGAAAAGTAAAAGTGTTCAGAAGTTTTACTACGACTGCAAGAGGGCAAGTGGCCCTCGTGCTGCGCTGAAGCCTGGAGATGAAGTAAGGATGCAACCATATCCTGGCAGTCCCAAATGGTCTCCTGGAGTTGTTGTGAGATCACACTGAGAGCTTAATGTTGTTGACTGTGGAAGTAGAGAGTACCGTCGCAACATTCAGCATCTTCGCCAAGAGCACAGCAGCTGCTAATGAGTCCCGTCACGGGCTTCAACGATGATCAGTGGACAGAAACATCAGAGTCAGTGAGTGTCAAGGAGCCAAAGTCTGTGGATCATCCTAGTTCATCCCAAGCATCACCTAAAGAACTCAGGACTACTAAGCAGACATTGTCAACTGGGCAGTACACTACCAGGCGAGGCAGAGTGGTGAAGCCTCCTGACAGGCTCTGCTTGTAGTCAGGGAAAGGCGTGGTAAAGACGCCTTGTGGAAGTGATGTGCTAGCAACCTCTCCTTCCTAATTACACATGTTTATGTTCATCAGTTCATTGCTTGATAGATTGTGTCATTGACTAGGTTGCATACATGATGTGCTAACATCTCTTTAATATTTGGACATGCAAGTTTTATGCAATTTCCAGAGTTAAAGAACAAATACTGCAATGTTTAATACTTGTAATGACTTGTATGTATACAAAGTGATTATGTTAGCATGGTTTTTGTTTCATGCTTAGGAGGGGAGATGTAATGTATTGTCATTTTGACAATGTTTCTTTAAGTGGCGCTCCGGCCTCCGTAGTCGATGCTATGACTCCTCCTTTACTTAGTATATGCACTGAAGGTACTGCAGTGCATATACAGAGTATGTCTCGTTACTGAAGCTCTGTGTCAGTCGCATTATTTTACACGGTTCACTTAGTTTTGTCGTGGCCATGACATAACTAAACTCGTAGGAACGTGATAATATGTCGTGGCCACAAGATATTAATTTGTGGGAACGTGATAAGTCGTGGCCACGACTTCATTATGTTGAGGGACGCATCTATTTCTCATGGCCACGAGTTAAATGTGTAAACAACCTGCGCTACCATAGCAACCTGGAACTATCAGAAATGGATAAGATTATAATAATATTTATTTTTAATTAAGAAAAAGCGCGGAATTAAGAAGTGATTATATTAACATGTTGCCTATTGTGTTGTGTGCGATGCCTACAGCAGCATTCGAATGAAGTTTATCAATAAATATTAGAATATGCCATGTATGTTTTTATCACATCCAACAGTCTTTTAAATCCATTCACTGATTGTTCAATTTTTTATTTCATATTTTTATATTATTTATTATTATTATTAGGCTATCATTATTGGTTAATTTTTTTATTCATTGTTATGTAGCCCTATTTGCTTTATTTTCCCCTTCATTTCGTGTATCCTTTCTGTAGGCCTATATTATGTTAGCTATATTTTGTAAATACTTTAAATGCCAGCTCATGCCAATAAAATGTGACTTTATGATTGTATTGACTGTAGCTGTGATGATAGGATAAATGAGCGTCTGTTATCATTTGTAGCCCCTCGTGCCCGTGACAGCATTTGAATGAAGTTCGAATAATTTATTATTAATTGGTTATATGTTAAAAGAATATTTAAGCTAAAAAAATCCATTCACTGATATAGCCTAGACAAAACTTAATTTTGTTCATCATTTTATTTAGATTTAATAGGCATAATTAATAATAATAATAATAATAATAATACAAACCCGATTCCAAAAAAGTAGGGACACTGTACAAATTGTGAATAAAAACAGAATGCAATGATGTGGAAGTTTCAAATTTCAATATTTTATTCAGAATGGAATATAGATGACATATCAAATGTTTACAACTGGGAAAATGTATCATTTTAAGGGAAAAATAAGTTGATTTTAAATTACATGGTATCAACACATCTCAAAAAAGTTGGGACAATGCCATGTTTACCAATGTTTACCGCTGCATGTTTACCTCTTCTTTTTATAACTGTCTGCAAACGTCTGGGGACTGAGGAGACAAGTTGCTCAAGTTTAGGAATAGGAATGTTGTCCCATTCTTGTCTAATACAGGCTTCTAGTTGTTCAACTGTCTTAGGTCTTCTTTGTCACATCTTCCTCTTTATGATGCGCCAAATGTTTTCTATGGGTGAAAGATCTGGACTGCAGGCTGGCCATTTCAGTACCCGGATCCTTCTTCTACGCAGCCATGATGTTGTAATTGATGCAGTATGTGGTCAGGCATTGTCATGTTGGAAAATGCAAGGTCTTCCCTGAAAGAGACTACATTTGGATGGGAGCATATGTTGTTCTAGAACTTGGATATACCTTTCACCATTGATGGTGCCTTTCCAGATGTGTAAGCTGCCCATGCCACACGCACTCATGCAACCCCATACCATCAGAGATGCAGGCTTCTGAACTGAGCGCTGATAACAACTTGGGTTGTCCTTGTCCTCTTTAGTCCGGATGACATGGCGTCCCAGTTTTCCAAAAAAAACTTCAAATTTTGATTCGTGACCACAGAACAGTTTTCCACTTTGCCACAGTCCATTTTAAATGAGCCTTGGCCCAGAGAAAACGCCTGCGCTTCTGGATCATGTTTAGATATGGCTTCTTTTTTGACCTATAGAGTTTTAGCCAGCAACGGCGAATGGCACGGTGGATTGTGTTCACCAACAATGTTTTCTGGAAGTATTCCTGAGCCCATGTTTTGATTTCCATTACAGTAGCATTCCTGTATGTGATGCAGTGCCGTCTAAGGGCCCGAAGATCACGGGCATCCAGTATGGTTTTCCGGCCTTGACCCTTACGCACAGAGATTGTTCCAGATTCTCTGAATCTTTGGATGATATTATGCACTGTAGATGATGATAACTTCAAACTCTTTGCCATTTTTCTCTGAGAAACTCCTTTCTGATATTGCTCACTATTTTTCGCCGCAGCATTGGGGGAATTGGTGATCTTCTGCCCATCTTGACTTCTGAGAGACACTGCCACTCTGAGAGGCTCTTTTTATATCATGTTGCCATTTGACCTAATAAGTTGCAAATTGGTCCTCCAGCTGTTCCTTATATGTACATTTAACTTTTCCGGCCTCTTATTGCTACCTGTCCCAACTTTTTTGGAATGTGTAGCTCTCATGAAATCCAAAATGAGCCAATATTTGGCATGACATTTCAAAATGTCTCACTTTCAACATTTGATGTTATCTATGTTCCATTGTGAATAAAATATAAGTTTATGATTTGATTTGCATTCCTTTTTTATCCACAATTTGTACAGTGTCCCAACTTTTTTGGAATCGGGTTTGTAGTAATAATAATAAAGACAGAGAAATTACAGCTTCCAGTTGAGAGGGGAGGATTAGGTCTTCCCAAGTTATCTCTGTATCATTATGCATTTGGTTTGAGACACTTGGGACAATGGATTTACCTCCAGAACGAGCTCCCCCATGGTTAGTTATGGAAAAATTTGCTTGTCCGCTTATACCTTTTGAGTCCATATTGATAACAAAACTACCACTACCAGTGCATAATCATCCAATTATTTCCCATCTCCAAACAGTTTGGAAGAAGACTTGTCGTATTCTAGGGGTTGACCCTTTTTTAAGCCCTTCATCTGCTATTTGGGCCAATCCAAAGTTGCTAATAGGTGGAACACCCGTGTTATGGAAGAAATGGATAGATAAAAATATAAATATTCTGGAAGATCTTTATGAGGATGATGCTTTAATATCTTTTCAGAGACTTAAGCAAAAATTCACCTTGTCTAACGACCAGTTCTGGAGATATCTACAGATGAGACATATGCTCACAAGTATCTTTACCTCCCCCTCATATGCTCCCAGGGGTAAAAACACTCTCAAGATGATCCAGAAGATTGTAGGTACTGGCCATGAGGGGTTTAAATATTATTCCTTACTTATTAGTCAGATGGGCCAAAATATTAGTTCTGCGGTTAAGATAATTTGGGAAAAAGATTTGGGATGCACATTTGAGGATGAAGAATGGGGGAGGATCACTGGGAATTTAAAATTGATGTCCAGAGATATTAGAACACGTCTCATACAATTTAAAATCTTACACAGATTCTATTGGACACCCAGAAGGCTGTTTAGAGCGGGTTTTAAGGATAATCCTGAATGTTGGCGATGCCAGAGAGAGGAGGGCAACCTATTTCATGTTTTATGGCAATGTCCAGAAGTCCAGTATTTTTGGAGGGAGGTGCACAATTATATTTTAAAGATATCACAGACCCAGTACGATCTCTGTCCTAGTTTATATATTCTTGGTGACCCTCAGCCTTTAAGTCATGTTAAAAAAATGAATCAGAATGGATACAGAGCTGCATCATGCTGGGCAGACGTGTGATTGTAAAAAACTGGAAATCTTCTGGAAGGCCTCCGATTTTAGAGTGGCTTTCGGATTTAGGAAGGGTGGCAGCCCTTGAAAAACTCTCCTATAGTCTACACGGGAGGATCGAAATTTATTCTGAAAAATGGGGGAAATTTTTGAATTTCTGAAATCCGTAGTAGCAAGCATGTGACGAGACAATGGTCATGGTGAATATGATTTAGTTTATAGTGGAAACTTATGGTGCTGTCTATACCCCTGCCTTTTTTTTTTTTTTTTTTTTTCTCTTCTTTTTTTTCTTTTTACTGTTGTATTTACTTATTTTTATATTGTTACAATTTATCGCTTGTTTTGTTGTATGTATGTGTTTGTGGATTGTTTATATGTTTCGTACTTGATTGTTTATACCACATCTGTCTGCAAATAAGAAAATCAATAAAGTACAAATCATAAAAAAATAATAATAAAGACACGATCAGATTAAAAGGCTGTGAGATAAGATGGATAAATGTATTCTTATGGGCCTTTATTATTTAATGTTCTTACATATTCTTTTATCATTAAATGAAGTTTGTTATCAAATTGATAATATCAAACTTCATTTGAATGCTATAGTGGCAACATCACGTGCAATAGGCTATTTATAGCTTATTACATTGCGCGCGATGTTGACTATATAGACAGCATTCAAATAATATATTAATATAATAATTTCTTAATTCCGCCCTTATTTTATCATTCCTAATTCCAGGTTGCTATGGAAGCACAGGTTGTTTACACATTTAACTGGTGGCCATGAGAAATAGATGTCGTTCCCTCAACATAATGAAGTCATGGCCTCGAGAAAAATATCTCGTTCCCTCACCATATGATCTCGAGGCCAAGATTTTACATAGCGTGGCCACGACATAAGGATGTCGTTACCTCAACAAAATGATGTCATGGCCACGACTTATTATCACTTTCCAACAAATTAATATCTTGTGGCCACGACATATTATCACGTTCCCACGAGTTTATATGTCGTGGCCACGACAAAACTAAGTGAACCGAACATGTCCCCTCCCGGTCACCGTAAATTTTAACCAGGACACAGACCATGTCCGTGTGTCACCTATCAATGACATCATTACCCTCAATTTCCGGTTTTATTTTGTCGAAACCATGGAAACGTCAAAGACACTTTAGTACTGTATATTATGTGTTTTATTAGACAGGGGAGCAACTGTTTGGATACATTCATCGACAGAAACCTCATCATGTTATATAGTTTAACACATTAAGGGCCAAATTTACTAAACGGGGCAAATTAGCGTGAGAGCGCAATTCCACAAACGCGACGATGGGAGTGGCAAGTTTTGCACGTGATCTACTGCTGAATAAAGAATAAATTATCTCCACTTTTATTAAGAGTATTTGAGGAATCTTTTTCTTCTAGTACCCTACCTCCAACTATGCAACACGCAGTCATATCGCTCATTCTCAAGAAAAACAAAGATCCTCTTGATTGTAGCTCTTATCGCCCTATCTCTCTTCTTAATGTGGACAGTTAGATCCTGGCAAAAATGCTGGACCATAGGTTAGAAACTGTTCTGCATTCTATTATATGCAATTATCAAACTGGATTTATCAAAAATGTATTTAATTATTTTTTAATATACGTCGACTCTTAAATATTCTTTATGACCCCACTCCATCTAATGTCCCTGAAGTACTTCTATCACTTGATGCTGAGAAAGTTTTTGACCAGGTGGAGTGGGACTATCTGTTTTATGTTTTGAGGAAATTCGAGTTTGTTTCAAAATTTACTCATTGGATTAAAGGGCACCTATTATGCAAAATTCACTTTTACATGGTGTTTGACCATAAATGTGTGTTGGCAGTGTGTGAGCAAAACCACCCTAGAATGAGAAAAATCCACCCAGTGTTTTTTTTACAATCTCAATAATTCATAAGCACTGTCTCAGAACGCCCTGTTCTAAGATTGCTCTCACTGTGACGTAGAATTGCGCTAAGCCCCACCCACGTGGTTTGATTGACAATCTGGTTTTGGCATAGACCCCGACCTCGGTGATCTGTCAACCATCCTCCATTGTTTCAACGACAGCCGGTAATGTCTCCTAAGAAACATAAGTGTTCTGTTGTGGGATGTAATAATGAATATAGTAGTTTACACTTACTTCCGACATCAGAGCCACTGAAAACGCAGTGGATGAATTTTATTTACGAAGGAAAGGCGCCACTCAAAATTCCAAAATACGTTTATGTTTGCGCGAATCATTTTTTGACTGACTGTTTTGAGAACGAGGGTCAATTCAAAGCAGGTCTTGCTTCAAAGTTAATCCTCAAGTGTGGATCGTTGCCTACTGTTCGCGATCCAACGTCACCTCCAGAAGAATAAGTGTATTTAATGTTTTTTGAAGCAAATAGTCATTTCAGTGGATGTCAGCCAATTCAATAACAAATGCGTCTAAAGTTGTTGTTGTCGTCGTCGTAGAATGTCTGTGTATATAATTTAAACCTTGTTTGTATAGTATGTATCCACACGTATATATATATATATTTTTAAAGATATTGTATTAAAAACTGTGTATGTTTACTTAGCAAACGTTATTACAGTATTTGTGTTTGTAGTTTCAAAAAATTGCGCGAACGTTATCACAGTGTGTGTGTTGCACATCCATAATTGCAAAGGGGACGCGATTAAAACTCTATAAGTACATAAATGTATCAAATAACCATTCAGAGACGTCCTGCTCCATTCTCAATTGTGTTTCTTCTGCCGGAGTCTCTTCATCATCTGGGTCTGATTCCGGTTCATACATGTACGGCTGAATGCCATACAAAACAGCGGGTCTCTCACTCTCAGCCATTCTGCTTCTACCCTCTGTTTATTGCCATAGGTATGCAAGTTACGCCCTCATCCAAAGGCAGGGCGGGGATATGCAGCTCATTTATATTTAAGGTGGTACACACCAAAACAGCTCTTTTTAAAACAGGCCCCAAAAATGACATTTTCAAATGGTTATAATAAATTAACTGTGGGGTATTTTGTGCTGAAACTTCACAAATACATTCTGGGGACACCCAAGATCAATATTACATCTTGTAAAAAGGGGCATAATAGGTGCCCTTTAAGGTTCTTTATACATCCCCTCTTGCGGCAATATGTACAAATAATAACTTATCTCCCTTTTTCTCTCTACTGCGTGGAACAAGTCAGGGTTGTCCATTGTCACCCCTTTTGTTTGCGTTAGTAATTGAACCACTAGCTGTAGCTATACATGAGCAGATTGCCATTAAAGGAATTTATAGAAGAGGTATTGAACACAAAGTTTCTCTCTATGCAAATGATATGCTTATATACTTGTCTCACCCACTTACAAGCTTACCAGTACTGATTGGACTGTTAGATGTCTTTGGTAAAATCTCTGGATATAAAGTCAATCTACAGAAAAGTGAACTTATGCCTATTAATCTAATATCTCATTCAGAATTATCTAACTCTTTTCCATTTAAACTAAGCACAGTTTAAGACGCGAATCAGTGAATGTTTGAACCTTTTTTAATAGTTGTGTTTGAGTCGCTCAGTTGTCCTCCATGTGAAAAGATGGATCTCAAAATCATTCAGTCACTGCTGGAAAGGGTTCAAATATGCAAAAGATGGTGGAAAACTGGGACCTGGAGATTTTTTCTGAAGAACAGAGCTCAGTTTAACTGCTCAGAATAAACAAAGGACTCATGAACAACCATCACACAACAAAAAAACAGTCATAGATCATCCAGGTAATGACACACAGTATTAAGAATAAATGGTTCACAAACTTTTGAACTGGGTCATTTTAATAAATTCAGCTATTTTTTTGTCTTATGGATTATATGTAAACATCTTTTATGTAAAATATTATTCAGGACAATACTAAATAAAAAATAAAATACATTTTGTATGATCTCTCTTATTTTGTTAAAATTTTGCACATTTTCACAGATTCTGCAAGTGGTTCACATACTTATTCTTGCAACTATACGTAACCGGAGACGTTCCCTTTCGAAAGGGAACTCTACACTGCGTTTGAAACGCATATAGGGAACGATATACCCACGCCGCCATGCTTGAGGGGAGTGCATGCCAAAAAATACTAGACAAACATCAGAACTAGCAGCTTCAACTATAATGCCAGAACCACTCCCCCTACGGGTCATACATTGGCTGTCAGTGACAGCATTCCCTATGGCCAACAGCCCAAGCTATAAGCCTCAAAGAGGCCTTCCACAGAAGGCCTACCAAGGCTGCTCAAAGTCTTCTGGGACCAAACTTCTTTTCATAGAAAAGAGGGTACCTCTAAGGGAATGTAGCCAGGGGGCCCGAAGAAACCCTAGCCAGTCACTTGTCAGGGGAAACAGAGTCAACCCTGAATGCCACCAGGGAGGCTGACCTGGTCTCACTAAAGCAACCTAGTCTTGGCCAACAACCTGTCTGATCACAGAGTCTCAAATCACATTCTTCAGAGAAGATATCCACTGTAGTGAACAGCACATTCTAGGGCCCAGTTTATGGCCGGGCCCCTCTCTGTCGTAACAGCGGACAAAGGTTTGCTACATTTTGATTGGATCTTGGTGGCCTAACACAAACAAACTGTCCAATGCCATCAGATAAAGATGTAAGGACAACATCCAGGCACCTCTTAGAGGGCAAGAAGAAGACCTCTTGTACCAAGCTGGGAAAGGACAGGACTTCTCATTGGTCCACAGGCAGTTACTGCCCTTCACCCATCTAGACACTACTTCCTAAGGTTGGCCAGAAACTGCCATAAAAATTCCTCGGGACCTTAGCAGCAATGGGTGAAACAAAGAGAGATCACAAAGATCCATCCGAATCCATTCAAAACTATGTTTGAAAACCTTAGAACTGATGCAAACTACACATCCATTTCATACTTATTCACAGAAATAAGTATTCTCAGTGACAGCTATTTGTAGTGCAACCTCTGATGCAAATTCAGCTGTTAATGTACAATTGAATGACAGTTCAATCTTTTTCCATCATGTTTAGTCTCTATTTGTTTAGAATATTGCCAAAGGTATTCTGGTGGTGGTTTGGAAAGTGAGAAATGCATTGGTAAACTTTAAAGACACTGTAAAGACTTCCAACTTTGTGCTTTATTCAAATGAGTTCCACAGGGGAGTGAAGGGTGGGCCACACTGTGTGTGTCCCCTCTGATGCCAGCAGCCAATCACAGCACTCGAATGGAGAAGCGCCAAAATGCAATCTCCTCCTCATCGGAAAGGGATAAAGTTACCCTTTCAACAGATACACCGTTCTGAGTCTGCCCGTCAAAGGGGAAAGACACAACAGATACACCGTTCTGAGTCCCGGCTTGCGAAGCTGAGACACAACAGATACACGGTTCTGGGTCTCAACTCTGTAAAGAGTGAGACATTAACAGATATTGTTCTGAGTCTGCCCGTCAAAGGGGAAAGACAGAGCAGATACAACACAGTTCTGAGCCTCTGGTCCATCCAGAGAGACAACAACAGATCCCATGATCTGAGTCTACAGCTTGTGAGGCAGCAACAGAGACGACCACTTTCTGAGCCTCTAGCTTGTGAGGAAAGAGACATCAACAAACACTACGTTCAGAGTTTCCGTCCAGCGAGACAGTAACGACATCTGCAACAAGGTTAAGCTCAGGAGAGCAAACCTTCACTTCAAGGTACCTTCGTCTGCGTGTTCCAGATTGTTGTGACGATTTGCACAGTTATTAATCAATTTATGGGTGAAATATGAATATCATAATTCATAAGGTTTTATAAAATATTTTTATGCACATACCGACCCAAGGGGGAATTAGTCAAGTCAAGTCAAATTTATTTATATAGCGCTTTTTACAATTGGTAATTGTTTCAAAGCAGCTTTACATGTTAGAAGCACAGAAAAAAGAGAAGTGGTTATAAATAAGCTGTACAAGCAAGCGTGGTAATATGTAACATATACAAGATGGTGCTACATTAAGCCAATGTCGGCTGACTCCCAGGGGTGGAAAAAACCCCTAGGAGAAAAACCCAGCGTGTTAACACTGGGAAAAAAGTCCTAGGAGGGAAAAAACCCCTTGGAAGATATATATAATATATGTAAATGGATATGGAGATCAAAATCTGAATTATACATTTTTATTATAGAGATTAAAAATAGATTATATATAAATATATGTAAGCAATTAACCATATATGGTGAACTAACTATAACAAATTATAATCAATCACATATATGATTAGTTCTGTTTTAATAATTATGTAGAGAACTATCGGTCCGTCCAGCAAACCAGTAAGTTCCACAGACTCTTACGACAGAAATATTACCCTCTGGCCACGAAGATAAATTTCTATGGTAGCATCCAAGCCAGGATATTAGAATCAGAACGTTAAAGTGACTCGGTTGTTGCTAAATGAGCAAGTGAACAAAATAAGCATGGATATGAAATATTTAATATACAGAACGGGTAATACAAAGGTTATACGGATAAATGTACACAAGTAGATACAAATACATATAGGTGAAAGTAAAGGCAGAAACGAAAGAGATAATCAAAGCATGGCAAATTGCAACAGTTCACCTTTAAGAGCCAGCAAGGAAACTCAGTATTTAAAATCGTAAAAGCGTTATACTTGCATAGGTTCGTTGGGGTGCTTAGAGTTTCGGAGCGCTCGGTTTGATAGCTGTTTCTTCTTCCGGAGGTTGTTTCGGCGAAGTTTCAAACGAAGGTTTAACTGTTGTAATATGACCGGAAAATAAAGAAGAGAGTCCGTTTTGACGGCAGGAACTCGTGCAGAAAACTTGTGCATCGAAAAGACGCGTGTTGTGGTATTTTAAAGACAACAGACCAGAACGCCTTCCTGATAACGTCCTCCAATGATAGCGTTGCAATTTGGCGGTTTTCCACATCCTTTGTCCTGTCCATGGTTAATTTATGGTATGTCAAATCGGTGCATTTTCTTCATAGTACTATTAAAAATTGAACGATGCATTTGACAGAAATGTAACGTACATGGGTGAATAGCTCGGACTCACAGCTTTACGGAGAGGCCAAACTCGACAGGTGTCTCTCATCACATAAAGAAGATACACTTTCTACTCTAATACTATCGTTTAACATGAAAACTAACCTACTACAGTCAATCCTACGATTCTACATTAGTAACACATACATGCAACAAGCACCATAATGGCAGATACATTCATATTTGCAGGCATAATATTTGTGTATACAGTCTTTATGTAGGGCTTTGTATGTGTGTGTGTGTCTGTGGGTGCGTGCGTGTATTTTCCTTTTTATGACCGTTTGGAATTCGGGCCTGTCTTTCGAAACCCGATCCGTTCGCATCTCCTTTGAAGTCACAGAGGAGAGGTTTGGGACTTATCGAAATAGTCATAAAAAAAGAGTCTCGTGATCCATTAGTGTCTGCCGGTCCGGAATCAATGTAAGATTTACAAACCAAAGTTTCAGCGAATTGGGACTTAAACACAGTTTATGGTGGGACCTGCTCATCCTTGAGACTGTGCAGACCCTACATTGTTAAGGACCCTTTCTGCACCTACACCAGGGCCTCATCTGCGTGTTCCAGATTTTAGGTCCCTTTGGTGCTCCAGGAGATCAGCTTCCCACAGAGCTTCGTGTTCAAGACTGTTGAAACAGATTCTGGCTCCTCTCCCCACTGCATTGTCACCCAGCACAACCAGTGGAAGACGTCATCGTCATCGAACTCAACCAAGTGGAACGTAAATATCACTTAACCAAACCTCTTTCCAGAGACCTTGGCATTGTTGTATATTATCAGTATATAATTTCCTAATTCTCATTAGATGTAATATAGCTGATGTTAGTTAATAACAAATAATCACTAGTTAAAATTTATTTTATTACACTTGTGTCTTCCTTGTGCTGATAATACAGAAAAGGTTCTACAAGTTAGCAATATCACCAATCTTTCAGATAAATCAGCTGACCACTTTACATTAATTCTAAATGAATGAAAGCCCCTGTTGGGAGTGTTCTCATACTGCCAAAGTAAAAGACCTTGATTGGTGCCCTGAACAAGGGAAAAAGGGGGAAGTGGTCATCTGATGTACTCATAACCACGCCTTAAGAGACGTGTGATCCAAAAATCACAACGTCAGCGGTAACTTGAGTACCAATCCCTATTTTACTTCGTGTCCTTGGATGGACAAAGTAAAAATCACTACACCACTAAGAGTGACTGCAAAGAGGCAGTAACCAACTCAGACCAGAGCAAAGAGAGGGGCATCCTGGAGAGCAGGACTCAGCTTAGCGCTTTTTACCCTTACCAATGAGGGGAATAACACTCTGCTTAATCCTAGGATCTACTCAGCGCTTGATTATTTGCACTGAGGAGGCTGTGCACTCTAAAGGAACCCAACAAGGGGAGTACCAGCCTGGGGGCTGATCCTCAATAGGGAGGCCTCAGAGAGGCCTTCAATCACTGACAAGCTTAACCCTCTGGAGTCTGGGGCTGATTTGGAGCCTGGAGAAGTTTTGACATGCCCTGACATTTGTGCTTTTTTCAGTTGTTCATAAACATATTAATGGCAAAAGTGTCATTACACTGTATTCAGCACAAACTAGGCTACCATAATATGTGAGGAACATGTATGTACATGTTTGTGTTTTTGAAGAAATAATGAAATAAAGTCACTGAAATAAGGCAAAAAATATATTAAATCTGTGTTCACAAGACTTCTGGGTATTGGAGGTTGTAGACTAGAGTTTTTGCTTCAAAATTATGTTAAAATTATGCTGCCTACTCCTTCATAGAAAACAATATATTGATTTAGTTTTTGTAAGAAACTTTTTGTCAAGAAACACAGTATGCGTGGAGGTGTGAATCATCATGAATAATGGGTGATTCTCACCTGAGAAGACAAAAGAATCACATAAATAATGACCTGAAATGACTTGCATATTAATGAAGCCTTTCAGTCAGGTAGGCTATGTGAAAAAACCCTCTGTGATCATGTCTCATATAATGAGCTGAATCACGGACTTCTGACATGGCTCAGAATGTTTGTTTTCGATTTGACTTGCACGATTTAAAACCTGACATTTCAATGTTTCTTTAGACATAAGTCTATTTTTTTTCATTAGTATTCACTAAGTTATAGTTCATTTTCTGAGAACTATCAGATTGGACTTCGTTCAGAGGGAGACGAGAGATCACGCATCATGTTAGTTTTCTTTATTTTACAAAAAGCACAACATTGTGTTTTTACTCTGAGTGTACACAAATAAAAGAAGACATTCTATAGTTTCAATTGATATATTACTTATGTCTCTATGACAAGAAATGACAGAGTATTTTAAGTCTGTTTTGCTGCAATGTGAAAAAAATCCTGCAAAACGCGCCGGCGCGTTACCCGACTCCAGAGAGTTAAGGAGCTAAGTACTATGCAGGACAGCCCTCAAATGAGAGGGAGTACAGAGCTCAACCTAACAGATAAACTGTACTGTAGACCCAAAAAGGGGCCTGCAACATGACACAAATTCTACATTGTGTAGAAATACATCCCAGCAGCCTTGCTAAAGGCCAACATGTGAACTACATGCTCAATCTGCTTAGAGGCCTGTGAAGGCCGCACACCCAGAGCAGCTTGCTTGCTGATAAGCAAAACCCACAAACATGGAACTCGTTCAGAATGAAACCGAGTTAAACCAGCAGATAAGACTGTAGAGTGCCCACATAACAGTCTACCTAACACAATCCAACAAGCAGTGTACTCAGTAAAAAACTTTTTACTCTCTAAAACATAAGGAGTACAACATACGCCATCATGCACTGCAGGAGGCCCAAAAGAGGGCCTACGACTTCCAGACAGACACGTGGCGTCAGCTGGTGGCAGTGTTCTAAGCTCTAAGGGAGACAAATATGATAACCAAACTTCTCCAGTGAGGTTAACTAGTTTAACTCAACCTGAGCCACCATACCACCTGGCAATGTACTCAGTAAAAAACACCTTTTACTCTTTAAGCAAGACGAGTACAAACCTATGCCATCATGGTCTTGAAGGAGGCCCAAGCAGGGCCTACAACTCAGAAAGACATGTGGCGCCAGTTCTAGTGGCAGTTTCTAAGCTCTAAGGGAGCCATATATAGAAACAAACTATCCAGTGAGGTTAAAGGCCTTTGCACACCGAGTCCAAAATTTGCATACGAAATTTCGCACGTCAAAAAATAAATTTGACCTCACATTATGTCAATCACGTTTGCACACTGCCTCCAAAACTTTCGTCCGTCATAAAAATATTCGGATCAGGTTAGATTTTCTGCGCTTTTTCGCATCCGTGGCACGCATTTTGAGAGACGTTTTGACAATTCAGAGCCACTGTACGTAAATTCAAAAATCCAGAATGCCATCTGACAAGTTGATCCACGTCGTCTACAGCACAAAGCAGTAGCACTGTATGACAAACAACGTGCGAAATACAAAGACAGTGTAGCATCTGGACCAATCAGCCACACAATTATTCATTGTATTTAATGAATTACCCATAAACTCACTCTCACTATCAAAGTTCTCTGAACTCATCCCCCTAAAACTGCAACCAGCATCCCAAGTGTAGCTAGCACACAGGCACAACTAGGTGTCCTGTTACAGTTATATGGTACTTTTATGATCCAGAAGAATGCTGTAGAGACTAGTGACTCATTCTTCCTGAGAAGGACAAATAAACTCTCTTAATCCTATGTATTCTCTATATAACCACTTGGGAAATGTATAAACATGTATCCAATTTTCCCATCTCATGACTTTCCTTTTATAGGCTTTATTCTATGTATTAATTCTCTCTTTTGAACTATTTTGGTATTAATGTTCCATAGTTGCAAATGTATAGTTAACTGAGATCACATTGGCAACATGTTTGGTATCTACGGACTCCATCTTTAATTTCCTATTTGGTAATTCATGTTACATGTTACTAACTCTGTGACATGTTAGTATTATAGGAATCTAGAGGGTTCTTCTCTCAAACATCCAATCCAGTGTCTTATGCTATATCTTGCTACAGAACAAAGACTCGTAAAACTTCCCTCCGAGGGGGCAACTCCTTATTGGCTCAGACACCTCAAGAGGGTGTGACATCTTCACCCTTTATATACACTGATCACAAGACCAAGCCCTCTCTTCCTGCTCTTCCTCCTCTTCTTCTCTTTTACTGACCAATGCTGACGTCAAGATGACGCTTTAAGAAGCTAGAAGCTTCTAAGGAACCCCAAGCTTGTGCCAGGCCTCGGCCTAGACCTTCCATTCACCAAAGATCCTCTGAATCCAACTGGTTCTCTTTCATCAAGACAATATCAGCAAAGATTCAACGGAAGCCTCCACAAATTGCATCAGGACAGTTTTAATTCAACTTGGAGAGACATGCAAGTATCAAACTTAGTCTCATTATCGGATACATTGAGTATCCTTACCCCTTTGAAAGAAGGGCCTGTTAAAACTAAACTGATGGTTTGCTCAAGGCTGTTGATCTGCTGAAATGTACAACAATGCTGTAACCTCTTGCTTCCTGTACTCTGCTTTAGCCCTCTCTCTCTTGGTAAACTGTATGCATGTATGTGTGTGAATGTTAGAGTTGTTTAAGTGTTTAGTCTAGTTAATAAAGTCTTGTTCATGTCACACGTAAGGTTGTCTGTGTTTTGCGCTCATATAAGGGAGTCCCTATTCATGTCGGTCCTGACTACAGGCTTTTAGTAGAATAAGATTGTTATTTCCCATAACCTGGAAATGAACATTTCTTAGAATTAATAAACAATTAACACTGTGTGTTCATTGAACAACAGGTTAATTGATTGTAATATTAATTTTATTACATTAAGTTAATTTTATTAACTGATTAAAATATTAATAATTAATTATAACTAGTTATGATTAATTATTCATATTTATTTTGAGCTAATTTGCTACAACAGAAAATAAATTCAGATTGTGCCAGTAGCAAAACATCAAACTGAGCCACTGACATCCTGAAGTAAACTTTGAAACACTCGGGATAATCACGCAGCTCCTTGATGAGGTGAACCCTCCTTTCTCTCTATGCAATCTCGGGATTGGATGGACCCAATATTTCCTCTTTCTTTTTCTTTTTTAAAGAAGAGAGAGGACAACTAAATCATGCTCGCTGCTTGAAGACTTCTTTTTTGTATTGTTTTGCGATTTTTTTTTTTTTTTTTTTTTTTTTTTTCACAACAGATTCATTAATACGCATCGGACTCAGTGTGCAAGGTCTCTGTGCGTGAATACAAAAGGTCTCTGTCACGAATACGAAAAAACGCATGCGAAAATTTCGGACTCAGTGTTGCCTGGCAAGGCCAGACTGATATATCTTCTACAAGATATATCAGTCTGGTCAGTCCACCCTCCGTCGCGATTCAAGTCAACTCCAAACCGTACCGTGCAAACAGCGTCACTCTAGTGTGGCGAAAGTCCCTTCAATATCAACAAAGATTGCGCATGGGAGACCCGAGAGTTTGTTCTATTCAGCCGTGAATTCAGTTTTAAATGACCAAAAACACATTAATTATTTACTTTTCGCTGTTGACTCTCTTGTCGCTTTGCTAACGTCATATCCGCCCTTCTCTGATTAGTTTACTCCGCTTCCTGTTTGCTCGGATTTGCTCTGCCCTAGAAATCGAATTGAATCAATGGCCGAACAGACTCATCCGCTGGTACAGTGGTGAGGCTGGATTTTCCAGGCAGGATCGTAAAAATTCCGTCATAATCAATTGTTACCCGTCATTTTAATTTTTATTTTTGAATGATAAGACATTTAATAGTTTCTGTTTTGGCCACATTTACATTTTTATTCACGAGCTTACAGAATAAGCAAATAGGTCTAGGCTATGCATTTATTTATATTATGAAAAGAAAGTTGAACAAAGACTGTGCGTCACTTTTCAGTTTTCGTGGATCGTGAGTGAACGTGATCATTCCCTTTCTCTTTACTATTTTACAGAACGAAAATAAACATGAATGAACATCAGAAAATGTTTAAAGATGGTAGCTTTTTACCGAAATCTGTATCACGTCTTAATCAGCTCAATCAGTGTTGCAAACAATGTCATGTAACATTATACCTCAGAAAAGCCATTCGTTGACCATAAACTTGATAGTCAGCAAAAAAAAAAAAAAAAAATGAACCATTTAAAACAAAAGAAACTGGATTAGAAACTTTATTATGCAAGTATAAAGGATTATAACTTTATTATTATTAAATAGACTTAAACTAGGTGCTCGCCTGTGTATAATCAAACGCATTGTTTTCATTTTATTCTGGAGACTGAACTCGCGCTTTGCTGCCACACTGGAGCGGACTCGCCACCAACTCGACAGGGGTGGGAATTACAGTTACAAATTACATTAGCCTCAGTGTAATCTGTCAAAATGACAGACAGCCTTCAGCTTTTTCCGTCACTGCAAAAAAAAATTTCGGTTAACGCGACCTCTGATACATGTGTATGTATATATATATATATATATATACACGTACACTACTCACAAAAAGTTGAGTTCACATGTTCACATGAGTTTCAAGAGTTCACATGTACATATAATTCAATATAATAAAAGTTATGCGTATTTGCCGTGCTGTCCAGGGGGAGGGCTCTGAGCTCGGAATATTGGCCCAAACCCAGAGGACTCCCCCTGGTGCAGCAAAAATAGATAGAACTACAAGTGAGGAGATGGGGTGGAGTAGGGATGCTAGTAAACTCTCAAATTAACAGATGTAAGTCTGCTGTATTTATACCTCTAGTCATTGGTTGAGTTGATTAACTGAATGCTCTCCACCTGTGCTAATTAGGTTAATTATCTGAACCTGCTCCTCCTGAATTTTGTTAATAAAACATAATTTCAAGAATTCACATGTACATATAATTCAATATAACAAAAGTTATGCGTGTTTGGCGTGCTGTCCAAGGGGAGGGCTCCCAGCTCAGAATATTGGCCCGAACCCAGAGTAGAGACCTGCGCGGGACGGATTTTTTCGTCCCGCTCCCGCCCGCTCCCGCAAGATTGTGTCCCGCTCCCGCCCACTCCCGCAAAAATATATATTATTTTCTCCCGCTCCCGCCCGCAAACAATCAAGTTTCGTCCCGCTCCCGCCCGCAAAATCCCGCGGGTAAACGTATAAGTATTGTTTTTTGTTTGTTTGTTTGTTTTTTTAAAATACATTGCATATGTAAACCCTGGAACCCTGGCCAGAGACGGTGTCATAAGGTCTTATGTCGGCACAAACGAAGTCAACACATTTTTCTGTTGTTATATCTTTTAGTGCACTTGACACTTTCGACTGACTTGCCGTAAATGTCAGGGATGTTTGGCCTTTCAAAACGGTGCACACATGACGCTTCAGACCTGAAGTTCCAGACTTGTGCCCGCTGTATGTGAGTATTTTGCTGCATTTGTCACAACTCGCAAAAGGAAGGTGCTTTCCATCGCTGTCGCATACTACTGAAAAACATTTCCAAATATCAGATTTTCCTTTGCTTGGTTTTGTAGTTTTGCATGTTCCTTTCTTTAATAACTTACTAATAAGCTGTTTCGCGCCTATGAACCATGCGAGAGTTAACTTCCGACCCTGCGCCTGTAAATCGTTTTTATTTTATTTTATTATAAATAAAGGTTTATTTGTTTCTAGTTATTTTATTTTGTTAGATATTTCCACTTTGCGGGAGTCCCGCAAATGATTTTATTTTCCCGCAACCCGCACACAATAATATCGTGCCGCCCGCATCCGCATTCACCCATCAAATACTGTCCCGCGCCGCACTCGGTTGTGCTGGGTCCCGCGGTACTCCCGCGGGAGTGCAGGTCTCTAACCCAGAGTACTCCCCCAAAAAGCAAAGAGAGCAAAGGACAGCCGCCAGACTAAAGACTCTTAAGAGACAGTGAGAATTGGCAGGCTGGCATGTTAAAAAGAAGCCTGGTCGCTTGACCAGGAGAACCCTTGTTGCCTCTGGCAGGAGCAGCTCACGGCGCCGGGCGGACGGGCCCTACTGGCCAACAAACAAGGAGATGCTGAATTTGGAACGATCAATCCGGAGAGCTCTCACAGCATCTGATGGAAGACCAATGCTCCAGGAGACCAATGCTCACGGCATCGGATGGGTAAAGCCCTACCACCTAATAATTGGGGCGCAGCAGGAGTTAAACTGTCCGGCCGGGGGGGTCCGTGCTTCCTCTGACAGGATTGTACATCACCAGGTGGACGGGCCCAACCAGCCAATAGACAGGGAGCGCGTGATTTGGAGTGCCCGATCAGGAGGGCTCTGGCTACATCTGACGGGAGACCAATGCTCACGGCATTGAATGAGTTAGCCCTACTGACCGAAAGACGAAGGGGCAGTGTGATTCAGGAACGACTGACCGAAGGGGCGCACTCAGCTGACAGGAGCAGCTCCCGGTGACGGGTGAGTGAGTCCTATTGGTCGATGGTTGGGTGAGGGGAATTGTAAGGGCCAGCCAGGAGAGCCCTCACAACATCCGTTGGGAGACCAATGCTCACAGCATCGTACTGAGAGGGTATCGTGGGAGACCAATGTTTTAGGACAGTGAATCTCAACCTTTTGAGTAATGGACCCCCGTCATCTTTGGAACCGTCCTCAAGGATTCCGGAATAATAATTGGCTCATTGGTATCATTAATGTCTTTGTGATGAACAAATGCAATCGATTGTAATTTACTATAACATTAGTTGACATACCTTCATTTATGGGAACATGTCAAATGTCAAAATATATAAAAGTCATTCAGATATTTAATAAGGACCCCCTGGCATTATGTCAAGGACCACTAGGGGTCCATGGACCCATGGTTGAGAAACACTGCTCTAGGAGGAGGCCAATGCTCTGAGAGGAGACCAATGCTCCAGGAAGAGGCCAATGCTCTAGGAAGAGATCAATGCTCCGGGAGGAGACCAATGCTCTGAGACGAGACCAATGCTCCAGGAGGAGACCCATGCTCTAGGAGACCAATGCTATGGGAGGAGACCAATGCTCTGGGAGGAGATTAATGCTCTGGGAGGAGACCAAAGCTCTGGGAGGAGACCAGTGCTCTAGGGGGAGACCAATGCTCTGAGGAGACCAATGCTCTAGGGAGAGACCAATGCTCGTTGCATCAGACGGGTAAGCCTTGCCGGACGAGGAAAGATAAGCACTGACTGGGAGGCTTTTGCGGTGTCCGGCAGGGGACCAATGCTCAGGGAGACCAATGCTTATGGTGGCGATTTAAGTAACGTAAATAAATAAAAAAGAAAGTGGGTAAAACATGCAAAAGATAAAGGCATGTATGCAGCTATTACTCATATTGTAATAATAGTAGGCAAATAATAAAATATGGTCTATCACTTATGTTATGTTGCTTGCTATGCTATTACACATTGGCCAACAATATTCATTTTTCTGTCCAACTAGCTTACATAACCAGACAGTAAAATGTAATTTTGTAACATGTAACTTTTTTTAAACAAACGTAATAGCCTACTTTAATATTTTTTTTTATTTTGTAAAGTTGTGCAATTTTGTAGGATTTATGGTATTTTGTGTTATTTATTTGCCTCAGTTTGTAATAATTTAAGTATATACATTTATATAAAATAGCATTTTATGTTAAATCCACTTTAATAAAGATCTACATTTCTAAATTTCATTTATAGTGATAGACATGAAAAATGTGCCTGGTTTTATTGGACGATTACTGCCATCTACTGGAAAGCAAACACTTAATTAAATTAAAATTAAAATAACATGATTTTTTAACTACAGCCACTAGATGGCTAGGGAATTAATCAATGGTTCACATTATAAAATAATTATTATAACTATAAAAATAACTCTATATCAAATTTTAGCATTTTTTTGTACTATCATTTGTACTATCATGGGTATTTGAAGATATTTTTGAAAAATACAATTATTTACTGTAGAGAACAGTGCACTATTGCAGACTTATATATTGAGGTTTTAATTGCATTATTTTAATATAGTCAGTCGTGAATTAAAGTGGGCCGGTCTAAGGCATGAAACTCCAGGACTGAAAATGAGTCCCAATCCGGCCCTGGGTCAGGTACCCTTGCAGATTGTATAGTACCCAGACCATGCTGATGCAAGCGGTTTCGAATGGTCTGACGTGAAACTCGGGTGCCTCTCACTTCCCTTAAACTTGCCTGGAGTTGAGTGGCATTCATAATCTGGTTCTGCAGGGCACTATTCACAATGAAGTGGTCATCAGCATGGGATGTGGCCAAAGGATGCCCCTTCTATGCTTTTCTGTGACTCTTCCAGTCTCTCTGCTTCTCTGTTGCAACCTGCTGATGACACTCTGTGATACTAAGCTCAGTGGCAACTTCTCTCTGCGAACATCCTGTTTGAAGCCTCGCAATGGCCAGGTACTGTTGATCAATTGTTAAGTCTCGTCTTGGTCTCATGATGTCAAAATGTGAACAGCATGATGAAGAGGACTGTTTAAATACAAATTTTCATTGAACCGGAACATTTAGTGCTCGATTCATGGATCAAACAGTTGTTGTGATTTTTGCGGTTAATCACCTTGTTAGAGAACAGCATATTATGCAAGAAGTACTAAAACATTGAACAGTTGGACATGTGCATTCAAAAGTTTAGAGAAGGTCAAATTAAGTTCACCTTTAAAGGTTATAGTGCATTTTAGGTGCATTCTGAAATTTCACCTGAAAGTCAAATATCCCTAATTTTTTTGTGAGTAGTGTACACACACACACACACACACACACACACACACAAACACAATTAAACACAATTAAAACACAATTAAAAACATTTGTATAGCACAACTTTTTAATGAAGCAACAACATTATAGGCAGGACAAAAGACTATTACTATTCTTTCATTGTGCAAAAGTATTATAAAGGCTCCAACACAGAGTGGCACTTATGCACATCCTGTGTGCAGAATGATGCGCTTAAAGCAACACAGAGTCACTCCTATGCAACAGTTTATTGAGCAATTTTTTTAAACAGTTTTAAATTTCAGTTACTGTGTGTGTGAAGAATGATTCATAGCACTCTATTCCCAGTGTTGTGATCTAACAGACACTGTTTGAGATGTGTGCGCACTGCTTTTTGCAAGGCTTTAAAACATATTTTTTTTAGGGAAGCTTTTATTTGATTTACTTCTAATTTTTTCTATACCACTTACTTATGGAACTGCTTTTATAACATGTTTTATATTTTTGTTGTATATCTGAATGCACCACTTTTATGAATGCATTTTATTTTATCTTTTATTTTATTGTATTTCTCGTTTAGGGTGTACTCACACTAGGCATGGTTGCCTTGAACCGAGCCCGAGCCCGAGCCCGATTGTCCCCCCTCCCCACTCCCCCTCTTGCCTGCACTCACACTGCACTTAACGTTCCGGGCCGGAGCATGCTTGCATCATACGATGCAGCTTTCTGAATGGAAGAAAACTTGAAGAAATGCACTTTCGCTAAGATGCTGCCTAATATAGGCTATTTATATGCCACACAGCGATTTTCAATAGCACGTATCAGAGAATTATTACAAAGGCAGCTGACGTTAATGGAGGAATTTGCAGCTTTACTCGCAAACTACGATTCCTGTTCATCAATAAGGTGAGAATCATCAATTTGGTGGCCCTTATGAAATAGAGTCATCTTAGTGAAACTGATTATGTTGTGCGTACTCCAGATTGCAGAAGAAAAACACGAGTCTGTCATGTGAATATGCTGAAGCCTTATTATAAGAGAGCTCATGCTGCTGAGGATGTTGATGTCCCATCTGTTACCGTAGTAACACCCACTGGCCGCGGCGAAAAAGATGATGCAGTTAACAATTTTGAACGAATTGCAAGACTGAAATTCAGTAATGTTGTTAAACATCGAACAAATGTTGTCTTATCTTCCTGATCAGCAACGTCGAGATATTATTTTGTTGATTAAAGAATAATTTCTTTGTTTGCAGATACTCCCTCTCAGACTACTGTGATAGTGCACATTATTAAAAATTGAGGGATCAGCTTCCATACGTCAACATCACTATATCGTGTAAATCCTGTAAAAATGGGAGATTATGAAAGAGGAGGTGAAGTATTTGCTGGATCAGGGGCTTGCTGTCTCCAGCTCCAGCCCATGCAGCTAACCTTGTATCCTTATACCTAACCCTGGTGGTACCAATAGAATTTGTAACAACTACCACAAGGTTAACAGTGTCACAAAACCTGATTCCTTCCACATGCCCTATATGGAAGACTGCATATATTGAATAGTAGGCTATTACAGAGCATTTTGCAAGAATTTTGCTTCTGTCATGTCTCCAATTACTGACTTATTGAGTTAATTTAGAACCTTTATCTGGTGAAAATGTGAAAATGATTTTAAAGTGGCAAAAGATTTGTTGTGTTTTGCTCCTGTTCTGGCCACCCCTGAATTCACTTGCCCTTTTAAACTTGAGGTATTTGCCAGTGTTGTAGGAGCTGGAGCAGTGCTGTTACAGGATGATGACCGTGGATTTGACCACCCCCTGTGTTACTTCTCCAGGAAGTTTTTAAAACCTCAACAAAACTACAGTACTATTGAAAAAGAAACGCTTGCTTACTATTAGCACAAACTTTTTTTTTTTTTTTTTTTATGTGGGCAGCAGTTCTCTTCCAATTAAAGTGGTCAGGGATCATAATGCCCTGACTTTTCTTTCATGCATGTCAAATCACAATTAGCGTCTGATGAGACTGTCATTGATTGTGCAGGAATTTAATTTGAAAATACAGCACAAGAAAGGAGCTGACAATATTATTGCTGATGTTCTTTCCCATTCAGTTGGTGTGTGACTTTTCATTGATGGCTGATATAGTTTTTCTTTATTTTTTTGTTTCCTTGTAATAACACTGGAGTTTGTTTCTTATTGGGGTGGTCTTACGTCCTCGGGCGTATATAATATTAAACTCTGATTTGTGGGTATGTTTTCTCTCTCGAGTTTCTCTCACTCCGTTGCTCCAGATTCCGTTGCTCCTCTCTTGGCATCACATCCTTTAAAAACCCGCTTCCACACAATACAAGGGAGGCGAGGCTCTGTGTGTGTGTTCTTCCAGGACGATGCGTTTGTGTCAGCACCCCTCCGAAGTGTTGTAGCCTACTAAAGTTGATCAAAAGTGAAGTTGCATGCTTAATGTTGTTCCCACTGTTTTCCCCACTGACTTTCTTTGGTTGTTGTTGCTACTATTTTTATTTTAAATATTGTGTTGGTATTAAAAGGTAATCTGTAAATATATTATAAGAAATATAATTTTATATAATATACTTTTATAAAAAAACCTGTATACATTACCGATTTTTTTTCCTCTCATGTGGCACAGATCGGGTATGACGTGAACATGTAAGCAGGAAAAAAACGCATGAATTCTGATATTCTCTGATTGGTTTCAGGCCTCACTCGTATGTGGAAATAAATCTGATACGTGCATTTGCATCTGCCATGTAAGCGGTCAAATCAGATATTCCCCAGTAAATGTGAGTCGTATGTCGTTGAAAAAGGAATGGAGGCAAATGACGTCAACTCAGGTGGACACGAATTGTGATCACATGACACTAATGGCTCTACTCTTTTTTCTCCACCTTACGAAAGCAATGTTTTGCTGACCTTTAAAGATAGTGCAAAAAGCAAAACGTATAATAATGTTGTCTGCCTCCATTGCGTCCATTACATATCGCACCATTTTACTTCCTTTTCCGGGTCACTTCCTCTTCCTTTTTGCGTCTTGGCAGACTAGATCTGTTATGCTGCTGATGATTATTGCTACTACAGAGAAAGACAGAGATTGGCTACTGCTAATAGATACACAGACACTGTTGTGAGCATGTAAGATATGTGCTACATAAATAGACATGCATAAATTCCATAGCAGATCTAGGCAGGTGGAGCTGGCGGAGGTGGAGGAAATCTGAAAGCATTCTGCAGGATTAGATTGCAGCAAACACTGAAAAATACTATTTAAGCAATTTCATTGGCTGTAGGATCAGCAAAAGGCCAATCAACTTGTGTCTTGTAGTAATGATGTGGTTGCTTGCAGATTACATGTAAAGGACATATCAGCCTGCACCCTCTAGAGTTTCATGAGTAAACTAGACAAATATGTACATCTTTTTAAAAAAAAAAAAAAAAAAAAAGAAGAAGATTCCTGTTCAGCATACCTGAGATTGCCCAGAGTGTAGTTTGGGTGGTTGAGTGCATCAGAGAGCAGCTTCGCTCCTAAATCTCCTGGGTGATTGTAGCTCAGATCCAACTCTCTCAGGTGTGAGGGGTTTGAACTCAGAGCTGAAGACACATAATGACAGCCTTCATATGTCACCATACAGCCAGACAATCTACAGACAAACACAGACAACAGTCCACATGATATTAGTTTGGCAATCAGATGTCATCATCACAGTCAATGGCAGTAGCTGTTACCCAGCCAACATGGCTGTGCGGACCCACACTAAACCCATATGGGTTCGTCCATGCAAGGCCCACAGATGTTTTCCCTTTTGGGGCCCCTATCTGGACAAGTAAACCAACAAAACAACCTGTAGATTTTTAGCAGCTGTTTCCAGACAGACGAAAGTTAGAAAGACCACATTGCAGTAGTTCAAAAACTCCATTAGACCTCATCAGCATTAGGTCCCCCCCAATTAATCATGGCACAGCAGGTGGTCAACCAAAATGCCTATTACTGCCATGTGTACCACCGCCACAAGGATGTGACGGTAAATACAACTCAGTGGCCAAGGGCCAATTGTCAATGGCCAGTAAGGCTGAAATTGGGATATTTACAGTAATAAATGAAGTTAAAATAATGAAACAAATGGCTGGTAATGATAATAAAAATATTAATGTAGCATTGTAGGGGGGCTCTGTCATGAATCCAATCCTTGTTGTTTCTCCTACTCAACACCAGATACCCACTGGACTCCATCTCCCATAATCCCTCACTTAGGAACTGATTAGTCACTCACCTGTCACTCACCAATCAGACAGACTATTTAAGATGCACTCTCTCACGCACACACGGCGAAGTATTGTAAGCCTGTGCTGCACTACCAAGCATTTACCCAGTTGTCTTGGCTTGTTCTTGTTTTTGACCTCTGGACTGATTTCCCACTGTTTGATCTTTTGCTCCCTGCCCTGACCCTCACCTGTATTGTGAATTACTCTTTTGTCTTGCCCGTAATGTTACTGTTTGCTGGTGTTGACCTTGCTTGTCTGACTACATTTGTTAATAAAGCCTGCAAGTGGATCTCCAACGCTGTTGTCATGCTGTTACGTTACATCTAGTCAGTATGTATTGCTCTGTGATAAGACACTGTCTAGAGCAGTGTTTCACAACCCTGGTCCTGAAGGACCCCCAACACTGCAGGTTTTGTCTTTTTCCCTAATTAAACATACCTGATTCAACTCATCAGCTTATTAGAAGAAACTCTACTACCTGAAATGAGTGTGTCAGACAGAGGAGACTTTCAAAATGTGCAGTGTTGGGGGTCCTCCAGGACCAGGGTTGAGAAACACTGGTCTAGAGTATGCAAATGTGCTGTTAGTTGGTTGTATGAAAGAACAAGCAGCTTTACTGGTAATCATGCAAAAGTGAGCATGAATTATTATAAAAACATCAGTACATCTACCTGATTTGCAAAGTAGGAGAGAGCAATCCACCATCAAATTAATACAAAAAATGGCTCCGAATGAACATTCTCTTCATGATTTTGTTCCACTAACTAGGGCTGAAAAAACTTGTTGTCTTAAGAAGCAAATTTGCATTATTTGCATTATTTGCATTATTTGCGTTAAAATATTTTAACATGTTAGTGATTAATCACATGCGTTAATGGGTTAACAGTAACACCCCTAATAAAATAATATGGGAAAAAAATCATGCCTGCAAATGTTGTTTTTGTCTTTTCTGGCATTCAATTGAGAGCAGATGCCACAAACGGTGGCAAAATGTAACAATAATTTATAGTAATTGCATTTTGTTAGTTTTTATGAAAAAAAGAGGAAAAAGGATCCCGCACATTAGAACTAGCATGTGTGACCAGTCACGGAAAGTAGGGACACAAGTCGGTTCTGGGGCATTTTGAGTTATTCACAGATTTTGAAAGTGTAGTCTCCAACCTTTCCAACGATGTGTAACACATGGAAATCTGATAATATTTGGAGAAGTTGTGGCCATTTGAAGGTAGGCACTCAAAAATGCTCAAAGGGCAGAAAATGACCTCTAATTTTGCAGTTCTCGCCTGTTCTCACCTGCTGGGAGTGACAAAAGGGCTCATTTACATCTCATTTAGATAAGCCATACCCCTGTAAAGCTGCATGGTTGCATAGCAACGACAGACGCAACGGGAAAAATCGGACCGCATACTATTAATAATAAAGGATAATGTGCATTGTAAATGTCAGTAATTTATCTTTTTTGACATTAGGACTTTTTTAACAGGATTCTGTGATAACTGTATAGTCCTGGTTTAGACCTCAGTTAGTGGTTAGACCTGGTTTGAGTCAAAGGATTAAAAAAATCCTGTACATCAAACTCTTCAATAAATACTTTTACTTTTGACTTATAACGCACATTTTACGGCTACGGATACTTTATACTTTTACTTACGTAGGAATTTAATCTGATACATTTACTATTACATTACTAAATCCTTGTTAAGAATATTAAGTAGTAACTGGCTAAAATTATTAGCGTCACATTCAATTCAAGAATAGTAAGGTTTACATGAGCTAAGTCATTCACACCAGTCAATTCAAGCAGTTGAAGCGTTATTCAAATTAATAGCAGATGCTAACATTACCATCTAAAAGCCCATTATAGTAATGGGGGTTTTTGGCAAGTGATACGATGCTAACGATTACAATTAAAACGAAACTCCTGAGCTAGCTAATAGCAAAAGACACATGAGATAACGTGTAGCCTACGTGTTCTTAGAATGAACACAAAACGACAAATTTTGATGTTTATGGAAACTCACCCCATAAGAAACAGAAAAGATCTCGTTGCCTCCAATGAAATAAGTTGTTTGGGCACACTTTCTCTTTGTCGGGGTCTTCTTTGTGGATGTAACCATCTCTGAAGTTTGCACTACTATGCGTCTGTTTGCCTCTAAATGTCCAATAATTCGCATGTCCTGACACTCTTTTTTCCACAGCTAAAGAATCCAGCCGTATGTTGTACTTCAAAACATTTTTGGTGTAACGGCCACGGTTCAGCTCGTCTGCGAAATTCTTTGCGGCGTCCATCTTCATTAAATTTTGATATCAGCTAGAGCCGGCCAGAGCGCTGCATAAATAAGTAGCCACGCTTCCCTTGGAGGGCGGCGGCAATAACAAAAGAAACAAAAGCTGGCGTATCCGATTCCAGTATGGAAATACAAACAGACAATGACACGCCCCTACTGTGAGATAGAATCCCAGAAAAACAAGCCGATTTCAACCTCAAAATGTACGCTTTTAAATAAACCAATACTGCTACCTAAAACACAGAGATGCTTCTTCGTGATCTCAACTAACAGATTCTGCAAAAAAACTAAAATCACCAATTTTGAAAAAAAAAAACCCGCTTCTTTCTCAGTTTGCGCAATAGTTGTGCTGCCGACTTGTGTCCCTGGTTTCCGTGAGGGGTCACATATAAAATATATATCTTTAAAAACATAATTTTGGTAACTGGACCTTCATCAGGTGAAGATATATTTTTAGTACCTCAGTATCTCCAGTTGACAGTTAGGATTCTTCAGTCCATCAGAAAGCAGCTTCACTCCTGAATCCTGCAGGTCATTGTTACTCAGGTCCAGCTCTCTCAGAACAGAGACTGAGGATTGTAAAACTGATGACAAACTCTCACAAGACTGAGCAGTGAGATTACATATGGGAAATCTGAAAAGAAAAAAAACTAAATAATTTCATACAGAATAAATCTTAGAAGTGATTTAAAAAACTAATGAAAGCATTCAAACTCAAACCTCAGTATCTCCAGTTTACACTTTGGACTCTTCAGTCCATCAGAAAGAAGCTTTATCCCAGAATCATTCAGGCAATTGTTAGTCATGTCTAGCTCTCTCAGTACAGAGTTTAACAATTGTATAGCTGATGATACATTTTCACAGGACTGAGCAGTGAGATTACAGCTATGTAGCCTGTGTAGAGGAAAAAAAACAATGGTATTACATTTTTAAAATCAGGTAGGGGTTATAACCTGGAACAGATCCTAAAAGGAAGTTCTTCTGATCAAGACTGAGAGGATGTTAATTGGTGTGGTGACAGGTAATGCGTCTACACTGTGTTTCAAATTATTGTGCCAAATAAGTGCCATAAGTGACAAATCAGTAGGATTTCAGTACAATAAACATTCACATTTTAGTTTTTCTAAGAAAGTGTTTGTTTGTTTATTTATCCATGTCTTTTTAGATAACTGGCATCAATCTCAGAAAAAATAATTTGCCAGGTATACTTAGGTAAATGGAAACCCTACTTAAAGAGGTTGTTCCGTATTATTAAAGGATTAGTTCACTTTTAAATAAACTTTTGCTGATATTTACTCACCCCCATGTCATCCAAGATGTCCATGTCTTTGATGAAAACATTCCGGGATTTTTTTCCATATAATGGACTTCAATGGGCACCAAACGGTTCAAGGTCCAAATGACAGTTTCAGTGCAGTTTCAAAGGGCTTTAAACAATACCAGATGAGGAATAAGGGTCTTATCTAGTGAAATGATTGGTCATTTAAAAAAAAAAAAAAGTTTAAGCACAAATACTCGCCTTGCTCTGTTCTGCGATGCGCGTTTGTGACGTCACTTAATACGCAATTACATTGAAAAGGTCACGCTTGACGTAGGCGGAAGTACTGAGTGTTTACAAGTCAAACGCTGTTTACAAAAAAAGGTAAAACAACAATGTTGGACGCTTTTGAACTTCAAGGAGAAGATGAGTTTTTCGCCCTGCCCTACTTTTTTGAACCGAAATACACAGAGGAAGAAACTGCTGCGGCGACACACACCTCTCAAGCATCGGGCAGACGAAGATATTATGTGACGTCATGAAGGCGCATCACAGAACAGAGCAAGGCGAGTATTTGTGCTTATAAAACTTAAACTTTTTTATTATTTTTTTTAATTGACAGATCGTTTCGGTAGATAAGACCCTTATTCATCGTCTGGTATCGTTTAAAGCCCTTTGAAGCTGCACTGAAACTGTCATTTGGACCTTGAACCGTTTGGTGCCCATTGAAGTCCATTATATGGAGAAAAATCTTGGAATGTTTTCATCAAAAACCTTAATTTCTTTTCAACTGAAGAAAGAAAGACATTGACATCTTGGATGACATGGGGGTGAGTAAATTATCAGCAAAAGTTTATTTAAAAGTGAACTAATCCTTTAATCAAGTCACAGTTATCATGTAATATGGGGAGGAAGAAAGATCTTTCTGAAGATGAAAAGCATGAAATGGTGCAATATTGTGCAAAAGGCATAAACTAATATTGTGTGAAAACTGAATGCAGATTATTGAAATATAATAAGATTTGTGAGTGATTTAGAGCACAGCAGAACTCAGTCAGATAAAGGCTTATTAAGGAAAGTTTCCGTCAAACAAGTTAATTGTATTAAAAGGGGCAGCTATAAAAAAAGCCAGTGTTGAGCAGCAAACAGGTATTTGAAGCTGCTGGTGTCTCTGGAGTCTTGAGAACCTTGCATTTTAGCCACCACTAACCAAACCTCACAAAGAGAAACATTTACAGTGGGTGTAGAAATACATTTTCAAACAATTTTTATTGCTGTGGTGTTTTTTGCATCATGGGATAGTGCATAGTGCATTGTATTTCAGAAGGCACTATCCTTCTTTTTATACCATAGCTGAAAATGGCCAGTTATGAACGACACATACCTTGCAGAAGTCATTTTGACACCCTCAGAGACCCTAAAGGGACCTTCTATCTCACTTCCCAATATTCCAGCCCAAATCATCACCCGCAAGCTCCCTGCTGATGTCGCAGTCTTGTTGGAACATGGTGGCCATTCACCAACCATCAAGAAATCCATCCATTTAGACCATCCATTATAGTACGGCATTCGTCAGTGAATAAAACTATTTCAAAAATGAGTCTTCATGTATTTCTAAACCCACTGTAAATGTTTCTCTTTGTGAGCTCTGGCTAGTGGTGGCTGAAATGCGTCTTTACGCACAACTGCCAGCCTGCATGGAGAGGTTCTCAAGACTCCAGAGATACCAGCAGCTTCAAATACCTGTTTGCTGCTCAACACTGGCTTTTTTTTATAGCTGCCCTTTTAATACAATTAATATTTTGACAGGAACTTTCCTTAACCTGTACTGGTGCGCCGACACACCAAAGCTTCTTTGTTTAAATTAGCTCAAATTTACTGTTAGATTTAATGTAATTACCTTGACAAACTATACATCATTAAAAAGATCTAAGACTCGAGCTTCAATTTTTAATCTTTATTTTACTCTCAACATCATATAGTGACCGTTATTTGTTAATATGCGTCGGGAGTTATGAATATGAGAAACGGAGTCGTTACCTTTTTATTGAAATATGAGCGTCAACCTCAGCCATTGAGAAAAAAACTCCTGTGAGATCGTCATGAAAATACTCCACAAAATAACATCCCTCAGGGCTTTTAGCTTAAAAGCATGCACATTTGGATAAATATTGGATTCTCATACGTTTATGTCAATTTTCTATACAGAGGAGTAATATTTATTCAATTTTTACCCAAAACATGCTGTTGTCATCATATGAGCGCTGTATACACTGACTACTGTGTTTTCAAATCATACCTGCAGCCGGAGGGCGCTCTGTGCACACTAGTCCACAAATAACACATGATGAACAAGAGGCAATCATGTGACATACACGGAACTAACAGAGGCTACCAGACATCTCTATAATCATTGATATAAACATACAGAACGTCACTTTTGAAAGTAATAAATACACGATTGTGACGATATGTGGTTTATTATCTGTGTTCTTCACGCCATGTCAGGTATTCATAATAGTAGATTATTTATATAATGCAATGCTAATCAAGATAGCTTTTCTCATTGTGCAGAATAGCATACAATGATATATTTTCTGTCTGATTTTTGATCCGAAGCCACATCACATCACAGAAGGTTATTTAAAACCTAGTAAGTTTGGAGTAAAAATGTGGCTTTAATCTTATACATTGTCGTGTTTTGTTGGTGTGCTAAGATGTGTTAGCTAACATGCTTACGAGCCCAGGGATGCACCTGTTCTGAGCTAATGCAAATAAATCATTTTGAATCGTAAAGCTCACTTTTTTTCTGTCTTTTTTTCCACGAAGGGCATTAGATACAGTTTGAAAGAAGGTGAAGTGAGAAGTTTGGTGAATGAAATGAGGGATTAAATCATCTTGAATAGAACATCAGTAATTATAATATAGACAAAAGAAAAGAATAATTAGAGCCATAAGCAGGATGGAGAGGTGTGAATGTGTTCAGGGGAGACTGAAACTGAATGGGGCAGTTAGCACCACAAACCCAATATGGACAATACACTTGAATAGATGACAATAAACATCAGTTAACATTTTAGAGTCTTTTCTAAATAAAGTGGTCATGACATGGTCTTGAAAAACATGTAATAAAACTCAGAGTTTTAAACTTGTCATCTTCAGATTTGAAATGTAACATGGTCAGACATGTGGCTTCAGCTGCAGTGCATTTCTAGATTGCCACAAGGCCAACTTCACTTTTATTTTCATAAATATATTTCATAAAAATAAATTTCTAATAACTTTTCAAAACTTTGAAGCTATTTTTAACTATAATTAATACTTAATTATGAGTTTACCATGAACTGCAAAGTGTCTGCTTTCAAATGAGACCTTACTTATGCTTTTAGTGCAAAGGGTTCATGAACTGTATCTGTTTTAGTTTTGGTATGTCATTTCTTGGGATTTTCCAAAAGCAGGGGTGCTGGCTAACAGGTTAATAAGCCTTTATCTGACCAAGTTCTGCTGTGCACTCTAAATCACTTACAGATCTTATGATAATTCAATTTCCATTCAGTTTTCACACAATATCAGCACAATTCCATGCTTTTCATCTTCAGAAAGATCTTTCTTCCTCCTCATATTGCATGAGAACTGTGACTTGCTTAATAATGTGGAACAACCTCTTTAATTAGGGTTTCCATTTAATCCTCTGGGGTCTGAGGATTTTTGGGGCCCTGGAGAAGTTTTGACATGCCCTTTTTTCAGTTGTTCATAAACATATTAATGGAAAAGGTGTCATTATACTGTATTCAGCACAAACTAGGCTACCATAATATGTGAGGAACATGTATGTACATGTACATTTTTGAAGGAATAACGTTTATGTGTGGTTATTGAAAAACAAAAAACTTAAGTCACTGAAATAAGGCACAAAATAAATACAAAATATGTGTTCACAAGACATCTGGGTATTGGAGGTTGTAGACTTTTTTTTTTTTTTCAAAATGATGTAAAAATTATCCTGTCTACTCATTCATATAAAACAATATAGATATATACATTTTGTAAGACACTTTTTGTCAAGAAACACAGTATACATGGAAGCGTGAATCTTCATGAATAATGCTGTGATTCACACCTGAGAAAACAAAGACCCGCATAATGAGCCCTTTCAGCCAGGTAGGCTATGCGAAATAACCCTCTGTGATCATGCTGATAACAGGAATACATTAATATAATGTCTACTCTTGACAAAAAAAATGATTTTTATGATATCATGCATGCATGTATTATTGAAAATCATGTAAAGAAAATTTTGTATAGGCCTATGTTAAATTACAGTACCAGTCAAAAGTTTGGACGCATTACTATTATAATTTTTTTAAAAGAAGTCTCAAACCAAATAATGGTTCTTATTTTAATATACTTTAAATATAATTCTTATTTCTGTGATGCAAAGCATCTGAACATCTATGTTAGGCCTACCTCTATGGCATTTCATATAGGCTATTATATTTGTTATATAGGCTATAGCCTAAATGTTTATGCGCCGTTGACAAACTATACATCATTAAAAAGATCTAAGACTCTAATACATGTATTGCCTCAGAATTTGCCTCTGAATAGCGCTTGCTCCATGGGCGTGGCCACATTATACTGTTTTCAATTAATACTTGCAGCCGGAGGGCGCTCTGTGTACATTTAGTGGATAATGAGCTGACTCACAGACATCTGATATGTCTATCTTTTCATTCAGATTACATAAACAGAGAATTTTTGTTTTCGATTTGACTTATACGATTTAAAACCTGACATTCCACTGTTTCTTTAGACATAAGCCTCATTTTTTGTCTTTAGTATTAACTAAGTTACACTTCATTTTCTGAGAATTATCAGATTGGACTTCGTTCAGAGGGAGACGACAGATCACGCATCATGTTAGTTTCCTTTATTTTGCAAAAAGCACAACATTTTCTTTTTACTCTGTGTGTACACAAATAAAAGAAGGTATTTCACAGATTAAAATTGAGTATAACTCTTAATTGTATGTGCAAAATTGACAGAGTATTTTTAGTCTCTTTCACACTGGTAAGAAAAAAAAAACGAGGTGGTATCACCGGCGATACCGCCGACTCCAGAGTGTTAACTAAGTACACCTGGCAAATTATTTTGTCTGAGATTGATACCAGTTATCTAAAAAGACATGGATAAATAAACAAACAAATACTTTCTTAAAAAAAATAAAATCTGAATGTTTATTGTACTGAAATTCTACTGATATGTCACTTGCATAATAATTTGGAACACAGTATAATTTTAGAGACTCTAGCGCTCAGTTGATCAGGGGTTCATGGAGTTCATTACTTGACAGTTGGACATGTAAATGACAGGAACGGCATCATCAAATCTCTTTGTTCTTAATAGCTGAGAACTGTTCCAAGTTTTTTTCTCCAGCAATGCAGTAGCAGATTAGGGGCCAGATTTACTAAAAAGGGCAAATTAGCGTGAGAGCGCAATTCTAAAAAGGGCAGATGGGAGTGGAAAATTCTGCCTGTGATCTACTGACAACGTGCAAATTAAAGAACACAGACACAGCTGGATCATTTCCATAATGACCAACGCAATCTGTTGGTTAATGTCTGGTTTATCTTAGTAAGTCACCTTGCGTGATTCATTTAAATACTCTCCTTCCATAAATTTTGTGTCTAAAAAAGGAAAACTACTTCAAATGCATAGGCAATAAGTTCAGCCGCAAAAATATCCGTGTCCTTGCCTCTTCAGCACTAATTTCACACTGCATGTCTTTAGTAAATCCTGACAGTTTTTTAACGGCAAAAGAGGGTTTGCGGTGGCACAAGCTTTTAGTAAATCTGGCCTTTGAGCTTTAACCCTCTGGGGTCGACAAATGCACAGGTGTGTTCACTCTTTTGTCCTGATAACAGGAACTTAAAATACTCCATCATTTTGATTGTACAGATTGGAGTAAGACACCATTCAAAACTGTGAAGAATTCTTTTTGTGCGGCAAAAAAAAAAAAAAAAAAAACTTTATTCAACAATATCTAGTGATTGGAGATTTCAAAACACTGCTTCATGAAGCTTCAAGTTTTGAAATCACTCATCACTAGATACTGTTGAATAAAGTTTTTTTTTTTTTTTTTTTTGCCACACATGAGGTTGAGTAAACAATGACATAATTTTCATTTTTGGGTGAACTAACCCTTTAATAATATACAGTGTCCTCCACAAATATTGGCACCCTTAGGAAATATGAGCAAAGGCGGCTGTGAAAATAAATCTGCATTGTTTATCTTTTTGATCTTTCATTAAAAAAATTCACAAAATTCTAACCTTTCATTTAAGTAAAACAATTGAAAATGGGTGGAAAAGCTCATTATGAAATAAATGTTTTTCTCTTGTTCATGTTGGCCACAATTATTGGCACCCAATTATTGCAATGTCCTTTTCCCAAGATAACAGCTCTGAGTCTTCTTATATAATGCCTGATGAGTTTGAAAAACACCTGAGGAGAGATCAGAGACCATTCCTCCATACAGAATCTCTCCAGATCCATCAGATTCCAGCTCCATGTTGGTACTTCTTCTCTTCAGTTCACTCCACTCATTTTCTTTAGGTTTCATGTCAGGGAACTGGGATGGCCATGGCAGAAGCTTCATTTTGTGCTCAGTGACACATTTTTGTTTTGGTTTTGATGTTTGTTTTGGATCATTTTCCTGATGGACAATCCAACCACTGACCATTATTGGATTTCTAGCAGAAGTGGTCAGGTTTTGAGTTTTTATCTGTTGGTATTTGATAGAATCCATGATACTATGTATCTGAACAAGACGTCCAGGACCTCCAGCAGAAAAACAGGCACACAGCATTAAAGATCCAGCAGCATATTTAACCGTGGGCATGGGGTACTTTTTATCCATGTGTGCACCAAACCCATCTGGTGGGTTTGCTACCAAAAAGCTATTTTTTTAGTTTCATCTTACCACAGAAGCCGGTCCCATTTGAAGTTCCAGTCATGTCTGACAACTGAATATGCTGGAGTTTGTTTTTGGATGAGCAAAGAAGGACTTTTCTTGAAACCCTCCCGAACTTGTGGGGATGTAGGTGCTGTTTGGTAATTTTTTTAGGCTTTCTGAGACTCAAGACTCTAATCTCTGCAATTCTCCAGCTGTGATCCTTGGAGAGTCTTTGGCCACTCAAACTTTCCTCCTCACCGCGCATTAGGACGATTTAGACACACGTCCTCTTCCAGGCAGATTTGTAACATCTTTAGTTGATTGAAGCTTCTTAATTATTTCCCTGATGGTGGAAATGGGGATTTTCAATGCGTTAGCTTTTTTCTTATACCCATTTTCTATTTTGTGAAGCTCAACAATCTTTTGCTGCACATCAGAACTATATTATTTGTTTTTTCTCATTGTGATGAATGATTAAGGGGATTTGGCCTTTTTGTTTACACATATTTGTACTCCTGTGGAACAGGAAGTCATGGCTGCACAATTTCATGCTCCTAGTCACCCTGGTGTGCTAAAAAAAGTAAATGTGAATGGGAATATACTTCAGAGATATTTTACTCAGAAGAATTTCTAGGGATGCCAATAATTGTGGCAAACGTGTATTGGAGAAAAACATTTATTTCATAATGAGCTTTCCCCCCATTTTCAATTCTTTTCCTTCAATGAAAGGTTAGAATTTTGTGAATTTTTTGAATGAAAGATCAAAAAGATAAACAATGCAGATTTTTTTTTCACAGCCACCTTTGCTCATATTTACTAAGGGTGCCAATATTTGTGGAGGGCACTGTAGGTGTTACATTATTGATATCATGATATCATTGATATCATGCTCAGTTGTTTGCTTTATGTTGTTGTTGTTTTTTGTTTTGTTTTTTTGTTTTAGACTGACCAGATACCTGCCTGCACTTGAATCTGGAGCACAAATGAGTCCTGCTATCTATGAGTCTTTTCAAACTGTTTTTCTCTGAGAGCGCTGTACCAGCTCTGTGCCACAACGCAAATGTCTGGGAAATGGGAAAACACCTTGGAAATGCCAGTAATGGTTTACTTGTGTCTATAGTTAAACAGAAACTGAATCCAGGAATGGCACATAGGTATGTGACTGTTAAGTCTCTGTGTTCAGTCAGATCAGTGTGTTCAATGTCCCTTTGACCTTCATTATTTATAGTTGGATTATATTGTGGAAAATGTTGTAAATAAAATGAAAACAAACAAATACCCATTCTCTTAATCTCCTCTCACTCTTCTTTGCCTGTCCCACAGTCACATTCCACATTAATAGTAATTTTTTTAATAGTATTTTTTTTTTTCTTTCAAGGTGTGAATATTCATGGCATTGACATGTTTTATATGAGTGGGCAGGATGATTTTCAATAATTTTGTATTTAACACACTAGTCTACTACATCTGGTACTGAAATATATGTTTAGTATGTGTTTTCTGGCCTTATTTCGAATGACGTAAAAAAAAAATGTTTTTACTAACCAAGCAAAAATCTTTTTTTTTTAATATAAACTTGTACACATGCTGTTTACATAATATTATAGCACAGTTTGTGCGGAATACAGAGTCATTACACATTAGCCATTATAAAAAAAATAGTGTAAATGTCAAGGATAAAATATTCTTTCTGCATTGTTTGTGGTTTCCTAAAGTCAAATGGTTAACCAATATTGTAGGCTCAATTTAAATGTTTAAAAATGAAATGCATATTAAGACACAATGGTACTTCAAAAATTTGTTTTTATATGATTTGCTACAAGAGCTGTGCTGAAAAGGTAGAAGCATAGAAATATATGCTTTTCATACAAAACCCATCCAAACTAATGTGCTCAAATGACATCCTCAGACCTCAACATTAGATTTGCCTTAGCCTCGTCTCTACCATGGCATCTAGACCCAGTGAGACCACAGGAGGATCTAGTGCGTCAGTTTGCAGAGTTAAATCAACCACAAACCCCCCTGATGGTTCATGTAAGAGACCAACAATGTATTGTCTGTCTGGACAAGCAGATGGTGTCTCCTGAGATCTGGGGGGAAATGTCTCAGAGCCAGAAATATGGCTAACATCTCCAGACAATTTATGTACCACAAAAGATGGTGGTTCCTTCAAAGACCTTATGTCGAGCGACCCTCCAAGATTGCTCCCCAGCCCATAAGGGAAGCATCTGTTAGTGTCTTGTGTTGACAGGTCGCTCCCAGCACTGGGCCTTGGGAAAAGAACCAAGGCTTCTTCCACATATCCAAGGAACAAAGGCAATTGTGCGTTACCTTGATCATGCGAAATGGGTTGCCCCTTGGGGAGAACCCCTTGGTCTTGAGCCACCACTGCCAGGGCCTCATGTACAACAGGCCAAAATGTATTACATTGAATGCTGCTCTGGAACTGTTTGACAGTGATGGACTGGCCTAGCTTCAATTTGTTTATGGCTGAGAGAACTGAATCGATCCGAATGGGTGACAGATGTGCTTGCATCGTTGTTGAATCCTAAACCACACACAGAAAAGTGGTTCTCTGTGCTGGAGAATGTACACTTTTCTTGGCATTCAGCCTCAACCCCAATTCCTTCATATAGGTGAGAACGACATCTCTTATTGAGCGAGAATCAACCAATCATTGAAATAATTAAGAATGTGAATGCTCTGAGTTCGTAATGGTGCTAGTCGCATCCCCTATCTTTGTGAAGGTGCGAGGTGACAGAGCTAGGCCAAAAGGAAGATACTGGTATGCTTCATCCCAAAAGCAAACCTCAGGAACCTCCTGTGTTGTGGAAAGATGGATACATGGAAGAATGCATCCTTGAGATCTATCATGACAAACCAGTCCTCAGACTAAATTTGAGACAATTAACTTGAGTGTCAACATCTTGAACCTGCAGCGACACTCTGTTTCTGTATCTGAATGTGAGAGGAGCTAGTAGATGGCAAGGGAGGAATCTTTGTAAAGTAGCCGCTTGCTTCTTCACTTCCTGAAACCTCTCAACAACTGAGATGACAGCACCACTGAAGAGGCCAGGAAGTGAAATAGGGGCGTCAAGGAGAATGTTCTTGTCTTTCTCCATTTTGTCCAACAGATTCAGCCAGAGATGCCTCTCTGTGGCAACTATAGCTGCCAAAAAAAGGCCAATAGATCTGGCCATTTCTTTGGTGGCCCGGAGAGACAAATCTGTGGACCGACGCAGTTCTTTGATCATGTCTAGGCCTACTCCCTCGCCCTCCTCCAGGTCTCTCAGCAGGTCGGCTTGGTATGCTTGCAAAATAGACATCATATGTAAGAAAATACCAGTCTGATATATGCTTTGTCCACTAGAGCCAAAGTTGTTCTGCATAGCCTGGTGAGCAATGTCGGGGCCTTCAGGGACAGTGCTGTCTCTGGAGACATATAATGAACTAAATGATCTTCAATTCTCAGCATCGCCCCATACCAGTGCTCTTTCACCCCCAAGATGGAACAGTAATCAGAAACATGGGGTTGAAGACATTGGCAGAATATGGCTTCCCACAATCTAGATATTAGTGTGTAGATAATGAAAGAAAAGAAGGCCTCGACGAGGAAGTTGCACTCTCGAGGACAGGAATCTCTCATCTAGTTTGCTCTTAGGATGAATTTACTGTCTCTCCGCTGGCCAATAGATGTTTAATTTGGCTACAGCACAAGTGACAACATCCACTAGCTCCTCATAACCAGGGGAACAAGGTGACGAAATCCTCTAAATCCCCCACCTCCATGCTCAATGTATCCATCTCCTCAGAAGGCGGATACCACAGAACGTGCTTCCAATGCCAGAGAGAAGGCACTAGATCTGGCAAGGTGAGAGCAGAGAATGCATGCTACATTCTTAGGCATTTGACACAAACTGCATGTGTGTCCTCATTTGGTATGTATCTGGAACTTGGAAGCACTCATGGCTTGAAATGCCTTTCTGCCATAATGAGATATAGACAAATAACATCATATATATATATATACACACACACACACACACATACAGTATATATATACACATATATATATATATAGATATATATATATATATATATATATATATATATATATATATATATTATATAGACAAATGACAACAAAAAGACAATTCACACAGAGCAATTGTTGAATGCACGGAAGATGACTCTGTTTGGTTTGAGTGTGCTTTATAGCTTCCTGGTCTTGACGTCTCGCATCATGATTTCACAAGTGTTCCCATAGAGTCGTAACTTCTGACACCGTGCAAGTTCTGTTGAAGTGCTAGTTCCATTGAAAGGGCCACTCTTAAATGTGAGTGTCTTGTGTGTAAATGAATACAGTGCCACGCTTCACTCTAAAACTCATCATATCAGGCTTTATATTTATATGATTACATCACAAACTCAATTCCTGGAGGGCCCACAGTTCTGCACAGTTTTGCTCCAACCCTAATCAAAAACACTTGATCCAGCTAATCAAGGTCTTCAGGATTACTAGAAACTTCCAAGCAGGTGTGAGTTGGAGCTGGTTGGAGTTAAACTGTGCAGAGCTGTGGCCTTCCAGGAATTGAGTTTCAGACCACTGCACTAAGCCATATCACATTCTCACAACCATGCATTGTTGAAATTGTTGTTAAGACCCAACTGGCAAGTAACACCATTTCATTTATTCGCCAGGGCCGTGTTAAGTTTGGACCTTAGCTAAAAGTGTCTCATTCTGTGCTGTCAGAAGTTATCTTTGCAGTTTTGCAGTTTCTTTAGCAATTGTTTCAGACCATTTTAATACATTTACACCTTAATACATTTTACCATTTCAATCTTGATACAATCCACTCACCCCCTAACCTCAAACAAATGATTTTCTGAGATTTATGCAAGGAATTATTCTTCTCAGGACAGAAAATCAGCCTGCATAAATATTTTTAAAAATCCTGCCTGCAAATGTTGCAGTTGTCTGTTGTTTTGGCATTCCATTAAAAACAGATGCAACATTTAAATACAAAATTTAACCCTCTGGGGTCTGAGGGTTTTTTGGGCCCTGGTGAAGTTTTGACATGCCTTGACATTTGTGCTTTTCACAGTTTCTTATGAACTGAAAGTAGACCCTTTACAGTTTTGGATGATGATTTACTGATTTACAACCCAAAAATCACCAAGTATTTTAAGTTTTCGCTGTTATCAGGAAAAAAAAAAAATTAAAACTCTGCGCATTCAATGACCCCAGAGTGTTAATGATCATTTATTGTGACATTTTATTACTTATTTTATGGAGGGAAAAAAAACAAACAAGCAAACAAAAAAACATTTACCTCAGTATTTCCAGCTTACAGTTTGGACCCTTCAGTTCATCAAAAAGAAGCTTCATTCCTGAATCCTGCAGATCATTGTTACTCAGATCCAGCTCTCTCAGGACAGAGTTTGAGGATTGTAAAATTGATGACAAGCTCTCACAGGACTGAGCAGTGAGATTACAGCTCTGTAGTCTGTGTAAAGAACAAAATAAACAGTTATATTAATGTGTTTATCAAGTAGGTTTATAATCTGGAGTGCACACATAAACATCACCATTATTGAATTAACACTGCTTAGTGTTCATATGTGTGTACAGAGTGGTAAAAGTAACACTGAAAAAGTGTTGCAGTTAATGAGATAATTAAGAGATTATTGAGCATTAGTGATGACCAACTGCTGTTAACAAGCAGAAAAAATAATAGAAATAAAAGAGAAAAGACGAGCAGAAACACAACACTGCGTCTGATTTGAGCGCCACTGTAACGTGTGATTGATGAAAGCGAAGAGGATCCTATTGCAGCTAAATGTTTATTAAAACAAAAACACAAAGTACTTCCAGTCATGGGTCAGAATAATACAAATATGGTGAGAAACATGGCATGAAACATAACAGCTAAACAGGATAACACCAGACAAAGAACTATAGCAAAAACTGGGGAATATATACATGGGATAACAAGGTAATGAGGGGGAGGGTCTGATCAATCACAAGTGAAACTAACAAGGGTAACTATGACAACAAACAAGCCAGGCACAGGAACAAGGGAACACAAGACAGGGCAGACAAGACAAGGACACTGACATCAACACTGTGATGACAGTTTGTTATCGTCTGTATTATTTGTTTTCTTTTATTTGTTTCTGTTATTTTTTGGTTTGTTTTGCCCTGTTTTCAGTTGGCTGCTATTCTACAGCAGCTTTTGTGGCTTTTTGCAACCCCTCTGGTTTCTTGGATTGCATTTTTCAACTTTGATCCATCTTCTCTGCATCAGCATCTCTGTTGCTGTTGTGAACTCTCAGCTGTCAGCTTGCTGCAAGCTCTTTCTCTCCTTGATCCTCATTTATCAGACTGAATGTGGGGTGACTTAAAATTCTCCTTATTAATTACTCTATTTGCTTACTGTCATGCTGGGTTGCTTTCCTCTTAGTGAGCAATTTATAGATGCTGTGATGGTTGGGGTTCTGGTTAACGTGGATTTGCTGATGGCTGGCTTTCTCATGGCTATTGCTAGTACGTAAGCTTTAGCACTCATCTAATTTCGGGTGTCCCTCATTTTCAGATTAATCTCCAACACAGAAACTGGGTATTTACCGTAATATCTAAAGGCATCAAATGGGCCTTGACTCTGCAACATAGGAGCATTGCCGGTTGATTTGTGTCACCCAACAGTGTTATGCACATCGCTCACCCCGAAGGATTTTCAACATTCAACAGTCAGCAGCTATGACGTTTGTGCATTTGGGCAATTAGTAGAGCATTGAGGAAGCCACAGCTTCTGCAAAAAGATTGTTGGACACCATGATCACTTGTCAAAATAAATCAGACTCAAAATTATACCTCAACAGGCAACTTGGGTGTATAGCAAAAACAATTTGTTCTTTTGAACTGGGCCCCTATCATAATGAACAAATTACTGACACCAACCTGGACATATTACTTCTCACTGAAAATTCACAGACACCTAATGATTACATGCATCTTAACCAGTGATGGGACTAACAGCATTATAAATAAACGGCGTTACTGACAAAAAAAAATATGCCTATAAATATGCCTATAAAAATATTACTATAATTGAACTCACTGAAGCGGTTTTCATCCGAGTCTATCAATTTAATTTAATTTATAGCCTTTCAATTTAATTTCTTAAATACTGGAGAGAATAAACCATAATAATGAGCGTTTACGTAATATAGGCTTATATAGCACTCATAAAGTGCACACATAAAGCTTGCCATAAAGAATCGGCAAAAGTAATGAATATGAAAGTGACAAAAACAGCAAGGAGACATTTTAATTGTTTATTAATAAAATAATGTTTTCTGAATCAGTGTCGGCTGCAAAGATGAAGTTGACATTGCTGACTCTCATCTCCGCATAGGCTACTGGATGCGCCTAGAGAAAGAATGCACATTTCATTCGAATTACATCAGAGTAGCCTATCTTATTTATTAAATCCAGGCAATTGGTTGATGAAACATTGATTAAATTTAAGATACAATTTTTACAAAACGAAATTCACTTTAAAGAAAGGCTTTCTACAAAACAAAACTTAATGAAGTGGTCAAAATTATGTCTGACCCACTCAATGTCTCCCGATATATTGCGCATCTTATAGGCCAATTCACACCACACTGACAAACGCCAACAAACTCGTCTGTTGGAGTTGTTGGATAGGTGTGATACCCCTGTTGCCGTCGGTCGGAGTTTGTTTTCACCCGACTGAACATGTTTAATCAGCGTTTATTGGCTCGTGGAATGTCTGTGCGGTGTGAACAGTTTTCCAACAAACAGGCAACAAACTCTGACGTAATCTGACCTGGCCACGAACCATTGCCATGACGATGAGGCAAGTCCACCTCAAAGACAGCTGTTTGATCACGCCCGCGCCTCATGCACATACAACAGGCACTGGAAACGTGACATCACAGCTTGTTTGTTATAAAAAATAAAATGCAGTTAAAAAAAAACATATAAAAAGGTACAATCCATGCCATTCAGCAAGAGCACTGCTCGACTTCACCGAAAGAGAGAGTAATAACCACCATATGAGAGCAACGCAGGTTTACCTTCAGTTTTGTTTTAAATTAATTCGTTTTGGCTTGTTTAGCTACATGTTTGTATAGGCCTCACATAAATAAAATGGGTCATGCTAACAAAAAAAAAAAAAAGTTTAAAAACCGGTGTATACCAACCGCAACGTGATCAGATCGATCGATGGCTACAGCACTTCGTATTTCAGGTTAGGGTTTTTGTTTTGCCTCAATAATACAATGAAAATGTATATGATACTATATTATTAATATAATAGACTTGCCTGACAATATTGTTAACATGGTTACACACATGTAGTTGTGGAATTTTCCCAGTCAGATTTGACTTATTTGTTGGTGTTTGTTGGGGCAGTGTGAACATGACAGTTTTTTCTCATAGAATTCTAAATCCAACTGCCAACTTGTTCGTTGGTGTTCGTTGCCATTTGTTGGTGCGGTGTGAATTGGCCTTATGATGCATCTTACTCATGCTGTTCACTTAATCAAATAGATCAATTTAAAACATAACATAGAACTATTTAACATAAATATGAAAATACGTTTTCTTTAATGGCCAACACATATAGTACAGTACAGAGAAATTTCATGACGTGAGCAAGAGCGGATCATGAGTCGGATCAAGAATAATTTATTTTTTTAGTCTTGTATTTAATATTAGGGGCATCCAAGTTATTTGACATATTTATTTATTTTATTTTTTTTAAGTAACACATTAGTTTCCCTGGTAATTAGTTACTTTTATAATGATGTAACTCTGTTACTAACTCAGTTACTATTTGTTAGAAGTAACTAGTAACTATAACTAATTACTTTTTTACAGTAACATGCCCAACACTGATCTGAGGAGCTTACCCTAAACCGATCTTTTTTTTCCTCGTCTCAAAAAATATCTGCGTCCACACGAAACCACTGAAACAACTCAAAACGATGTAGTATACTTGCCAGACCATTATGTGGCGCTGTAATTCTGCCGCAGAAATGCACTTAAAGCAGCGAAGAAGACTTGGAGCATGCGCATAAACCTTGCGCGGTGAATACAAACTTTAGCAAAGCTTAGAAATAACACTTTATTTTGGTTCAGTAGCTTCTGCAGCACGAACACAAGCATGTAGAGTCTGCTATTGCTGTTGTTGGTGCTGTTTTGTGGTGTTAGCGAGTCTGACTAAGGTTGACACGTGGGGTGATGACATCATTGTTTCAGAAAATATACGGATTTCCCCGTCCACACGATAACGCAAAGACGGCGTTTTCAAATTTTTCCACTCTGGGACCTGGTTTAAAAAAATACCGGTTTCACCATTCGAAAACGCCGGATCCGTGTGGACGAAACGCCTATCCGATAAAAAATTTGTGCGGTTTCACTGAAATGCGTCTCCATGTGGATGGGGCCTTAAACAACACTTGTATAAACTGCATTCATCAGGCAAAGGGAGTGGTCTTGGGGTCATCTCTCATATTTCCATGCCACTTACCCAAATGGATTTTAACAATTCTAAGACATTTAAGTACAGGGTTCTACAGGTTGGCTTGAACCCTTACCTTATAATTATCTTAATTTATAGGCCACCTAAGGAGCAAATGCATTTTTTCTCAGAACTATTACTAGTGCTAGTAATAGTTAACCAAAATTAGCCAATTACCGCCACGAGGCCGCAGCGTTATATGCACCCAAATGACAGTAAAATCACCACCAGGTGGCGCAAAGTCACAATTTGCACCAATGCGTGAGACTGCTGTGACATTTGTACTTTTAAATGAAGATAAAATAACAAAATAAATTACTGGTGGTAATAATAGTAATAACAATAATAATATAAAATTTTGTCTTGGCTAATTATTTATCATATAAGTGCAGCTCAAATGTTCCAGCTATTTGAATAGTCTACTGTTGGAGTGAAATATTACAGTGAACTATCCCTGAACTATCCCTTTAATCTGTCCAATGTAATGACAACACTATCAAGAAGGGGCCCTTTGGAAAATTTTTCTTAGGATCCCCATAAGGCCATGGTCAGGCCCTGGAAACATATAGTGACAGATCAGGCCATTATTTGTTATATTTTATAAATGATCCACCAGAACGTCCACCAAACAAACTAGGTGTCTGTGAAGTCCCCCAAACTGCAACTAACACCCTGATGCAGAACAGGACTCTGGTTATCCTGGTAACAAATCAAGATAAGACTGGTTTACAACTCAAAGAAATATAGAGTTTCACTCCAAATTCACAAAACAGATTTCCTGAATGATCATTTACATTATATGTCAATACCAGCTCAACATATTAGTATTATAAGAATCTTATTAGCTTCTCCACCAATATCCAATCAAATTACACATGCAAAACACCATGATCGAAGACAAAGGATTATAAACTTTCTCTCTGAAAGTTTAAGTTGCCTCACTGCCCCCTTGAAGGTGATCCAGTCTAAGAACATTGTAAGATTTCTTAAGTTCTAGAGTGTGTATTTGCGTGGTTTTCACCATTTTTCAGATTTTTGCTTCATGTATGTACAGTAAGTATGTTATTTTCCATAACCAGGAAATGAATGTTGTTTTATGGCTGGTTCACACTCTGCGATTTTTGCCACAATTTGGTCGTCTGAGACAAATTTTGCAAATCCTAAAAGATTCCTATAAACCTAGCCTAAAATCTGTAGTCTTTGATCGCTAGTTTGACATGTTCACTGACAGCCGATTAATGACCGTTGTGATCAAATTTGACCTCAGACGAAATTCTGGCACTGTCAGAAGTTTTGGTGCACAGTCCTCCAATGTGACTTCTCCTACGATGAATATCAAATTGTCTTCATTTTTCAAGACAAGCCGTGATCAAAATGAACGAAAGTGATTTCTTTGTTGGCCACCATTTCAGTCCCACCTGTAATGTAGCTCACTGTCACCGAACATGTATGGGTTGATGATGTAAAACTCCGGACAAGTTTTTATGCGCGCGTCCGTTTTTAACGCGTCTTGACTGTCGTACAGTCTGACATAAACGACAGCTGAGATCCCACAGTGTGACATGAGGATCATGTTTGTACAGTCTGACAAGCAACAATCGTAAAGGACTATTATAAATCGCACAGTGTGCACCCAGCTTTAGAGACAATTAACACTGAGGTATCAAGTGAATACTAAATATTTATAATTAATTATAACTAGTTGTAATTGTGGTTTATATTTCCAAATTTACAGTTTTGGCTGTTCTGAAATAAACAGAAGAGAACTGTCAAAACAACTGGGGAATTTACAAGCTGCTCCATAGAGAGCTATACACTAGGAGTGGGACCAAAAAAAAATATTATATATAATATTAGGCGATATTTCCGCCTGCAAGATGTTAACGATACTCTGGCACAAAGTATCGATATTCGATATTGGTGGCACTTCCCAGATTGCAGATGATCAGATGACCAAAAATTTAATTCACAGCTAAGAAGAAATACAAGCATAATGGCAGAACAACAAATCAGAGATGCACCAGCATCTTTTAAATGTTGGGCCCCACTTTGTATTTTGTAGTCGCAAAAAAGCAAAAACAAAACATCTACAGAGTGCACGCATACATAACATAGTAGGTTAGACTAGTGACATTTAATTACACATCTGTAACATTTGATATTTTGGTTTATCATCACTATTTATGTTTGTCTTTCTACAGAAAAATATTAACAAAATCAAAAATTTGAGTTGAGGACCTCTGGTTGATTTGACACGGAATGACCCTGGTATCTGCATGGAAGTAAGAGTCTCTTAGCTGGTTGTGGATTGAGAAGCAGTGTGTTTCCCGACTTCCTTGTGCAAATACTCAGTGCCAATATTTTTCCAAAACCTCCGAAGATTGACCGTGCCCACCGTACGAGCACTGTTGGTAACGCACATTCCCGTCCTCGGACTATGGTGGCCAGGCTGCATCATTATCCTGATAAAGAGAAGATTCTACGTCTTGCGCGGCTGTCTTCACCTTTGACATACAACGGAGTGCGCATTCTCATCTTTCCCGACTTCACCTCAGAGGTTCTGAAACAGCATCAAGCTATAAACGCCGTGAGAAAAAGGCTCAAGAAGGCTATTGTTCGACACGGGTTGCTCTTCCCTGCTCACCTTCTCATGACTCACAACTCAACTAAACATGTTTTTGACTCAGCCGAGAAGGCTCAAGCCTTTGCTGACTCTATCACACTTGAGGACAACTCTGCACAGTCTGCATAAATGTTTTTAGCAGTCAGACTGTTTGGCAAGCCTTTTGACTTTTATGTGTTTGGTCATACCGTCTGCGGGGCCTTCGTATATATCATATGCGACTATATCATAGCTGTCGCAGATCAGTTTGATCTGTATATTTTTCTTTCATCTAACGTTATGTTAAGAGCACAATATGTGACAAAGCATTCTTAGTATTTATTGATTTGATGACTCACTTGTCTTTTTCTTCATATGTAAATATTTAAAGGGATTTGAGGTGCGGTTCATTCTTAGGCATTTTCCTATTTTTTGCTTTGTTTTATTGGTTTTGTAATTTTGTAATACTGCTACTCTTTATGTTACTTTTTGGCTCCACAGTATATATGGGTTTTTTACACCGCTTGGTTCGGGGAAGCGGCTTGGATGGGGTGGGAGGACGTAGTTTGTGTTTATTGTTTATTATTGTTCACCCTTCATTTTATCTGTGCGATTCTGCAGATAAATTGATATATTTTGTAAAATGGCACATAAAATAACTTCATCACAAAGAGGCGATATTACTTTAGCTAGCTGGAATGTGCGCGGCTTGAATAGTCAGGTGAAGCGAGCTAAAGTGTTCTCGTATTTACGCTCCATTTCAGCTGACATAATTTTCCTACAGGAGATGCACATTAAGCATGGTGAACAGAAGCGCCTAAAATGTAATTGGATTTCCCATGTATTTCAATCCACTTTTTCGTGTAGGGCCAGAGGGGTTGCAATATTCCGTTCAAACATATTTCCACGTTAACAGATCCTAACGGCCGTTATATTCTTGTCACCGGCTTAATCGCCTCTAAACATTTTACTTTTTAAAATCTTTATGGCCCTAACTACAACGATCCTGCTTTTTTTCGTAAGGTATTTAATCTTCTACCTTCTCTTACCGATACTCACTTTATAGTTGGTGGCGACTTCAATTGCATATTGGACCCCGTCTTGGACAAATTTCCTGTTCGCTCAGATCCATCTCTTAACGCTATGTCAGTCATCTTGCTGAGTCACTGGACATTGTTGATATCTGGAGGCTACACCATCCCACTGATAAGGAGTACTCTTTCTTTCTTTTCCCATGTCCATAAATTGTTTTCAAGAATAGATTATTTTTTTATAGACTCTAAATTATTATCTAACGTCTCTGCATCTAAATATTACAACATACTGATCTCTGATCATTCTGCCGTTACTGTATCTTTTGATTTTGGTTGGGCAAAGCCAAGTTATAATTGGAAATTCAATGCTTACCTCCTTACAGATGTGAAATTTTGCCAGCATATTTCAGATTCTTTGACAGAGTTTATTGAGATCAATGACAAAGGTGATGTTTCCGACTCTGTGTTATGGGAAACTTTTAAAGTAGTGATGAGGGGACATATCATTTCCTATGAGTCAGCAGCAAAGCAACTCAGACATAAACGTTTAGCGGAAATAGATGTCCGTCTTACCCAATTGGAAAAATTATACAGGGATACTGCAGACGCAGATGTTTTAAATGATATTATGTCACTTAAATATGAATATAATAAGATTACTTCAGATCAGGTGAATGAGATGTTGTTAAAAATTAAGCAGAAACATTTTGAGATTGGGGATAAACCAGATAAACTATTATCTCGGCAATTAAAGGGTTCCTATGCTAGTAGATCAATTCATAGTATTGCTGACAAAGATGGTACAATCTTGTGTAATCCAAAGGACATTAATAATCGCTTTATGGAATTCTATGGATAATGGATGCTTTTCATGCCTTCCTTAATGGGAAGGCACCTGGCCCTGACGGCTTTTGTATCGAATTTTATAAGAGGTATGCTGGTAGAATTGCACCCCTTATGTTACAGATGTTCAATCATTCCTTTTGTAAGCAGAAATTTCCTCCTTCTCTTTACTTTGCCAATATTTCTTTACTTCTTAAGAAAGGCAAGGATGAGACCAACGTGTCTTCTTTTCATCCAATTGCTCTTCTCAATACTGATTTAAAAGTGTTCACCAAAATTTTAGCAACTAGATGAACGGAATTACATTTTAACCACTATTAGAGAATTTAATTTAGGAGTTAAGTTTTCTTCTTGGGTCAGTATGTTGTACCACCATCCATGCGCATTTGTTTTAACAAATCTTGACAGATTTCCACAATTTGAATTGCACAGGGGCACACGACAGGGGTGTCCACTTTCACCCCTGTTATTTGCCATCGCCATAGAACCTTTGGCAATTGCTATTAGACACCATCTGCAGATTCTGCCTTTAACCCTCTGGAGTCTGAGGCTGATTTGGGGCCTGGAGAAGTTTTGACATGCCCTGACATTTGTGGTTTTTTCAGTTGTTCATAAACATATTAATGGAAAAAGTGTCATTACACTGTATTCAGCACAAACTAGGCTACCATAATATGTGAGGAACATGTATACACATGTTTGTGTTTTTGAAGGAATAACGTATGTGTGGTTATTGAAAAAACAAAAAAATTAAGTCACTGAAATAAGGCCAAAAATATATATTAAATCTGTGTTTACAAGACTTCTGGGTATTGGAGGTTGTGGGCTAGAGTTTTTGCTTCAAAATTATGTAAAAATTATAATGCCTACTTGTTCATATAAAACAATATATTGATTTAGTTTTTGTAAGACACTTTTTGTCAAGAAACACAGTATGCGTGGAGGCATGAATCATCTTGAATAATGGGTCATTTACACCTGAGAAGACAAAAGAATCGCATAAAGAACCTCTAATGGTGCTGCATAATAATGAGGCCTGCAGGTAGGCTGTGAAAAAAACCCTCTGTAATCATGTCTCAGCTCAATTTAAAATAATGGTATTCTATTATATTCTTTAAAATATAATGTATTTCTGTGATGCAAAGAGTCTGACTATAAGTTTTTAGTTTAAAAGCATGCACATTTGGAGAAATATTGATGGATTCTCATATGTTTATGTCAATTTTCTATACAGATTTTATTCTATACAGAGTTTATTCTATATTCATTGTCATCACTATGAGCGCTGGTGTTTTCAATTCATTCTTGCAGTCGGAGGGCGCTCTGTACACCTTTAGTCCACAAATTATTCTAAAGAAGAAGAGGACATTTCAGGAATGGTGTTTTCAATTCATACTTGCAGCCGGAGGGCGCTCTCTGTGCACATTTAGGCCACAAATTATTCTAAAGAAGTAGAGGACATATCAGGAACTAACGGCATGTCTTCCAGAGGTCGTTAACCATGGCTTTTACATACAGATAAACACTTTTCAAGACAATAAATACATGATTGAGATGATGTATGCCTGTATTGACTCATAATTTGCCTCTGAATAGCGCTGGCTCCGTGGGCGTGGCCGCATTAGCGGAAAATGAGCTGAAACACGGACTTCTGACATGTGTCTCTTTTCATACAGATTACATAAACAGAATTTTTGTTTTCGATTTGACTCACACGATTTAAAACCTGACATTTCAACGTTTCTTCACTAAATTACAGTTAATTTTCTGAGAACTATCAGATTGGACTTTGTTCAGAGGGAGTCGAGAGATCATGCATCATTTTAGTTTTCTTTATTTTGCAAAAAGCACAACATTTTGTTTTTACTGTGAGTGTATACAAATAAAAGAAGATATTCTATAGTTTCAATTGATATTTTACTTATGTCTCTATGACAAAAAATGACGGAGTATTTTAAGTCTGTTTTGCTGCAATGTGGAAAAATCCTGCAAAACGCGCTGGCGCATTTTCAGACCTCAGGGAGTTAAGCATAGGCCAGGTAGATCATGTTATATCTCTTTATGCCGATGACGTTCTTTTGTACCTTTCAGATCCTCAGCACTTTGTTCCCCCTCTGTTGGATTTATTAAATACATTTAGCACCTTTTCAGGGTTATTCTGTTAATTGGCAAAAAAGCAAGTTCATGCCCATCAGCAATAATATAGATCCAGTTTTCATGCAGAGTCTGCCTTTTAAACTGGCTTTGGACATGATAAAATACCTTGGTGTGGTCATCCCTGAGAATCCAAAGGATTTAGTTAAATTTAATTTTTTTTTTTTTTTTTTGCTACTAGATAACTTAAAACATGACATAGAAAGATGGAGATTACTCCCTATATTAATGATTGGCCGCATCAATGCAATTAAAATGGTGAGCCTTCCGAGATTTTTATATCTTTTTCAAAATGTGCCCCTTTTCCTTCCCAAATCTTTCTTTAAAACTCTTGACTCCATTATTATGCCTTTCATCTGGGGATTCAAAAGTGATTTCCGAGAACTTTCATCATTATTATTGTGAGAATTTTAATGTATTGGCGTTCATGCAGACACTCCCCCCTGGCTAGCTAGAACATTTGGGCTTAGTAAAGAGGTTCCCATAATTTAATACTTAATAATTCTATCAAAACCAAGTACCAAGTACTTCCCCACTTACTCCTATTTGTTATAATCATGCATTTAAACCATCTCTCACTGATAAAGTTTTTAAGGAATGGCAAAGCAAAGGAATGTGTTAAAGATTTATACTTTAGCTAGGCTTTTGCCACCTTTTCCTCAGATTCTCAGTCTCCCTTCTTCAGATATCTTCAGGTCAGTCTCCCTTCTTCAATATGCTCGAGGTCATTAAAATTTCAAATTAAAATTTCAAATTTTGATGTTTTGTCTTCAGATTGTAAAATGTTTGACTTATTCTTAAATTCTCCTAATTCTAGAGGCCTAATATCCTTATTCGTTAATGCTTTTAAAGATGAAACAGACTTTTCTTCCCTTCATTTGAAAGCTGCTTGGGAAGAAGACCTGGGGATTCAGATTTCCGAGAGTGACTGGGATAAATGCCTTTTGTCTGTTTATTCATGATCTATACATTCAAGATATCAACTTATTCAATATAAGGTATTACACAGACTTCACTATTGTAAAACAAAGCTTAGCAAATTCTATCCTTCCGTCTCCCCCATATGTGATAAGTGTAAAGCAGCTGAGGGTACCCTGGCACATCTTTTCTGGTACTGTGTACAAATTCAGAGTTTTTGGCTAGAAATCTTCCAGTTTCTTGCCAAGGTTTATAACTGTGTTTTACTCCCCGATCCAATGATAGCAATTTTTGGCTGGTCAGATTTGCTGGAGTCTCTCAGTTTGAAGGTACGGTTTACCTGTTCTATATGGAAATGATTGTAGCAAAGAAAGTTATTCTGTTGTTGTGGAAGAAAAATGTCAGGCCTCTCTTTTCTGACTGGCTTTCTGGACTCACTTACCACCTTACACCTGGAAAGAATGAGATATACCATCTCTGGGAACTCTGCAAAATTTGACAAAATGTGGGAACCATTTTTTTTTTTTTTTTTTCTGAAGAGCCACAAGGACTAAAAGACTTACACAGTTATTCCGGATCTGTAACAGTATTTTTCTATAAATATGGTAATTACACTCTGTAGGAAATGTTTCTGTATATCGTCATTCCCCTTTTTTTTGTGCTTTATTTTACAAATTGCGCAGATTATTATTATACGTAGGGTCTGTTTGTCTGTTTTTGTTTGTTTTTTTCTGTATGTTTGTAAAAATCATAATAAAAATATATAAAAAAAAGAAATAAGATGATACATACAAGATATGAAATGCATTAAAATGAAGTAAAAACAGGAAAAGGAATTAAAAGAATAAAAAGATAATACATATAAAATAAAATGCAAACAGTTCGGACATAGCACAGTGCTCAATCAGCAAATGCATAGATAAAAAGATATGTTTTGAGGATTTGAATGTGGCTACTGTTGGAGCACATCTGATCTCTTCAGGAAACTGGTTCTAGCTGCGGCTGGTGTAACAGCTAAAAGCAGACTCTCCTTGCCTTGAGTGAACCTTTGGTATTTCTAACTGATGTGTTCCCATTCTGTCGGTCACGTTCGATGTACATCGGACAGACAGACGAATAGGAATCTCGTAGAATAGGAATCTCCCCAGAGGTGTGTACCATCCGTATCCTTCGGAGCTCCCCAAGATGATAGGATGTCGATCGCTGCTTCGGAGGGTGAGCCTGACACTTTGGGGGATGATGATTCGGCGCAGCTGCCTCCTTTGGGGGTGACAGCTGTGCCCGATTCGGACCCGGAAATGATGGCTATGCTTTCCCGGGATGCCAACATGGTTGGGGTCGCATGGAATCCTCCACCGTGTCTGAACCCTCGAGGTTGGACAATTGGTTTCTCGGGGTGGCCAGGGCTGTTTCTCAGCCCCCCACCCCAGTTCCTTTCTTCCCGGAGGTGCATGAAGAGCTCACTGGCACCGAGCTCACTGGCACCATGTCGGTGGGTCCTCCTCCCTCAACCACCCTTGATGGCGGGGCGGCTAAGGGTTATACGCGCATACCCCCTGTGGAACGGCCGTTGCTATGCAACTGTGCCCTAACTCCACCTGGCGGGGGGAGCCGTCTCTCCCTTCCCAGGCCTGTAAGTACTCGTTCGGATCTTACCGGCAAGGCTTATCAGGCATGTGGGGAAGCTGCCTCTGCCCTGCACGCTATGGCGTTGTTGCAGGTCCGTCAGGTCAAGGCACTGAAGGACCTGCACAAGGGTGGTCATGATCCGCAAGTTCTCCAGGAACTTTGTGCCGCGATGGACCTTGTGCTTCGTGCGACGAAGGTCACGGCGCGGTCAGTGGGCCATGCGATGTCCACATTAGTGGTCCAGGAATGCCATCTCTGGCTGTGTCTCGCGGACATGAGGGATACCGACAAAGTCAGGTTCCTTAATTCCCCCGTGTCCCAGACCGGCCTCTTCGGCGACACGGTCGAGAACTTCACCCAGCAGTTCTCATCTGTACAGAAGCACTCTGAGGCCATCAGCCACATCCTGAGCATGTGGCTGAAGGATGTGGCTGACTCCTTCGGGGAGCATGTGGCTGACCGCCACATCCTGTCGAGGCGGTCAGCTGCTGCACCTCCACCACCCGTAGCACCTAAGTCTGCTCATCGCCGCACCTGCGAGTTTTGAATTGGAGCCTTTACAAGCTACTGTTCAAAATGCTCACGCAGAAACTAATTTTCGAGTGAATCCGTCCCCAGGATTGGTTTGCAGCGATCGACCTGAAGGACGTGTACTTTCATGTCTCGATTCTTCCGCGACACAGGCTGTCATCAACCGTCAAGGTGGTCTACGCTCCTGTCGCATGTCGCAACTCGTCCGCCATCTCCTCCTCTGGAGTCAGAAGCATCTGAGGTCGCTTCGTGCCATTCATGTCCCCGGTGTGCTCAACCGTGTGGCCGATGAGCTATCACAAGCTGCGCTGCGATTCCACCCCAAGGTGGTCCAGCTGATCTGGAGAGAGTTTGGAGAGGCTCAGGTAGACCTGTTTGCCTCACCAGAAACCTCCCACTGCCAGTTGTTTTACTCCCTGTCCGAGGGAACACTCGGGACAGATGCACTGGCACACAGCTGGCCTTCTGCTGGTTGCATTGGCCTCCATCAAGAGGATAAGGGACCTGCAGTCATTTTCGGTCGATGAATCGTACCTAGAGTTCGGGCCGGGTGACAGCCACGTGGTACTGAGACCCCGGCCTGGCTATGTGCCCAAGGTTCCTACCACTCCCTTCAGGGACCAGGTAGTGAGCCTGCAAGCGCTGCCCTCAGAGGAGGCAGACCCAGGCCTGGCTTTGCTCTGTCCAGTTTGTGCTCTGCGACTGTACATAGACAGAACCCAAAGCTTCAGGACCTCAGACCAGCTCTTTGTCTGTTACGGAGGCCAGCAGAAGGGAAAGGCTGTCTCCAAGCAGAGGATGGCCCACTGGATAGTGGATGCCATCGCCCTGGCTTACCAAGATCAGGGCGTGCCCTGCCCACTCAGGTTGCATGCTCACTCCACGAGAGGTGTCGCATTCCTCCTGGGCGCTGGCTCGTGGCGCCTCGCTGACAGACATTTGTAGAGCTGCGGGCTGGGCGACACCTAACACGTTCGCTAGATACTATAGCCTTTGTATCGAGCCGGTCTCCTCCCATGTTCTCGCCTCAGGTCAGAGGCACGGAGAGGCCCCGGCTTAGTGTCAGCTTGCTGTGCTACATGCGCTTCTTCTCCAGAGAGTCCCTACAAGGCAGACCCTGTCGAGACCTCCAATTGCCCCTCGGCAGCCGACGTGGCGGAGCACCTGGCACCAGGCCTATACTCCACTGCATCCTTGAGAACCGGATCTAGGCTGGGTTCCATATGTGTGACCCTACGGGGGATCCCATATGTCTGGTTCCACGGTTGCTCCTAAACGAAGCCCGTGTCTTTCCCTCTGGGCTGACCCACCCTTTTATTGGGTTGGAGTCACCCCAGCTCTTCCATATGTAGCACAGCCCTACAGGGCTAGTCCATATGTACTTCTCCAAATAACTCCTTCGGGGAAGGATGTGGCTTCTGCAGCGTTCCTTTCCTAAAGGGTAAGGAAAGGGTACACTTCCCAGTGTTATCCAATAGTCTCACTGAATGGGTTTTGGGGAACAGCAGTGATCAACACTCTCTGTGCTAGCCCTGTCCCACTGTACCTCAGGCAAGGAGATTCAAGGTGGCTTGCAACAGAGCGCTGGAAGGGGGCAGCTCCTGTGGCACTTTGGTAGGGATTCCTATTCGTCGTCTGTCCGACATACGTTGAACGTGACCGACTGAATGGGAATGTCTCGGTTACGAAGGTAACTCTCGTTCCCTGAAGGAGGGAACGGAGACGCACATCCCGTCGCCACAGTCACTGTACCCTGCTGATGCTGCCGCCTTTCCGGTTCGGCTCCTCAACGAAAAACCTGAAGATGCAACGCACCTGCTGCTCATTATATACCCGCGCTGCGAGGCGAGCAGCCTGATGCATATGATTGCATGCCAATGTGCATTGGCTCATTGTAGTTACACTCTAAGTAGATTGGCCTCTCTAGCGAGATTCCTATTCGATGATCTGTCCGACGTACGTCTCCATTCCCTCCTCAAGGGAACGAGGGTTACCTTTGTAACCGAGACGATCCTATTGATCTTAGTGATCTGTTAGGTTTATATTCTATGAACATATCTGCAATGTATTGAGGTCCTAGGCCAATGAGTGATTAATAAACAAGTAACAGTACTTTAAAATCAATTCTAAATGCAACTGGAAGCCAGTGCAAGGACCTGAGGACTGGTGTGATGTATTCATGTTTTCTGTTTCTGCTCAGAATCCTGGCAGCAGCGTTCTGTACGATGCTGCAGCTGTCTTATGGTCTTTTTGGGAAGACCAGTGAGGTAGCCCATTACAATAATCCACCCTGCTGGTGATGAAAGCATGAACAAGTTTCTCTAAGTCTTGACTGGAGACAAAGCATCTAATTCTTGCAATATTTTTGAGATGATAATATGCTGATTTAGTTATTGTCTTTACATGGCTACTGAAACTCAGGTCTGACTCCAAAATCACACCAAGATTCCTGACTTGATTTTTTGTTTGACCCCTAGAGTGAAGGAATGTGTTCACTTTGAGAACTTCATCTTTGTTTCCAAACGCAATGACTTCAGTTTTGTCTTTGTTTAACTGAAGGAAGGCACATTCCAATTTTTAATTTCATCAATGCATTGGCACAGGGAGTCTGTGGGGCTGTAGTCGTTAGGTGATAGAGCAAGGTAAATCTGGGTGTCATCTGCATAGCTGTGATATGCAATTTGGTTCTTTCTCATTATTTGGCTCAGTGGCAGCATATATAGGTTGAACAGGAAGGGTATTGAACCTTGAGGGACTCCGCATGTCATAGATGTCCACTCTGACTTGCTCACATAATAACCTCTCCCTTCAAAGTATGACCTGAACCATTTAAGGACAATCCCAGAAAGCCCAACCCAGTTGTCCAGCCTGTCAAGAAGAATGTTGTGATCGACAGTGTCAAACACAGCACTGAGGTCGAAGTAGAACCAGCACTGATCAATTTACCTGTATCTGTGTTTATGCGAATATCATTTATTATCTTTATGAGTGCTGTCTCTGTGCTGTGATGCGGTCGGAAACCAGATTGAAAGTTGTCAAAATATCCATTCAAGCTTAAGAATTTGTTCAGCTGATTGAAAACAACTTTTTCAATGATCTTGCCTATGAAAGGAAGATTTGAGATTGGTCTGTAGTTGCTCAATATGGTGTTATCCAGATTGCTCTTTTTCAGGAGGGCTTAACAACTGCAGAGAGAAGTGAGGCGTTTACCACTTCTTGGAGATCTGCTTCTAAACAGTTAAACACGCTTTTGAAAAAAGATGTGGGAAGTGTGTCAAGGGCGCAGGTTGATGTTTTAAGGTGCTGTACTGTTTCTTCCAAAATTTTACCATCAATTGCTTCAAAATCAGACATAATAGCAACTTTCTGAGGTTGTGATCTGATCTGTTTTACCCCAGTGCAGCTCAAGGATGTGCTGATTACCTTTCTGAATATTATTAATTTTTTCAGAGAAGAAGGAAGCAAACTCACAGCATTTGCTGTCTGAGAGCATTTTACTGGGAATCTAACTTGGGGGGTTTGTTAGTCTCTTCTACAGTAGGTTTCTGTTTATAATATTTGAGAAGAAGGTCTATCTTGCTTTGCCTAGTTTCCACATTGAAAGCATGAAGGATATCTTTATAGATGTTATAATGGATTTCAAGTTTTGTCTTTCGCCACATGCGCTCAGCTTTTCTGCATTGTCTTTTCATATTTTGCACTGCTGTTGAGTTTCTCCAAGGTGCTTTTTGTCTGCCACTCTTCTTCCTGACTTTCACAGGAGCAATGTTATAAATAACATTCTGTACTTTTGAGTTAAAAGACTCAAGGAGAAAATCAACAGAGTCTGCAGATATGTTTGTTGTTAAATATATAGCTTTCAATAAACAGTATACTAGTATTCTCATTTAAGCATCGCTTTTTGACCGAGATAGGTCTAGCTTCAATGGTTGGAGAGATCAATATATCAAAGAAAATACAGAAATGATCAGATAGTGCTACATCCTTAATGAACAATGGATGAAATGTTTAGACCCTTACTAATAATTAAAGGTCCAGATTGTGTTTATAGTGTGCCACATGTGTTCATGTTTCGCGTGTAAAAAAACACAGTATTTTTCACATAATTTATCTGTATACCGCTGTTTCCACTGTCATAAAAACGGGCTGATGACTTCCTTGTTCTATGAAGTCCCTCCTTCAGAAATACGTAACGAGTTTTGATTGTGCCAGCGGTTACTGAGTGGTGAGTCGACAGAGCTTAGCGCTCCTTGCCGGAAAGGTCACACCTCTTACCATAACGTGGAGATGCATGGGCTCAGTGTTATTGTAAACTGTGCTGCACATAGTTTTACATGTGGATTATAATTTTCGGAACCAAGTTAAACATAAATTGTAACCATTGATCTCTAAGTACAGCGTCCCTGGGAAGGCCAAACAAAGGTGATTGGACTGCGGGATGAAAATAACAGCGTTTCGACGACATGGCGACAAACACACTCTACAAACGCAACTCTTGCTCTTCTCCGTGGGAGCGCAACAAGACCACGCCCCTTTTTGTGTATTCCTGTGGGTGGAGGTTAGTCAAAAAACTGTTTTAGTGACGTCATTAAAGAAGGAAGTAGAGGGATGTAGTCCAAACTGGCCGTTCGATGTAGGCTACTTCTGTTAAATAAAATATCTCGCTTGGCATTGAACTTTGAGTTTTAAAATTTTACAGATTTTATTTATACTCTAACAACAACATTACACACTAACTAAAGTTTGAAACATGGGATCACGAAGAACGGGACCTTTAAATCCAGAGTGTGTCCACAATTGTGTGTGGGTCCATGTACATGCTGAGTCAGATCAAAAGTATTCAAAACTGTTAGGATTTCTTTTGCCATATTGGATTCTGCATTTTCTATGTGGATGTTAAAATCCCCAGTAATAAAACAGTCAAACTCTGAGGAAATATAATGTATGTAATATAATGTACTATAAGTAGAATGCGAGGAGCACATTTTAACACAATACCCAAGTATTCGAAAGACAAGTAATCACCAAGTGACACTTGGCTTGCATTGATAGATATCTTTAAATAGAGCAGCTACACCTCCAACTCTCCTAACAGCTCTGCAGACACTCATAAAAGTAAAGTTAGGAGGTGCTGTTTCATTCAGGATTGTTGAACTGCAACTATCTTCAAGCCAAGTTTCATTTAGAAGCATAAAATCGAGGTTGTTTGTGGTTATTAAGTCATTGACTAGAAGTGATTTATTTTTAAGTGAACGGATGTTTAAAAGTGCTAACTTAACAGTCTTACTTTCTGTCTCTACAGTAATCTTAGTTTGACGTGTAATAGGCAGCAGATTAAATGGATTTGCCAAACGGTTTGAGAAGGGCTTAGGCTTTCTATCACGTAATAAAACAGAAATAGAGAAAGCAACAGGCACACTGGGTTCCCGCTTGTTCTGTAAACATTTGACAAAATCACTGTTATCATAGCGGGGACCCAACATGCGTCACTGAGTGCTGTTATCGGTTGTTTTTGGTTCACCTAGAACAGATGGAGGAGGGTGAGGGCCCTGGCGTTGTGGCAGGGGCCAAAGAGCTCTCGCAGGAGGAGGGGGAGGCCGAGCTGGGCCCACAGGCTTTGGTGGTTTCAGGGGCTCGCTTTTTTTGTTGATATCTGGGGGCTCGTGGCAAAAGAGTGGGAGAGTTTGGTTCCAGCATACACCAGTTCCTCCATTTTCTCTGAGAAGCACAGAAGAGGGTATGCTGGAGAGAGGGATAACGTGTCCGGTGAGAGAGGCTGTTGCTCTGGTGTTACCGGAGGCTGTAATATGTTGTCCTGGCTTACCTGTCTGTTTACCCGAAAGTCGTCCTTGGGTGCTGAATCTTGGAGCAGTTCTAACACGTCACTGTCTATCGGTGAGCTCTGTGGGCAGGGCTCAGTAAGGATTGTGTCCGTGAGCAGTGGTTGTTGTGGCTGCATGGTGTTATCATTGACCTTGTGGGATGTGTCAACCGCATGTCCATTCAGGTGCTGAAATGAAGTCCTGTGGTCAGTTGTACTCTGTCCAGGTGTGTTAGTGCCATTCAGATTGAGTGGATTTGCACACACTGCTGAAGGATGATGGAGGGAGAAGTAGATATTGTCCTTTAGCACTCTTGAGCCCAGTTTGTTTGGGTGCAGGCCATCACGTGTGAACATTTGTCTCTGACTCCAGAAAAGATTGAAGTTGTCGATGAAATTCAGTCCCTTTAAGTTGCAATTTTTTTGCAGCCATGTGTTAAGCCCAAGCAACCATGTAAATCTATTTGTTCCTCTTGCTGGGGGTGGTCCACTGATGAACAACTGAACTTTTAGTCTTCTAAGCATTTCAAAAAGTTCATTGAAATCCCTTTTAAGGAGTTCTGACTGCTCCTTCCGAATATCATTCTTCCCCACATGGATGATTAGTTGATTTGCAGTTTTATATTTCATCAGAATGCTCTTAAGTTTACATCAGAAACTGTTGCTTGTGGAAGGCAGCATGTAGTTGTATCCCTGCTGCTAATGTTTCTGATAATAGAGTCACCCACTATCAGAGTCCTGGGCTCAGCTGCTCTATGAGCTGAGTGCCGCTGTCTGCTCGAACTTGAGTGGCAGTTAGCATCGGTGTTGGCTGCTGGCTGATTTGATCTGTGTCCGATTATGTTTGGGGATTCCTCACCCACATTCATGATGTCTGGAGATTCCTCACCCACATTCATTAACACTTCAAATATGTTCTCCAGATGTATTGGTGGTGGTAGGGAGCTAGTGTTTGGGGTAGAGGATGCTACTACAATATGTGATACTCGTGACAATCTGATGTCTCGAGTGCCTTTGGGTCTTGCTCCGTTTGTGCCATCGATTAGTATGTTGATCAGTTTCGGCACTCAGTATGGTCTGTTTAGGAACATTAGATTCATAGGACTCACCGACTGTGTGCTGAGGACATCCATGACGAAGCTCTGTTGTGTGTTCCTGGTTTGGTAGTCCCGCAAGTAACTTTGTTTAACACTAGAACCGCCACGGGGTAAATTTTACCCATGGCTTTTTTTCAAATGTACATAACAGGTTTTCAATAAAACATTCAAGTCTCACAGTCATTGACTTTTACTAAAATTGTGTAATTTACAATCCCTCGGTGTTAAAAATTGTTTAGATAATACCAGATCATAAAACGGGGCATTTATACCTATAAGCGCCGCGCGGGTCAAATTTACCCACTATAAAATGCCTGTATTTTCGCGCTGTCATTTTCGCGTCCCCTCACGTTTAAACATTGTACATTGCTAGGCAACGGCTTTCACTTACTGAATTAGCGGTCATCGGTTTCATAAATAAAGTCACAATGAGTAAAACCCGGCGATTTATGGATGCAGAAGAGGGAGAAGCTCTAAATGCCATTAGTGATGGAGAGTCTGATGGTGGTGAGATCAGTGACCCGTCCTGGGAAGGCTCAGCATCTGACGGCTCATCTGACAGCGATCCAGAGCCTCCAAGAAAAATTAGACTGACTGTTCTTCAGGACAGGATTGTTACAATAGTTACAGAAAGTGGGCATCAATAAACTTTGGATATAAATAATTAAGGTAAAGCTGCGCGCTTGAATTTGTCATCGCATCATACATCCTATGCAGTGTAATAAATTATTGTTCATTATTGTCTATAGGCTATTTTAGTAATTTAAATAACATGGGTTATCTTAATATATGATTATTTATAATATTACACCACCCAAATATGTATTTACTTCCTTCTAATTCTCGTTGTCAGTGCAGACTTGTTTAGCTTGACTGTTATGAAAAGTGATTAGTGTAGCCTGCATAAAAAAAACCTTGAACAAAAAACAACAGGACAAAAATATAGTTGATGACAAGACATAATCATTTCATGACTCTAGACACTTCTTTGTGAAGACAGTGACATAATACAGTGAAATAATATGTTCTTTAGCCATATAAAAACAGGTGTAATGTGCGTGGGTAAAATTTACCCGCATGGCGGTTTTAGGTATACAGCGACCCCCGGCGGTTCTAGTGTTAAAGAACTGCAATCCTTTGTAGAAGTCTGTGTCTGTTTGTTCAGCAGGTATATTCTTCAACCAGAGGCGGCATATTATTTCTAATCCTTTTGGATGTAGGCAGCTCTGTTTTCCCTTCTCCGGAATGTAAGCTGATGGCTGCCGTCAGTGGTAGGCTGGTTGGATAAAAATTCCCCTTTTTTGTAGCAATTCTTCCAGTTAAAATGTTTGTTGGTGCCAAGATTTGTCGTTTGAGCACTGTGCTGATTTGCTGTAGGTAAAATTAAGAGATAAATATAAAACCAATAAAGCAAAGCGCGGAGCTGTAAGCAAGAGCGTCCAAAGAGTAGCGAAGCAGAAGTCATTAGAGTATTTGGCTGAGCTCGTCCGGTATATCTGGTAATGCACATTAATTAATTTTCTGATAATACTAATATTAAATTCTTACGATTAATATTTATATACATAGGCCTATTTCACTATTAATTTACTATGACTAGCTTGCATAGCACATCAGATAAAATGCAATGCCTTTTAATTTGTTTAATTTCATTGGCATTATTCGGTCCTTATCTGGTGTCTTCTGAAATGTGTTGCTTTCCACATACCTTTAAGAGTATCAACACACTGAATGTATATGACAGCAGATCATTTTCTTGCACTGAAACTCATTCAAGGAACTTAAGTTTATATTCTCTATAAACTTGGAAAAGACCATTGATGATTCATCAATCAGTATGACTGGATATAATATTTTCCATCATGATAGGTCATTTAAAGGTGGAGGGGTTGCTGTTTTTGTAAAAGAGTATCTCCAATGTACAAAAATCAAAATAAATTCTGAAGCAATTTTAACTTTTGATTATAAATATAAAACTATCATCCCCCATCAGCTCCAAAACTATCATCCCCCATCAGCTCCTTCTTGTGTTTTAACAACTCTTGGATCAATTCTTAGCTCTTATACAGATTCAGAATTTATATTAATGGGTGATTTAAATTATAATATGCTAAATCCTCCTGGTTATGTTCTGCTCCAGTTTGATTCTTTAAAACAAATACTCCAGATCGATATCAGTCTGATGTTTTTTGTAATGATATTAGTGACCATTGCTTTATAGCATGGATCCAGAAAAAAATGCATGCTTAATCAATCTAGTGTAATTTGTTTGAAACATACTTTTAAAAATTTTAATGAGCAAGCTTTTCTACATGATTTAGCTGCTGCGGACTTGCACAAAGTCAAGTCAGTTTAATTCCAACTGTCGAAGAAGCATGTTCTTATTTTTTTACTAATCTTTTAGTATGATTATTAATAAACATGCCCCCCTAAAAACAATTCGACATAAAAAAACGCAGTTGCCCATGAATAAACTGGAGCTTAGTCACATTATTACAAAAAAAACAAAACAAAAAAAAAACATACAGTGGGTACGGAAAGTATTCAGACCCCCTTAAATTTTTCACTCTTTGTTATATTGCAGCCATTTGCTAAAATCATTTAAGTTCATTTTTTTCCTCATTAATGTACACACAGCACCCCATATTGACAGAAAAACACAGAATTGTTGACATTTTTGCAGAATTATTAAAAAAGAAAAACTGAAATATCACATGGTCCTAAGTATTCAGACCCTTTGCTGTGACACTCATATATTTAACTCAGGTGCTGTCCATTTCTTCTGATCATCCTTGAGATGGTTCTACACCTTCATTTGAGTCCAGCTGTGTTTGATTATACTGATTGGACTTGATTAGGAAAGCCACACACCTGTCTATATAAGACCCTACAGCTCACAGTGCATGTCAGAGCAAAGGAGAATCATGAGTTCAAAGGAACTGCCTGAAGAACTCAGAGACAGAATTGTGGCAAGGCACAGATCTGGTCAAGGTTACAAAAAAATTTCTGCTGCACTTAAGGTTCCTAAGAGCACAGTGGCCTCCATAATCCTTAAATGGAAGACGTTTGGGATGACCAGAACCCTTCCTAGAGCTGGCCGTCTGGCCAAACTGAACTATCGGGGGAGAAGAGCCTTGGTGAGAGAGGTAAAGAAGAACCCAAAGATCACTGTGGCTGAGCTCCAGAGATGCAGTCGGGAGATGGGAGAAAGTTGTAGAAAGTCAACCATCACTGCAGCCCTCCACCAGTCGGGGCTTAATGGCAGTGTGGCCCGACGGAAGCCTTTCCTCAGTGCAAGACACATGAAAGCCCGCATGGAGTTTGCTAAAAAAACCAAGATAGAACTTTTTGGCTTTAATTCTAAGCGGTATGTGTGGAGAAAACCAGGCACTGCTCATCACCTGTCCAATACAGTCCCAACAGTGAAGCATGGTTGGTGGCAGCATCATGCTGTTGGGGTGTTTTTCAGCTGCAGGGACAGGACGACTGGTTGCAATGGAGGGAAAGATGAATGCGGCCAAGTACAGGGATATCCTGGACGAAAACCTTCTCCAGAGTGCTCAGGACCTCAGACTGGGCCGAAGGTTTACCTTCCAACAAGACAATGACCCTAAGCACACAGCTAAAATAACGAAGGAGTGGCTTCACAACAACTCCGTGACTGTTCTTGAATGGCCCAGCCAGAGCCCTGACTTTAAACCCAATTGAGCATCTCTGGAGAGACCTAAAAATGGCTGTCCATCAACGTTTACCATCCAACCTGACAGAACTGGAGAGGATCTGCAAGAAGGAATGGCAGAGGATCCCCAAATCCAGGTGTGAAAAACTTGTTGCATCTTTCCCAAAAAGACTCATGGCTGTATTAGATCAAAAGGGTGCTTCTACTAAATACTGAGCAAAGGGTCTGAATACTCAGGACCATGTGATATTTCAGTTTTTCTTTTTTAATAAATCTGCAAAAATGTAAACAATTCTGTGTTTTTCTGTCAATATGGTGTGTACATTAATGAGGGAAAAAAAAGAACTTAAAGCAGAACTCAGTAAGATTTGCGAAGCTCCCCCTACGATGGAGGTGGGTAATTTTCGAAATTGTCTTATAAAGTCATAATATACATTGTTTTTGAATTGCCGTAAAGCATTTTGTCACTCTCGCGTGAACGTGAACATGAGGCGAGATTGTTTCGGGTCGGTGCAGCTCAAGTTGCAAGTGCTGTATTCTGGCGTAGACGTGCCAGAGGGGGTTAGTGCTCGCCTCAAACACACCACTACAAGTCAATTAACCATCGTAAGGACTTAGAAAACTATTTATGAAGGTAAAAAAAGTTACTTAGTTCTGCTTTAAATGATTTTAGCAAATGGCTGCAATATAACAAAGAGTGAAAATTTAAGGGGTCTGAATACTTTCTGTACCCACTGTACTTTGGCATAAAGCACGACATTCAAAATCCTTCAAAATCAGACTATTTGGATTTCTTTTAGGCAACTTCGGAATATGTGTACTCAAGCCGTTAGAAAAGCAAAATCCAAATATTATAAAAAGCAATTCTCCAATTGTTCCTCTAACTCAAGAATTTTCTGGAATATAGGTAAAAGAACTAGAAAATAAACATCTATTACTGCAGGGTCCTGTTTCATTTAAAAAAATAATCTATTTTTTTGCAGACAACGCGAAAATAGCAGATCTTTTAAATACGCATTTTATTAAAGCAAGTAAATTATTTGAGAATCAAGCTTGTAGACAGTTTATATATATATATATATATATATATATATATATATATATATATATATATATATATATATATATATATATATATATATATATATATATAAAGAGACATACAAAAACCATTCAAATAAAAGTTCTTATTTTCCATAATGTAATGATAAAAATTAAACTTTCATATATGTTAGATTCATATTTCACCTAACTGAAATTTTCAGGTCTTTTATTGTTTTAATACTGATGATTTTGGCATACAGCTCAAAAACCCAAAATTCCAAATCTCAAAAAATTAGCATATTTCATCCGACCAATAGGTGTTTTTAATACAAAAAAAGTCAATTATAATTATGTTCAGTTATGCACTCAATACTTGGTCGGGAATCCTTTTGCAGAAATGACTGCTTCAATGTGGCGTGGCATGGAGGCAATCAGCCTGTGGCACTGCTGAGGCGTTATGGAGGCCCAGGATGCTTCGATAGCGGCCTTAAGCTCATCCAGAGTGTTGGGTCTTGCGTCTCTCAACTTTCTCTTCACAATATCCCACAGATTCTCTATGGGGTTCAGGTCAGGAGAGTTGGCAGGCCAATTGAGCACAGTAATACCATGGTCAGTAAACCATTTACCAGTGGTTTTGGCACTGTGAGCAGGTGCCAGGTCGTGCTGAAAAACGAAATCTTCATCTCCATAAAGCTTTTCAGCAGATGGAAGCATGAAGTGCTCCAAAATCTCCTGATAGCTAGCTGCATTGACCCTGCCCTTGATAAAACACAGTGGACCAACACCAGCAGCTGACATGGCACCCCAGACCATCACTGACTGTGGGTACTTGACACTGGACTTCAGGCATTTTGGCATTTCCTTCTCCCCAGTCTTCCTCCAGACTCTGGCACCTTGATTTCCGAATGACATGCAAAACTGAGCAACAGTCCAGTGCTGCTTCTCTGTAGCCCAGGTCAGGCGCTTCTGCCGCTGTTTCTGGTTCAAAAGTGGCTTGAACTGGGGAATGCGGCACCTGTAGCCCATTTCCTGCACACGCCTGTGCACGGTGGCTCTGGATGTTTCTACTCCAGACTCAGTCCACTGCTTCCGCAGGTCCCCCAAGGTCTGGAATCGGTCCTTCTCCACAATCTTCCTCAGGGTCCGGTCACCTCTTCTCGTTGTGCAGCGTTTTTTGCCACACTTTTTCCTTCCCACAGACTTCCCACTGAGGTGCCTTGATACAGCACTCTGGGAACAGCCTATTCGTTCAGAAATTTCTTTCTGTGTCTTACCCTCTCGCTTGAGGGTGTCAATGATGGCCTTCTGGACAGCAGTCAGGTCGGCAGTCTTACCCATGATTGCGGTTTTGAGTAATGAACCAGGCTGGGAGTTTTTAAAAGCCTCAGGAATCTTTTGCAGGTGTTTAGAGTTAATTAGTTGATTCAGATGATTAGGTTAATAGCTCGTTTAGAGAACATTTTCATGATATGCTAATTTTTTGAGAAGGAATTTTGGGTTTTCATGAGCTGTATGCCAAAATCATCAGTATTAAAACAATAAAAGACCTGAAATATTTCAGTTGGTGTGCAATGAATCTAAAATATATGAAAGTTTATTTTTATCATTACATTATGGAAAATAATGAACTTTTATCACAATATGCTAATTTTTTTAGAAGGACCTGTATATATATATATATATATATATATATATATATATATATATATATATATATATATATATATATAAGAGACATCCAAAAACCATTCAAACTTCATCACCTTTTAGTTTTTCCTTACAAACAGTTAATAAGTCATAGGTCTGGTATGAATTATGTCAACTTAACCCAAAAAACCCCCTGCTGGTCTAGATGCCTTATATCCCTTCTTTTTTAAAGTGGGTGCATCAATTATATCTGAACCCTTAACATATATTTTTAATCTATCTATAGTCACAGTGGAAATACCTAAAATTGGGAAAATAGCCATTGTATCCCGTCTATAAGGGTGGTGATAAAACGGATCCAAATTCATATCATCCAATCTCAGTCTTGCCTTGTGTTCCAAAGGTGATGGAGAAATTAAAGGTGCTCTAGAATTGAAAATTGAATTTACCTCGGTATAGTTAAATAATTAGAGTTCTGTACATGGAAATGACATACAGTGAGTCTCAAAAACCATTGTTTCCTCCTTCTTATGTAAATTTGATTTGTGCAAAAGACCACTGAACAACAGGTGAATCTCAACATAACACCAACTGTGACGCAACATTCGGGATCATTAATATGTACGCCCCCAACTTTTACATAGGCCAGCCCATGTTCAAAGCATTAGACAAGCCAGTATTAATGTCTGGAGCTGCACAGCTGAATCATCAGAAGTTCTGCAGGTATTGTAAAGCAAGTTTAAGACAAATCAGACAAATCAGACACAATTATTTGTTATAGTTAACCAGTAATTGTTTAAAGCTCACTCTGGGGTCTTTCCCCCATCCCCCGAGAAGATCTCAGTTACAAGTTTTATTGCGCTAAAGAAAGTGGTTGCCACATGGAAGAGCAGAGATATGTGGTTGCCACATAAAGAGACACAGAAAACCTGCATCTTTCCTGCATTTTTCCCACAGAACACAGACTTTCCTGCATTAATTTATAGACAGACGGTTCTATAAATGAACATGCACATCCCCAGGAAATGGTATCCATTATTACTGTTGTTGTATTGCACTTACAGTGTATTTACATGTTTTATGATACATTTAAGGTAACTTCAATTATGCCATGTTTAGTGTCTATGCTTTCGTATCGAGAAGATGTAAATGCTTGTGTATACAATATGTTTGTAAAACACCAGTATTACAAGAATCTTTAATAGTTCCTTTTCAACAACTCAGCCATTTTAAATCACACTCGATCATAAAGCCCCCATAGAGGAATTTTGCCGCTCAGAGATCCTCTCCATTACATTGGCCAGTTCTCCACCTTATTATTTTCAGAGAAACAGTTTATATAGGAGCCATATTTAGATACTCGTGCACAAGAGATTGTTTAATTTATTTATTTTTTATTTCAAATATTATTTAAATATATAAAGAAATTTTATGTTGGTTTAATACTTGGACTAACCTGTTTATATGAATAATTTATATGTAACCCTGGGTTTAATCCTTGTGATTTTTAAATGTACACATTCAAAGTTGAGTTCGTTACTTTGTTTACTTTTAAAAGTGTTAACCAGTATTTATAATCTCTGTATGCAAATTTAGTTAAGCAAGTCATTCGTTTCGATTAGCTTGTAAAAGTTATGATCCCACCCCTTTTTACTAGCAGGTGTATTTTGATTGGTGGATTATGATTCAGTGGAGAGAACTGTTAAAGGTGCTCTAAGTGATCCTGGGCGGAGTAACTTCCTGTTGACGTTCGAAGTGTTGTCAAACAAAACAGAGGCTAGCTAGACCCTCCCTCCTCCTCCTCCTCCTCCTCCCCCTCCCCTCCGTGCTTCCTGAAACAGTCATGAACGCACATTTAAAATCATTCTTGTCGGTTATTGGCTGGAGCATGTTTATTATGTTTTGTGGTCCAGGCTACACCAGTTTGTTTTTGTTGCCATTTTTGGAGCTTGTGGCGACTACAGAGACTGTTTTTTTTACAGTGTGTTCAGGGGACAGGAAGCTAGTGGATAGTGAGGAGATGTTTGCTGTATGTGACAAAAAATGTTTTGGCCTAAAAACGTGTGACATCACTTAGAGCACCTTTAAATGATTGAATGGAGTGAGACGCAAGTTTGGTTTTCTCTGTGTGATTTCAGTTTGAAGATGATTTTGTTCGTAAAGTCGGAGTTATTTCGGCAAGAATATACTCTGTAAAAGTTTTATTTATAGTTTGTTATCTAATTTGAGTATTTTAACTCCCTGAGGTCTGAAAACGCGCTGGCGCGTTTTGCAGGATTTTTTCACATTGCAGCAAAACAGACTTAAAATACTCCGTCATTTCTTGTCATAGAGACATAAGTAATATATCAATTGAAACTATAGAATTCTTCTTTTATTTGTGTACACTCAGAGTAAAAACACAATGTTGTGCTTTTTGTAAAATAAAGAAAACTAACATGATGCGTGATCTCTCGTCTCCCTCTGAACGAAGTCCAATCTGATAGTTCTCAGAAAATGAACTGTAACTTATGAATACTAATGACAAAAAAAATGACAATTACGTCTGAAGAAACGTTGAAATGTCAGGTTTTAAATCGTGCAAGTCAAATCGAAAACAAACATTCTGTATTTATGTAATCTGTATGAAAAGAGAGCCATGTCAGAAGTCTGTGATTCAGCTCATTATCCGCTAATGTGGCCATGCCCACGGAGCCAGCGCTATTCAGACGCAAATTCAGAGGCAATACATGCATTCATCGTCTCAATCGTGTATTTATTGTCTTGAAAAGTGTTTATTTGGATTTTAAAGCAATGGTTAGCGATCTCTAGAAGACATGCCGTTAGTTCCTAGTTCCTTTTCTTCTTTATATGAATTTGTGGCCTAAAGTTACAGAGAGCGCCCTCCGGCTGCAAGTATGAATTGAAAATACCATTCCTGAAATGTCCTCTTCTTCTTTAGAATAATTTGTGGACTAAAGTTCAGAGCGCCCTCCGGCTGCAAGTATGAATTGAAAAAACAGTATCCAGCACTCATAGTGATGACAATAAATATTACTTCTCAGATAGAAAATTGACATAAATATATAAGAATCCATCAATATTTCTCCAAATGTGCATGCTTTTAAGCTAAAAGCCTATATGAAATGCCATAGAGGTAACATAATTGTTCAGACACTTTGCATCACAGAAATACATTTTATTTTAAAGAATATAATAGAATACCATTATTTTAAATTGTAATAATATTTCACAGTATTGCTGTTTATGATGAGCTGAGACATTATTACAGGGTTTTTTTTCACAGCCTACCTGACTGAAAGGCCTCATTAATATGCAAGCATTTCGGCATTATTATGTGATTCTTTTGTCTTCTCAGGTGTAAATGGCCCATTATTCTTGAGATTCACGCCTCCACGCATACTGTTTCTTGAAAAAAGTGTCTTACAAAAACGAAATCAATATATTGTTTTATATGAAGGAGTAGGCAGCTAATTTTTACTAATTCTGAAGCAAAAACTCTAGTCTACAACCTCCAATACCAAAAAGTCTTGTGAACACAGATTTAATATACTTTTTTGGCCTTATTTCAGTGACTTAAGTTTTTTGTTTTTTCAATAACCACGCATAAACATTATTCCTTCAAAAATACAAACATGTACATACATGTTCTCACATATTATTGTAGGCTATTTGTGCGAATACAGGTAATGACACTTTTGTCATTTATATGTTTATGAACAACTGAAAAAAGCACAAATGTCAGGGCATGTCAAAACTTCTCCAAGCCCCAAATCAGCCTCAGACTCCAGAGGGTTAAGCGAGTTTTGATGGACAAGCATCACTAGAATAACACTGTTTACGTTCGGAGAGAAGACGGGAGTAACAGTGTATCACTGGGACGGGACATTGTTGAAGGACATACTAATGTAGAGCTCGGATGGCTTTATATTACGAGCTCCTCTGGCACCGTAAGAGAGTCGTTGCAACCCCAGATAGCGTTCTGAGTCCCCGCGAGATTCAGAGTTCCTCTGGCACCGCTGGATAGTGTACTGTGTTACGGAGGACTTTGGTGGCCGGCGACGGAGCGAGTGATAGAAAGAGCGGACCTCTTGTCGTGGTTGATTGGGTAACTGCACCTGGATCGAGGTACTCAGTGTTGTTTGTTTTGCTCATTTTGGAGTGAAGAGGCCAGTTTGTGTTTTATTAGGCCACAACGCACTCAAGCAACGACTCAGGCCTGCAACAGTGGTGTTTGTAAATGTGTGTGAGTGTGGGAGTGACAACTGCATTTAAATGCGGGAATGAGTCCCCTAAATTATCGTTACATGTGAGTACAGAACACAACTCACTCTCGAAAATGCGATGATTGACAGCTTGGAAACCATAGCGACGTTCTGGCGTCTCTCGTGTTTGGTATCCGTTATCGTGACCAAAGTAATATTAAAGTGACAAAACACTCGTTATTTTCAGCAATTTAACTAAACACACTAACACAGTCGACGGAGGCGTTGTGTTTTGTTTATGCTTGTACAGCCTGTTTCACACAGAGCGCGCTCTATCTGTGTTGCCATGATCACTCATTATAAGCGTATTTAGGCTTGTTGTTTAAGCTCGTCTCATAAGCGAATGGGTTTGTTGAGTTATTAAAGTGAGCAGACATGAATCGCGATATTTTGGTCTTATTTTCAGCATAAAGAATTTGGATTTATTTAGGTTTATTATGGGATTATTCTTGTTCGCTGATTTTTCTAGCAAGATCTGGCAACTCGAATGAGAAAAGGCTTGTGCTTTCCCTGTGATTGACCACACATACAGAAGAGAGACACATCTCCGAAGAAGGTTAAAAAATGTCATTAACAACTAGTTGTTCAGTTCGGTTCCGTACACACTGCATAGAATTTCTGTAAATGCGTTTGTCACTACCTGTATTTTTCGGGAGTTATTTCAGTTGTAGAATGCGGTTTTCACTCCCGTATTTTACTGAACTGTGTGTGTACAGAATGCGATTAAGCACTAAATGGTGAATTAACAACCGAATTTAGCTGCAGTGTGTATGTGGCCAATGTGTATTGTTGCTATGATTACCGTCTAGGCACGCCTTTAGCAAGCCGTAAATAGACTGTCATCATTTCCTTGCCTGTATATGGTTATAGATTCCTGTTCAGTCATCTGCAGATACTAATTTATTTGTTTATTTATTGAACTATTTATTTATTTATTATTTAATTTTATTTAATATATTTATTGACATATTTATTGACATCTTGACTATTTATTTATTGATTTACTTTCTGTGATAATAAAACACTGTAGTTTGTAGTATTTACCCATACTTACCTGGTTTATTGAGTTATAATTACCTGTATTATTAGGTCCTTTAACATAGGTGTTTTTTCAGCATCTATCTGACTACAGAAACGGAAAAATTAAGGCTTAGCTTATAACTATGATTAATATTAGAGGTGTATAATAATTTATACACTTGTCGAGAGACATATTACCAAAACCCGGTGCTCCAACCTAACAGAACTTGGGCATGGTAAAAGAGGGTAGGGGGCGCTACATAAATATGTAATTATTAAATAATTATGTAAATTATTTTGACAGATATCATTTAGAAAAGGAGGTAATTTTCACTGCTACAATGATGATACCCAACTATATGTTTTGAGGCCCAACATGTTACAAGTACAACCTCTGTGGTTCCCTCCTCTGTCCATCAGAGGTCTCACTCCTGAATATTGACTCTTACCATTTCACATTACATTTCCCATAAGCCCTGTTCCTGGTACTTATCACCTGCACACCTGTTCTCCATTTCCCCAGACTATTTAAGTAGCTCTCCCAGTCACCCTCATTGCCAAGTCTTGTTCTGCCTAGGTGAACATTTATGAGCATTACTCCCTATATAATACCCTGTTACATTGACATTGGTTTGTTTATCAGTGTTTGACCTGTTTGCTGCCTGTAGTGATGGGCAAATGAAGCCTCATGAAGCACTGAGGCTTTCCCAAAGCTTTGAGAGTGTCAAAAACAGCGCCATCTGGTGTTTAGTAAAAAAATAAAGCAGCCAAAACCCTGTGAATGAAGCTTCGTCGGACGAAGCAGACACACAGTTTCATGTTACGTGCTCAAATAAAAGCCTAAGGCCGGGTTCACACCGCAAGCGGCAGCAGAGCAGAAGCAGCGCGTATTTTTTCGGCGTCCATGTTAACAGATGAGAGCGTTCACACCGCACGCAGAGGCTGCGCGGCAGCGCGGAGCAGGAGCAGAGCAGAAGCAGCAGTGCCGCGATCGTTTCGGCGCTGGGTCTATTTTTGCTGCGCTGCTAACGCTCAATTAAAGTGAAAGTACACCTTTGATGGACAAAATAAATATGATTTAACACCAAAAGTGCTCAAAATGCACAGAATAAGCATATTTAATGTGTTTTAACAAGAATTAAAGCATGTCATGAAAGAAAATCAATATTAAAAAATATTTATAGAAGATTTACTCATTTACACTTGTTTTTAATTATTCAGTTTGGGCTAAAGTATGGTATAGGCCTATTATAGAAAAAAACTAAACTAAACTAGCCAGAAAATATGATATATAAATTTTAGTTATTACACAGACAGCAATATAGGCTCTTGCATACCCAAATCAAACCCGAGTTTGCTGTCTTTTTCGCCGAGTTTGCAGTCTTGTAAACATGTTCATGCGTCAGATTATGTAAAACACAAAGCTTACCTCATTCGTGTGCAGCAATGGATGACACGAGGCTTTTATTTATTTATTTTTATTTAATTTACGTTTATATGTGAGTGTTGTACACCTTGCATGTTAACAAACTTTCAAGACTATCAAGTTTAACTATGACCAATTATAAAAACAAATTTATAGCTGTCTTTGTAAAGAAATGCTCACTTTATATGCAGCTTCGAGCCGCTGCTGTGATGCTGTACAAACGCTTCCAGTGTGAATACTCGCGCGTCTCTGCAGCTGCAGTTCACGCTCACGCGCTGCTTCCGCTCTGCTGCTGCTTGCGGTGTGAACCCGGCCTAATAGTGCGCGTGCGTGTTGAATTTATCTCCGTGATAAATTAATTTACCCAGTAAACTGATGTTTAATTCTAGGATGAATGTCAATATGATTACGAAGAAGAATATATGAATTGCATATGGCAAATATTTTATTTTCCTGAAGTAATTTGTATCCTTCATATTAATTGTATGACTGGGTATTTAAAAGTGAAAACCTACTCGTAAAGTAAGACCTGGGGGTTCGAACATTCTGATACACAAAACAAAATGTGCACGACATGATTGGACAGAAAGTGAGGTTTCTTTTGTCGTCGATCACGTGACTCTGGGAAACCAACCCTGCGTACAATTCAGAAGGGCTCATCCCTATGCCCTAATCCCTTCAAAGGGTTTACCCTCCGGAGTGAGAGCTTCGAAGGGATGAAGGGTGTAGGGGTCAAAAAAACTATTTTTTTGGAATGCGCTTCTGCGTCATCTTAGCGAGACAAGCAAGGACGAGTAAATTGTGCAAGCCGCACCCTTTGTTTAACATTAGTTTATTTATTTATTTATTTAGGTTTATCGCACCATTATATATGTATTTTAAACATTTAAATGGACTGATAAAGGGAGCTGTAAAGTATTTTGTTTAAGTACAATGACGTTTTGACCATAATAATGTACCAAATCTAACTCGTATAAATATTGCAGTAGTAGAAAAATACTATATATACATTTATAAGTAAAATTGAACTCCTAACCTGTATCTATTCTGTGACATCAAACAACTTTCCTGTGCAAAGGATCATGGGGGCCCGCAGTGTCCATCAGTTGTTCCCTTCGAAATCCTTCATTCCGAAGGGCCCTTTGAATGAGCCAGTTTTGAGTACTTCGGTTTGGGATGACCCTTCAATATGGCGGCCATGATTGTTTTCACTCCGAAGTGCCCTTCGGAGGTCGATATATCCAGTTTGGAATGCACCGCAACACACACCCCAATACGGGGCTTCACTAGAAATCGTGTCGCATGTGTGATACACACATCGAAGCTTCAGTGTCATATATAACATCACTAGCTGCCTGCCTTTGGACTGTTTGCCTGGTATTTTATCTATGATTATTAGCTGCCTGGCCTGACCTGTTATACTACTACTTCTAAAAAGCAAAAGATGGATAGCAACTCAGTTGACGCTTCGTTACATGACGTAACACGCCAATTCACAAAACAGAATGCATAGTTGATATTAAAAATTGGATTAGAAGTGTCTTACTACTATATTTAGGGAAAAAAAGAGGTTTTACAGGTTTTAAAAGAGGTTTTAATTATTGGACCAAAGAGCTCCTTGTGTAAGAACCCAGAATACTGCTTAGTTCTCGATGTATGTTTATTTAAATCCTCATCATCAGTCAAGAACCTGTTATTTTATAGCAATCTGTCATATGAAGGCCACATTTTTAAGATTTGTAAAACTTTCCATCTTAAAAAACATTTCTAAATTATAACATATACTCTATGTGTAATGTAAAAAAATCAATTCCTGCATTCATGACCTCATGTATAGATTATTATAACATATTACTGGGTGGTTGCCATGCAGGCTTAATAAACTCCAGCTGGTGGAGCAAAATGCAACAGTTAGAGTGCTTACTAGAGCCAGTATGATCATATTAGCCTGGTTTTGTCAACACTGCATTGGCTCCCTATGAAACATTGTAAAAATGTTAAAATCCCGCTGATTACTTATAAAGCCCTGAGTGGTTTAGCTCCTCATTATTTGAGTGAGCTTTTGTCACATTACAACCCTTCACATCAATTGCATTCTCAAAATTCTGACCAATTAATAATACATGGAACATCAAATCGACTATCGGCGGGAGATACTTTTCCTCTTTAGCACCCAAGCATTGTTCAAAAGAATGCAGCGTCATTTTTTTCATCGTTTTTGGAAGCTAAAATGAAAAACTAAATTTTTATTTTATTTTTATTAATAGCATTCATTATAGATAGATGTCATTAAATCATCTTTGAGAGCAAGGGGGCCCCCTGATGGTTCAAGGGTCCTACACAATTGTGTACTTGTGTAAAGAGAGGCACTGAAAACACATATTCATTCACATATGAAAACAATGAACACAGTAAATGTTGAAGTCAAACCTCAGTATGTTTAGTCGACAGTGTGAACTCTTCAGTCCAACAGAAAGCTGCTTCACAGAATGCTGCAGGTTATTGTTACTTAGATTCAGCTCTGTCAGATGAGAGTCTGGTGACTGTAGAGCTGAAGACAAACTTTCACAGTCTTGACCAGAGAGACCACAGTCATTAAATCTGTCAAAACAGAACATTTACCCAGATTAATTTTTGATGTTAGTGTTTCTTAAACAGCATACTTCATAATCAGACCAGCAAGATATTTCATATAATATTTTGACATTTGTTTAGTGATGTAGAATAAAAGCATTGATTAAACAGCAATCAGTGAAATTACTCACAGGGCTTTTCTGCAGCATCTCACAGCTGGAACGAGTCTCTTGTAGTCTGCCTGTGATGATGTGAATCTCTTTGGGTTGAACTCATCCAGCACCTTCTCTGACATCAGCAGTATGTAGGTCAGCACTGTGCACATTGAAGAAGAGAGTTCTCTTCCTGGATGTTCATCTGAACCGAAGGTATCTCTGGATTTCCTTATATAATGAATGATCTTTCAGCTCAAGTAAGCAGTAAAATAGGTTGACTGAAGCTTCATCTGATATAAAGTACCCATCTTGTAATTGTTTAATGTATTTAGTTGTTTGCCTGATGCTCTCTGTTGTGTCCTCAATGTGTGTGAACAGGCCTTGGAGCAGGTTTTGACTGGATTCCAGTGAAATGCCCATCAGAAACCGCAGGAAAAGGTCAAGATGTCCTCTCTCACTCTTCATGGCTTTATCAACAGCCTTCCTTTAGTAGCTTCTGCAATGTGATATATTCTTTGGGCTTATCAAAGAAAAACTGAAGCTCCTGCATGTTCTTGTTCAGGTAACAGAGGAACACATGCACTGCAGCGAGGAACTCTTGAACACTCAGATGCACAAAGCTGAAGACCTTTTCTTCATGAAGACCATCTTCTTTCTTAAAGATCTCAGCAATCATTCCTGTGAACTCAGTGTCTACATTCACATCAATACCACATTCTTTCAGATCTTCCTCATAGAACACAATGTTTTCTTCTTTCAGCTGTTCAAATGCTAGCTTGGCTAACTTCAGAATCATTTCTCTATTTGACTGTAAGAGCTTTTTACGTTGTCTTTCTGCTTTGCCATCATATTTCTGGCTCTTCATGTTCATCTGTACCAGCAGGAAGTGAATGTACATTTCAGTGAGTGTTGTACTGATGTTCTCTGCATTGTTCTTGATGAGAATATTCTGAAGTACTGTGGCGGTGAATCCAGCAGAACACAGGAATGTGACACATGATGTAGAGACTACGAGACGTCTTAATGTGTGAGATGATTCTGGAGGCCAGAGTCTCATCTGTGATTCTCTTTCTGAAGTACTCCTCCTTCTGTTGGTCAGTAAATCCTCGCACCTCTGTGAACAATCCCACATACTCAGGAGGGATCTGATTGGCTGCTGCTGGTCGTGAGGTCACCCAGATGAGAGCTGATGGAAGCAGATTCCCTTTGACCAGACTTGTGAACAGCACATCTACAGGTGATCTTTCCTCAACATTGTTTAATGTTTCACTTTTAAAATTCAAATCCAGGCGACTCTCATCAAGTCCATCAAATATAAATGCAAGTTTACATTCCTTATATAACTTTGATTTCTCCAGGTCCTTCAATTGAGGATAAAATTTCAGCAGAAACTCATGGAGATTGAACTCTCTGTTCTTTAATGCTGTTAATCTCTCGGAATGGAAGCAGGAACACACAGTGTATATCCTGATTGGCTTTTCCTTCTGCCCAGTCCAGGATGAACTTGTGCACAGAGACAGTTTTTCCGATGCCAGCGAACTCCCTTGGTCAGCACAATCTTTTCCTCATTGTTTTCCCTTAATAATGTAAATATATCATTGCATTTGATTGGTTTGTCCTGTGTTTTTTTGTTCTTGAAAGCATCATCAATCTTCAGAATCTCATGTTCCTGATTGACATCTTTCATATCTCCCTCTGTGATGAAGAGTTCTGTGTAAACATCCTTGAAGATGTGCTTCATTTTCTTTCTTGCACTCAAAAATATGTTCTGCTTTCTTCATCATGTTGGTTTTGTGAGTTCCCAAGAATTTTTTCAGAATCAAATCCTCTGTTATAAAAGATTGGTGTAAGTAAATAAAACATGATGGAAAGCAAAAACATATTTTATTTAAAAAAAAAAGAAACATGACAAAGCTTTCACATCAGCATGATCTGATCAGAATTCATTCAACATATTGTAATTAAATTACTGTTGAAGGTATCACAGCTCAGAGGCCTCAGATCTTCCATTTAATTCACTACATTTTGATAAATATATTACACTCGTGGAAGGGAATACCCTTAAGCATTCAAATCAGAAATATCATCCAGACATATATTCTTTTTTAAAGGATAAGTTCACTTTCAAATAAAATTTTCCTGATAATTTACTCACCCCCATGTCATCCAAGATATCCATGTCTTTCTTTCTTCAGTTGAAAAGAAATTAAGGTTTTTGATGAAAACATTCCAGGATTTTTCTCCTTATAGTGGACTTCAATGGACCTCCAGAACGGTTGAAGGTCAAAATTACAGTTTCAGTGCAGCTTCAAAGGGGTTTAAACGATACCAGACGAGGAATAAGGGTCTAATCTAGCGAAACGATTGGTCATTTTCGAAAAAAAAATTAAATGTATATGCTTTATATAAACAAATGATCGCCTTGCAAGTGCTTCCACCTAAACCACACTTTCGTATTCTCCAAAAAGTTTACGCTGTATGTCCTACCCCTTCCCTATTCTACTTACCGAAAAAATGGAACTGGTGCTGCGTTTGTTCTGTAAATAGAATAGGGAAGGTGTAGGACATACAGCGTAAACTTTTTCTAATTTAAAAACTGCATGTTGTGTTTACTTGTGTTATCTTTGATTAATATTTAAATTTGTTTGATGATCTGAAACAAAGTGTGACAAACATGCAAAAAAAAAAAAAAAAAAAAAAAATCAGGAAAGGGGGCAAGCACTTTTTTCACACCACTATATACATTTAAAATTTTTTCAAAAATGACCGATCGTTTCTCTAGATAAGACCCTTATTCCTCGTCTGGTATTGTTTAAAGCCCTTTGAAGCTGCACTGAAACTGTCAATTTGGATCCTTCAACCGATTTGGAGGCCACTTGAAGTCCACTATAAGGAGAAAAATCCTGGAATGTTTTCATCAAAAACCTTCATTTCTTTTCGACTGAAGACAAGAAAGACATGAACATCTTGGATGACATGGGGGTGATTAAATTATCAGGAAAATTTTATTTGAAAGTGAACTAATCCTTTAATGCCTAATTTGTAAACTCAGTACAGAAGGTAGGGTTTGAGGAACAGCTGGCAGTGAATGCTCTAGTTCTTGTATGTAAGGTATAATGAAAATTGTGAAAAACATAGTGTTATAAGTCCTCCGTTCAAAGACTCTACCTTTTGTGTGTACACATACACATTTAGGATGAAACATAGATTTTCTGTACATTAGGCTCCTGGACTGGTGTCCAAATTCAAAATACATCCGACCATTAAATAACCCCTGAAACAATTTAAAAAGCCAAGTTCACGCTGTACAGACTGACGCTGATCAATCACCAGATCACAGTCCTGCTCACGACAAAAGGTGAATGAACATGTCAGTTGGTGAAAACAAACACCGCCCAACACTAAAGGCCCTTTCACACAGGACGCGGTATGTGCTGCGCAATGAAACCCATTTATTTCAATGGCTTGCACCGCACGAGGACGGTTTGTTGCTGTGTCGACCAAAGCGTGCACGCCGCGCTCAAAGTTCAAAATAGTTCAACTTTCAACTCTGTGACGATTACCCACGTGACCAATAGCAACGGGGCATCCAAACAATCAGAAAGCAAAATGGATGAACAGCTATTGTCTGTGTTGGAATTTTGCTGGTCATATAGAGACATCAGGGGCCGGTTGCACCAGCTGTGAGTAAGTTACAACGTAGCCTAGTTTTGACGTAAATGGCCACTAAGTTACAACTTACGCACTACTAAATATGTTTGTGTTGCACCATTAAATTTAGTTGAAGTGTAACTCTACGTATACAATAAATATTTACGGAAGCCTCCTATCAGGAGTAACGGTTGGAATAAAATAGCAGACTGACTGAACCTGCATCAATAAGCTCTTGTTTTACCTGACAGACTTCATTCTTTAGACATATATGATGCTGCTGACATATTTTACACTCGCTTACATTTTAAGAGAGAGAACATTATGTGAAAATATTACTTAGCCACTCTTCAACACGAACCCGTCCTAAACAGCGCGCCGTTGTGTGCATTCGTCCCATCACTCCGTGTTGTGCATGTCAAATAAAATCAGTTATAATCAATAAATGTCCCTTCTTATGTTTTTTTTGTATCAGTATTTATTTATTAATCCTTATTCATTTAGTTTCAAATACAGTTTCCGAATGTAATTTATTTAGCCTACTTATAAAAACATATTCATGATTAAGTAGGCTATTGTATTTAACAGAAACTTATTTTTACTGTAACTACGTGAGGCAACATAAGTCAGAATGAAGGATAAACTGAAATTCATGGCATTTCACCAACTTCTGCTCACATTTTTGAAGGATCACTGAGGGTAAACATCATATTATGCGACTACGCATTACTTTACGGAGATCTTACGAGCTATTAGCTACATTCTGCCTTAAGAACAAATGGTGCAACCGAATAAAATACAGAGTTAGTTACAAACTAGCTAGTAGTTACTAAGCCACTAGTGTGGACTTTATATTCCAACTTAAGAAAGAACTCCAAATGGGTGGTGCAACCCTACCCAGGAGAAAAGCTGTGTCATGGAGACATGATAGAGACTGTCAAGAGCTGCTCTTTTTCTTCTTCTTACAAGCAGCAGGGCTAGTGCTATCATTCGCTTCTTAGCACGGGACATATACTTTGCTGCTGACCGAAAGGTGGAACAACAATCAAATGACTAGACTTATAAAACTCCAGCTACAAGTTTGGACAACTCTGCCTACTGTGCTCTGGCCAGTGTAGCGCAAATCGCTTTGTATCTGAAGTGCAGCGGCGAGCGCAGCGCATACCGAGTCCTGTGTGAAAGCCCCATAACAGGGAAAACACTGATCTGACAAAACCTGGCATTCATGTCTATTGGTGTTGGTCGACATCTGATGGTGCAGTGTGAACTAGCCTTAACCCTCTGGAGTCTGAGGCTGATTTGGGGCCTGGAGAAGTTTTGACATGCCCTGACATTTGTGCTTTTTTCAGTTGTTCATAAACATATTAATGGAAAAAGTGTCATTACACTGTATTCAGCACAAACTAGGCTACAATAATATGTGAGGAACATGTATGTACATGTTTGTGTTTTTGAAGGAATAACATTTATGCGTGGTTATTGAAAAAACAAAAAACTTAAGTCACTGAAATAAGGCCAAAAAAAGTATAGTAAATCTGTGTTTACAATACTTTAGGTATTGGAGGTTGTAAACTAGAGTTTTTGCTTCAAAATTATGTAAAAATTATGCTGCCTACTCCTTCATATAAAACAATATATTGATTTAGTTTTTGTAAGACACTTTTTGCCAAGAAACACAGTATGTGTGGAGGCGTGAATCACCACTGAATAATGGGCCATTCTCACCTGAGAAGACAAAAGAATTGGATAGTAATGAGCTGAAATGACTTGCATATTAATGAGGCCTTTCAGTCAGGTAGGCTGTGAAAAAAACCTTCTGTGATGTCTCAAGCTCATCATGATATATGAAACATACAGAAAAATATTATTACAATATAAAGTAATGGTTTTATATTATACTTTAAAATATAATGTATTTCTGTGATGCAAAGAGTCTGAATATAGGCTTTTAGTTTAAAAGCATGCACATTTGGAGAAATATTGGATTCTCATATGCTTATGTCAATTTTCTATACAGAGGAGTTATATTTATTTAATAGTCATTGTCATTACTATGAGCGCTGGTGTTTTCAATTCATCCTTGAAGTCGGAGGGCGCTCTCTGTGCATTTTTAGTCCACAAATTCATCTAAAAGAAGAAGAGGCTCTTCCAAGAATGGAGTTTCCAATTCATACTGCAGCCGGAGGGCGCTAAAGAAACAAAAACTCATCTAAAATTCATCTATAGAAGAAAAGAAAACAGGAACTAACTGCATGTCTTCTAGAGCTCGCTAACCATGACTTTTACATCCAGATAAACACTTTTCAAGACAATAAATACACGATTGAGACGATGAATACATGTATTGCCTCTGAATTTGCGTCTGAATAGCGCTGGCTCCGTGGGCGTGGCCGCATTAGCGGATAATGAGCTGAATCACGGACTTCTGACATGGCTCTCTTTTCATACAGATTACATAAACACAGAAGGTTTGTTTTCGATTTGACTTACATGATTTAAAACCTGACATTTCAACGTTTTTAGACATAAGTTTAATTTTTCTGTGATTAGTATTCACTAAGTTACAGTTCATTTTCTGAGAACTATCAGATTGGACTTCGTTCAGAGGGAGAGGAGAAATCATGCATCATGTTAGTTTTCTTTATTTTACAAAAAGCACAACATTGTGTTTTTACTCTGAGTGTATACAAATAAAAGGAGATATTCTATAGTTTCAATTGATATATTACTTATGTCTCTATGACAAAAAATGACAGAGTATTTTAAGTCTGTTTTGCTGCAATGTGAAAAAAAACCTGCAAAACGCGCCGGCGCGTTTTCAGACCTCAGAGTGTTAAAGAGAATACGACTGTCAATACTATACCTTTCTCTTCTCTGTGTTTCTCTGCTGTCTCTGTGATATTTTGTGGCTCTGTGAGGAGAGAGAAAAGGAGGGAAGAAAAAAATGTATATACAGACACAAAAGAAAATACTGTGGCTAAAGCATGTCAGATGCCCGCCACGGAAACATCAGATTTGTCAGTCCGCCACGGACACGCCCTTCAGCGAAAACTCAAGATCTTTGATATTTATCATCGCTAAGGTCTTAAGATTAGACTGACCATATATGATGTGCTTCTGGTTTAATCTCTATGAGGAGTTAATCACAGTGTAAAACATGTCATTTCCTGTTGCCCCCAGGTGGCGCTATGACTGTAACTGAATATTGTCATATAGATGTCTTCAGGTCAGGACTCTAATAAAACATGTGAAGTTTGGGGCAGATCAGACATTGTATGCCCGAGTTACAACAACTTCCTTTTTCATGGCGAAACATCAAACTTTGCCAAGCCGCCACGGACACGCCCTTCAGTGAAAACTCTAGATCTTCGCAATTTAACGTCTCAAAGGCCTTTAGATTAGACTGACCAAATATGATGTTGATCTGATTAAAGCTCTAGAAGGAGTTCGTTAAAGTACAACATGTGGAAATGGCAAAAACTGCCAAAATTTTGTAGAGAAAATTCAAAATATCTCACTTCCTGTTGGGTTTACAAACTTTGCACCCAGGGGCTTTTTTGTAGGTATTGGGCTGTTACATGTGTCTACCGAATTTCATAACTGTATGTGAAACGTAGCACGAAGGGCGCTTAATTGAAATTTTGTAGGTGGCGCTATCGAGCCATTTTGCCACACCTAATTCTGAAACCCATATCAGATGTAAATTTTCACCACTTCTGATGCGTGTGCAAAGTTTCATGAGTTTTTGAGAGCGTTTAGGCCCTCAAAAATGTGATTCATTTTGGAGAAGAATAATAATTGGCTGAGCAATTCCAATAGGGTCCTCACACCATCGGTGCTCGGGCCCTAAATACTGTGGCTAAAGCATGTCTGCCTATGAACAATATGACCATAAAATGAACAGATTTAGAGGCCTCTTACAGGCCTCCCTTTTATTCTCCTTCTGAGTGTAATATAAGTCACCATTCACTTCCTTTATGTTCAGACACCATAGAGAATGTATGAGTGAAAAAATGTCACATAGCCTCTTTTGTATTTTTCTGTAACTGAAAAACAACTCATATGTTTCTTTCCCTCTTATTTCTAGCCACCTTGTTCCTGTTTTTCATTATTATTTCTTTATTATGTTGTGTTCCATATTTGTATATTTCCATATCTAACTGTGAAGTGATTCCTTTTATGGTTTTATCTTTGTGCGCCCTCTGGAGGGCAACATCTAGGATGGGGGTGTCACTTTTTTCTAAGTAAAGTATAAATTGAGTAAACTGCTCAATTAAGATTGAAGTTTTGGGACATGACTCTGTTTGTGTGATAATTCTTTCCACAGCTGCAGACCATTGATCACTGAGAGGGACTGAAAAGCAATCTTAAGAGTAAGAGAAATCTAATTCTTACATGAACTTACATGAATAGGAGAAGGGTTCACAATAACTGAGCATTATTTCACTTATCAAACTATCAACTATCAACTGACAGCTAATAAGCATTGTGTCTCAGTGAGCACAGCTATAGTGATAGTACCGTTTTCCTGCAGGGTTCATGATGAAGGTCACTGGGCCTGTGATGGTGTTTCCAGTGAGTACAGGAGCATTTACAGCTGCTCCCGTCTGAGCATTCAGATCAACACTGACTCCAGTGTGAGCGCTGCTCATCTGGACTGGAATAGAGACAGAGATTAATTACATTTCCTAAATGACAACTTTAACATTACTGATATTCTTTTCTTCATTACCTTCCTTGTGTTTCAGCTTGTCTTCTTCCTGCTCCTCTCGTGTGTCACAATGCTGATCAACAGATGCCATCGTCCTTCACTCACTCACTGCTGTTGGACATGAAGAAAAAGCTTTTGAATTGCTCCTTGTTACCAAACTTTCCAAAAATAAATAAGGCAGTATTTGAAAATAAACAAGTAAATAAAATATAGCCGCAAGCAGCAATTATAAAGTATATTATGAGTTACTGAATGTGAAAGGGGTAGATTCTGGAATCCACTGCTGCTTCAATGTATGTCTTTTAAAGGGTTACTTCAGGATTTAGCATTAAGCTTTGTATTAGCAGAATACCACCAGTATTTTCGATTACCGTGCTTTCCCCCTTCAATCAGCCCGAGATAGAGATTATGCATTTTTATTCTGTAAAAAAGCTCCGATGACGCAAAAATCGTATTTTGCGTCATCGGAGGCTTTTTTGGCCAGAGGCTTAAAACTACAGCCAGTAATAGCAAGTAGTTCGGCATTTTTTCGCCACGCCCATACATTCGCGTTTGAGGTTACTCACGACATAGATCAAAGATTTATCAAAAGTGGGTGTCAGTTATTTTTTAAGCTTCAGTAACATTATTTTGTTATAGTCTGCACTATATCAGTGGTTCATTCGCAAATTACGGTTCTGCAGTCATCTCAACCAATACAGCAACAGGCTTTTGTGGTAACGTTAGCATAAATAGATAAATAGACTAACGTTAACTCAGTTTTACAGAACAGTGGCTTTACTTTGATAACAGTCAACTTATATGCAACTTATATGAATTGTCATCTACTTATTTGTTAAGTTTGCAGTTTCACTGCTACCTACAACACTACATATAGGCTACTGTGTTATCAGAAATAGAGGCTAGTATCAGCGAGTCTTACCTCTAGGCGAATACGCTTAGGCCGTGTGTCCACTAGAGTGTTTTTAGCCAGCTGAAAACGCTTGGCGCTCTGCTTAAAACGTCCGTCTGTGAGCGCTTGAGAGCCCTTCTGCAGGGCAGCGTTTTTTTTCCGTTGAGACGCTTTGTTGCTATGATACGGAATATCCACGGCACTGTTTACTTGTACATGATTTTGCAGGAATTTGTTTCAGCCTTAGGCCGTGTGTATGTATGTATGAACTAACTCACGATTGTAACCGATAGGCGTGGTTTGGGCGTGGCCTCGCAGGGCAGCGAAACAAGTGCATTCTGGGAGTTGTTGTCTTTCATCCACATTAGTCAAAAATACATTTTCTGCCTTTTCTCAGTCTAAAAAGCTCCAAATTCAAAAATAATTTCACATTTCTACTACATAAATGACCAATTTTAAATACACATTCATCTTTCCAGGGGTGAAGTACCCCTTTAAGTGATTTGTAATCAAGGTATTAACCTACAATTAATATTTATCCTTCTACACATTTCATGATTTTTAATTACTTATTCAAGCTTATAAGATTTTACTTAGTCAGTCATATAATACTAGAGAATAACAAAGAACAACTTATCTATATGTTTTGTGGAAATATTCTGCTCAACCAACTTCAACCTTGGAGAAGCTATGCATCCTTTGTAGCTATGTATGTGTTCTTACAGATTAGTATTGGTGAAAGATGAACAAACTACGGGGGAGCTAGGGCGAGCTTGGCTCCCCTTAATAAGACCTGGACTCCCCTGAAAACATGATTTGTAAAATTTTGGGGGGGTCTCAAAAAATATTGACAATGTGTTATTTTGACGTGCAATTTCATTTTTGTGTAATGTGATCATCGTGGATTGACCTGTAAAATTGCAAAAATATCATTCATTCATATCAATTCGTGTCTATAATGTATAAAATAGGGTAAATCCTGTATAGTGATCCTATATAGTTGCTTTAGTGTACACAGTCATAGCTGTTATGTATATTTGTAACTCCCCCTTTGTATAAAAAAAAAAAAAAAAAAAAAAAAAGTCAAGTGGGCTCCCCCAAAGTCTACGGTAGGCTATAGTTCGAACACTGATTAAAACGATAGCGCACTGTTCGCATTAAAATAAACATATATTAATGCGAAAAACTAGTAATTTCACCATAGATGCATATAATTTAAAGTCTCTGTTACACAGACAACACATGGCTTTTTTGCCTCGGGTAAAGCAAGGAAAATGGTACCTTACCTGGCATTTAGGTGAACATGCCAGTACATATGCAGCACGCGCTATTGTGCTTTCACATATGCCGCGTTTGCAGTGCGCAACTGATCCGTGGCTGTTTATCACAAACACAACATTTACTTATTTTTATTTCAAATCCAAAAGTTGTTACTGAACATGGCTTGTCAGCATTGCGCTTTGAAGGAGTTAAACGATCAAGTCGACATTTATGTGATTAAAAGTGCTAAAGAGGATGTTTTGTTTTATACATTTTTGCAATATTACTTGAAACTGTCTTTACTAACTGGTAAAAGACTATTTATTAGGTGCACTGAAAGTAATAATATTAATATACATCATCTGTGCACGAGGTAGGGCCTTAAAACGATCATCGCGTAAATGATTGGCCCTCTGGCTTGTCAATCACTGCCATGACGTTCCTTGTGAGAGACGAGCGCAGCTGCGCACTCCAGTAACTTTCCACACTCCACAGGCGCCGCATGCAATGTTTTTGTCAGGAGACAGGAGTAACAACTACAGATTACGAGTTACCTGCGGTGAGTCCGACATAATGAATCCACTAACACAACACAGTGAATGCCGGTGGTAAACACTCGTGTTCCAATACGAGTGTTTACGAGTTTTGGGAGGCGTTCCTTCAAAGGAGGGGGTTGTTCTTACGCATGCGCTCATTTCAAAAACTCAGTAACAGTCTTTGGTTTCTCAGTCGACGAAAAGATCCTCTTTAGCATCTTTAAAGGTGTCGTAGAATGTGTTTTCAAAAGATGTAATATAAGTCTAAGGTGTCCCCTGAATGTGTCTGTGAAGTTTCAGCCCAAAATACCCCATATATTTTTTTTAATTCATTTTTTTAACTGCCTATTTTAGGGCATCATTAAATATGCGCCGATTCAGGCTGCATGGCCCCTTTAAATCCTCGTGCTCCCCGCCCCCGAGCTCGCGACTGCCTTAAACAGCATGAACAAAGTTCACACAGCTAATATAACCCTCAAAAATTACAAAGTGTTCTTCATGCATCATGTCCAATCATGTAAGTACAGTGTTTATTTGGATGTTTTGGACATTTGATTCTGAATGAGTTTGATGGTGCTCCGTGGCTAAAGCTAACATTACACACTGTTGGAGAGATTTATAAAGAATGAAGTTGTGTTTATGAATTATACAGACTGCAAGTGTTTAAAAATGAAAATAACGACAGTCTTGTCTCCGTGAATACAGTAAGAAACGATGGTAACTTTAACCACATTTAACAGTACATTAGCAACATGCTAACAAAACATTTAGAAAGACAATTTACAAATATCACTAAAAATATCATGGATCATGTCAGTTATTATTGCTCCATCTGCCATTTTTCGCTGTTTTCCTTGCTTGCTTACCTAGTCTGATTCATTCAGCTGTGCACAGATCCAGACGTTAATACTGGCTGCCCTTGTCTAATGCCTTGAACATGAGCTGGAATATGCAAATATTGGGGGCGTCCATATTAATGATCCGGACTGTTGCGTCACAGTCAGTGTTATGTTGAGATTCACCTGTTCTTCGGAGGTCTTTTAAACAAATGAGATTTACATAAGAAGGAAGAAACAATGGTGTTTGAGACTCGCTGTCAGGCACGGATTAACACATTGTAGTGATTGACCACATTTGAAGTGATTGAAAAATGAGACGAGTAAACTCAAAAGCATGCCTTCTCCATCGTTTTTGAGTCCTGTTCTCTTGGTGTATCTTCTGAACTATGATGCAATGGTGGATGCACTATTTTTCTTATCTGATCCAATGACACGATGTCTGGTAATAGTATAGAAAAAATTGCACTGCGCATGTGTAGAACTTAGTCATCCGCGTGCATCCTTGGTTTAGTATAGAGCATGTATGCACGTGACATCCCCGTCGACCGTTACGACTGCGGTTACGCCCACTGAGTGGCAAAAGACTGAGCGGCAGCATTGGTTTTCAGCGTGAATGCCGTGAAAAACACACAAAACACATCTAATTCGGGAAAGAGCTTTGTGACTGACTAAATAGCTTTGACACAAAACCTGAGGTAGATATTTAAAGACTGCCGAAAGCTACAGAAAAAAGAAGCAAATGGATCACTGCAATTCACAGAAACAGCTGGACTCCAGCAGAGAAACATGGATTTGCAGTTATCATTTTGTGTAAAATTGTTGGATTTTGAGGTAAAAATCATACTGTATATTGTATTGTTATATATTATGTTGACAAATCATCAATTAAATATTTTCCATCTTATATTCTGCATAATTGTGTGTTTTAAAATAAACACTGACAAAAACTATTTAAAACTATATATGTTTTAGGGCTGGACAATATGACGAATAACATTGATATAAGTGATTACATGGATTTAAACCTACCTAGTTGTAGTGATATAAAAAATTCACAGGCAATTTGCTTTATTTATTTCCCCGGCGTCGAAATCAGGCACATATAAATGTCAGGAAACACGACTCCTTAGGCTGCATGTCAATATCCATGGATTAGGTTTATTTGACAAGTTGTAAGAAACACTTTCAATTCCAACCTTTAGTGTAATCGTTAGTTTTACTCGCGTTTTCGCAGTTTCCCATATTTTGCCACTCAGTCCAGCTGAGGGAGCGCGTTTTCGGCGGGAAAGTGACGTCGATGCATACCCTCTATACTTTGAAAGATACACGTGATGCGTCCGGGCGCGGAAAGAAGTATACGGGGCTTAAGCTGCACGCTGCACAGAGCGGGACACTTCAAAAACGAATTTAAAATAGACAACAAAACGGTATGTTATACAGTAAACTACAGTACATGTTTTCATATCATTATAAAGTAATTAGTTTGTTGACTAGATGCTGCATTAGTGGAGAACAGTTTGCCGTCGAGGCCGATAGATGAGGATAACATTAGTACCTCAAGCGGTTAAAACAATGTGACAAAATCACTAACTGTTTAATGTCACTATTGTTACCATTCATTTGCATTAGTTTATATCCATAATCCTACTGCTCAAACTGTGTATTGAACAATTTTTAATAATATTTTTTGCTCATTTTGTATTTTACATTTACTTGAACTTTTACTTTCAATACTTAAGTACGTTTAATATCAAAAAATACTTTTCGTACTTAAGTACAAAAAATGATACTTTAAAACTTTTACTCCCAAAGTAATTTTCTGGTAAGATATCTATACTTTTATTCAAGTATGGTTTTTTATATACAGTACTTTATACACCACTGGAGATGACAGTTCCTTAAGTTCGTCCCATTGACAGGTAGATGCATTAATCCACATACAAATTAACTATAATTCTGCTACAAAAACCACAGCTTAACTATAGCATTTGTGTGGTTAAATAGAAATAGTAATCAAAACCAAAGTCCTATAGTTTTTTATCAAAACACCAGAAACCATGTTTTTACTATAATAAAACATGGTTAATTTTCGTAAGGGAGGTAAATCATACGGAATATTCAGCAGGCAGTTTGTCACACTTTAACTCCTGTAAAAAATATTTTGCATTGTAATCAATTCTTAGTTGATACTAGTAATCTATAACAAAACATTTATAATATTATAACATACTATAAATGTTCTATATGAGTTTTAAAATTATCATGCAAGTGACTGGGATTTCAGTCAAATACAAATTCAGGTTTTAGTTTGTCAAAGAAAGTGTTTGTTTTATTACTCATATCTTTCTTATCAGACAGGTTTGATGAATAGTTTGCCAGGTCTTCTTAGGTAAATGTAAAACCAACTGCCAGCCTGTATGGAGAGTTTCTTGAGACTCCAGCAGCTTTAAATGCAGAATTATTAGGCAAGTGTTTGCTATTTTTTTCCCAAGCCTCTTAATACAATTAATTTATTAATATTGTTTTTACATTTATAAGAAACTTTCATGAAGGCTGAAAATAATGCCTTAATTCAGGTGTGCAGAATTATTAGGCTTTTCTTTTACAGGCAAAATCCAAAAAGAGATTTAACTCAGAGAAAAGTCAAAAATTATTAAATACTCATGAGAAGGACGCAATTAATGCTACTAGAAATTGCAAAGTTAAAGTGCCAAGGGACAGCAAAATCTCATTGGGTCAGCGGGGTCAGACAAAAACAGGTGGAAAAGAAAAGACACTGTTAACTGCAAAATAATTAAGAATTAAGGTGAAGAATTAAGTGTGAAACAAAACCCTTTAGTCTCCAGCGCCACCATTTTCCAGCTGCAACCTACCTGGAGTTCAATAATGTTAGGATCTCAGAGACTATTCAGTCCTAAAAAATGACCTGCACTTGATAAGAATCACAAGCTGAATGTTATAAAATACATGGTGGGTTTTTATAGGCCTTTAAACAGACTCTTGAGAGTGACTTGAAGGACCAGCACCACATTCTTGTAAGGAAGAATTTATCTTCCAGAATTGCAGTAAGTTTTGGAAGATCATTTTTAGTCCATTCTGCAAGACAGACATTTCAGATAAGAGATGGACTAAAAGTGAACTAAACACCTTACTGCCAGATCTGGATAAATTCTTCAAACAGTGGTAAAGAGGATGTGGTGCTGGTCCATCAGGAGTATTCCAAGCTGTCTGTCTATAAGCCCTATAAAACCCAGTTTCATGTATTTTATAACACTTCAGCTTGTGATTCTTATCAAGTGCAGCTCATTTTTTAGGATTCTTTAGTAACCTAAGCTTAATCCTGAACCTGCACTTCTGGAACTCCAGGTAGGTTGCAGCTCTGGAAAATGGTGGCGCTGGAACTAAAGGGTTCCTGAGGTTTCACACTTAATTCTTCACCTTAATTCTTAATTATTTTGCAGTTAACTGTGTCTTTTCTTTTCCATGTTTTTGTCTGACCCCGCTGACCCAATGACATTTTGCTGTCCCTTGGTCATGCTTTAACTTTGCATTTCTAGATTGCATTAGTATTGCGTCCTTCTCATGAGTATTTAATAATTTTTGACTTTTCAGTCTGAGTTAAATCTCTTTTTTGGCTCATTTTGCCTGTAAAAGAAAACTGCCTAATAATTCTGCACACCTGAATATAAGGCTTTTTCATTTCCAGCCTTCAAACAATTATATATCACTTATAAATGATAAAAACAATATTAATAGAGAAATTGATGTGGATTGGAATTTAAAATGTGCTTGGGAAAAAAATTGATCAGAAAATACTGCCTAAATCCTCCCTGTAAATGTCTGTTTGCTGCCTCTTATACAATATTTGACAGAAACTTTCCTTAATAAGCCTTTATCTGATAGTTCTGCTGTGCTCTGATACTCACAAATTTTTAGAGTTCAATAATCTCTATTCAGTGTTTGCAGAATATAGGTTGTTTTCATGACTTTTCAAGGCATGCACGGTTTATATTTTCATCTTCAGAAAGATTTTCTACCTCTCCATATTGCACAAGAACTGTGACTTGCTTATAATGTGGAACAACTAATTTAAGTAGGTTTTCCATTTCCATAAAGACCTAGCAAACTATTGAACAAATCTGTCTGACACTGATATGATTATCTAAAAAGATATGAGAAATAATTTTTATTTTACTGAAATCCTACCGATATATCATTTGGATAATAATTTGAAACACGGTGTATAGATTTATGCTTTATAATATTAAATTTAATCTATTATACTTCCATTTAAGATTAAACTGAGGCAGGCTCAGAGAGTGAAGGAGATCCACTGAGCATCAGCCAAATCAGACAATAACAGGTGGCTGAGAGAAAAGGAATATGCTAGAAATTATATGAATGTAAGAATAATTACAACAACTTAAATTCAATTACACAACAATGTAAATTGAATTAGCACTAATCTTAATAATGGTTACAATATGTGTGTTACGGACAGAATGGCGAGAGACACAGATGGTAAGCAGATAATATGTTTATTGAGACAGAGTACTTGAAACACAGCAGAGGAGGCAAGTAGACGGTGAAATGATATAGATGATATGGAATAAACAAACTGATACTGTTCTTTGTTTGCAGGTGCATGGAATGGCGGCTGAGTAGATGACTGGAGACGGAGGAAGGTGAACACACTCACACACACATACGATGGAGACACGGAGACTGGGAAACAAGCTGGAGTAGAACTGGTAGGTATTTCTAGAGGATATGGAGATCGACTAGATGAGTCCTTCATAAGAAAGAGATCGTACAACTGGCAGAAGGTGAGTGCAGTGTCTTATAGTCTGTGGTGATGAGGTGCTGATGGGGATCAGGTGTGTGTGTTCAGTACTCAGGTGAGGGAGTCCACAGTGATTGGCTGATGGAAGAACCTGGCGTGTTTGTGACAGTAGGAGAGTAGGACAGTAGGACACACCTAGGAGGGAGAAGAAAGCCTTCCACACTCGTGAAGTGAACTGGGGTCCATGGTCAGACACAATATCTTCAGGAATGACATAGAATCTGAAGATGTGGTTAAACATGAGTTTGGCGGTTTCCATGGCAGTAGTCCCTTGAGGAGAATCAATCTACAGAACTTGAAGAATCTGTCAATTACCACCAGGATGCAGGTATTGTTGTCAGAGGCAGCCAAAAAAGAAGTCGGTGATAAAATCCACCCCTAGGTGTGACCAGAGCGTTGGTAGAGGCATTGGTATGGTATGAGGGCACAGATGTCTGAGACCATTGGATGGGACTCACGATGATGCTCTCAGGGAGAATGGGCTCGGGTTCTTCACTGGTCTCTTCCGAGGTGTAGAGACGGGATAAGGCATCTGCCTTCACATTCTTTGGAACGAGATCGGACAACTGGCAGAAGGTGTCTGCAGTGTCTTACAGTCCGTGGTGATGAGGTGCTGATGGGGATCAGGTGTGTGTGTTCAGTACTCAGGTGAGGGAGTACGCAGTGATTGGCTGATGGGAGAACCTGGCGTGTCTGTGACAACGTGATTGTAAAAAAAAATGTATTCATTCTTTAAGAAGATATTGTCCAAGAGTCAACTAAAAAGAGTCAAAGTGAAGGTGCAGTCTCCCACTGCCACCCCCACCGTCCCTTTAGTGCCCCTTTTTTTGGTTTGGGTCACTGCCCCTTAACCCCTTAACACCGGATGGAGCGTCGGCGCTCCCATTTGCGTGTCTCTCTTTAAAAGCCAATAAAAATTGAATCCATATAGGTAGCACAAAAATTCTTTTTGCATACAAAACCAGAGACTTTAAACTTTCATATCAAGCCTCCAACATGCTTCTGTTGCGTTGTTTTCACCCTCTAATGAGTCTGAGTAATATGCGTTTACAACAAAAACAGCACAGCCGTTAACTGAATACAAGTATGTATATTTCACGTGCTCATAACTTCATGAAAAATGCACAGATCATAAAAAAATGGCACATCAATATTTAAAGCAGATTCTCAAGATTAAAATGTCCAAAATCAATATAATATATTGCGTTGATCACAAGATATTACTCACAGAATGATTTAACATACTTGGCTAAAAACATGTCTCTCATCTCTTCGGGATGCAGTGTGTATCCAATGTTCCCGGACCCATCCATGTTCGTTTTCCAACGTGGAATAACACAAAATAGATATCATTTCAAAGCTTAGAATCTCATCTTTTTAATGCATCTAACCATTTTGAAAAACTCCTAACGAGTGCTGAGAAGCACCACTAAACCAGAGTTTACCGCCCGCTGGCGCCACCTGGCTGCGGAAAAAATGAACAACAATTTTTCAAACTATTCTTTATGCTATCACCACGATATTTGAACCAGATGCAGCTCACATATAGGAGAGCATCACCAAAAAAGAATTTTTTAGTGATCTTATTGTGTTCCTGAGTTATTCCATGTCAAATAAAAAAAAGAAAAATTATTTTTAAAAAATTATATATATTTTTTGTCTTTTATCAGCTGTTTCTCAGCAAGAAAATATCCAAATGTAATGTAATTTATATTTTCTTAAAATTTAAAATGTTTTCTATCAAATGATACCTACCTTTTGACTCTCCTTGCTAGAGTTTTGGAGTTATGAGTCTTTACTTTTGTGTGTGTCGCTCAGAAAAAAAAACTCTAAAAAAGCCTTCAGGTCTTAAAGGGTTAAAATGTCTGTGCACGGCCCTGTTGGACGATATTAACCAACGTTTCATTTCGACAAAAATAATATCCAAAGCTTAAAGCCTTAAGAATTACCTACCTGCACATATCTGAATGTTTAACATGGTGCTGTAAATTGACCTGCTGCAACTGATGCTGTTGCTAATATCTGGTTAATCTGTCGTAATCTACCATAATATGTGAGGAACATGTATGCACATGTTTGTGTTTTTGAAGGAATAACGTTTATGCGTGGTTATTGAAAAAAAAAATTAAGTCACTGAAATAAGGCCAAAAAAAGTATATTAAATCTGTATTGACAAGACTTCTGGGTATTGGAGGTTGTAGACTAGAGTTTTTGCTTCAAAATTATGTAAAAATTATAATGCCTACTTGTTCATATAAAACAATATATTGATTTAGTTTTTGTAAGACACACAGTATGCGTGGAGGCGTGAATCATCATGAATAATGGCTCATTTACACCTGAGAAGACAAAAGAATCGCATAAAGAACCTTTGGTGCTGCATAATAATGAGGCCTTTCAGTCAGGTAGGCTTGAAAAAAACTCTGTAATATTTCAGCTCAATAAAATAATGTATTTTTATATTCTTTCAAATATCATGTTTTCTGTGACAAAGAGTTATTAGGTTTTTAGTTTAAAAGCATAATTTGGAATATGATGGATTCTATTTTTATGTCTTTTCTAACAGAGGAGTTATATTTATTCATTATTGTTATATTGAGCGCTTGTTTTCTTCATACTTGGCCGGAGGGCGCTCTGTAATTTTAGTCACAAATTATTCTAAAGAAGAAGAGGACATTTCAGGAATGGTGTTTTCAATTCATACTTGACCGGAGGGCCTCCTGTGCACATTTAGGCCACAAATTATTCTAAAGAAGAAAAGGACATATCAGGAACTCGGCAAGTCTTCCAGAGGTCACTAACATACAGGCTTTTACATACAGGTAAACCTTTTCAAGACTAAATACACGATGGACGATGTACCTGTATTGCTGTTTGCCTCTGATAGCGCTCGCTCCGTGGGCGTGGCCGCAGATAATGAGCTGAATCACGGATTTCTGACGTGTCTCTTTTCATGTAATAAACACAGAATTTTTGTTTTCGAAGACTTATTTTAAAACCTGACATTTCAACGCCGGCGCGTATCAGGGAGTTAATCTTCTAATCACCTCAGTAGGTTGAGGGGAAGGAAAATCGAAAGGTTGACTGCTTTTTATATTTGCGGTTTTTGTTTTTAATTTAAACTAATATTTTTAGTATTTTGTTACTTTAAAAATATGCTATTTCTAATCATTATTATATTTTCTGGAAATTCTCGCGACCCCTCCCTCTTCTCGCGACCCCCACTGAACCACTGTATAAGACAATGTAGAAGAATTTTGGTATTCTTCTGTAGCCTGACGAGTAACTTTAACCGTTATTCTTTGAACTCAAAGACAGCCTGATGCTTGGTTTATAAATTATTTGTGGGTGGCTGTTTGTTGTTTCACCTAGCAATTTCCCTTCAATTTATTACTTTTTTATTAATATTATTTATAATGATTACATTTTGAATGTGAAGATCAAGGTAAATTGTACTTAATTTCAGGGAAACATGTAAGAATCTTCTGTTGCGTCCAAAGGGCAATAAATAAATTAAAAATAAGATATTTAAACAAAATAAGAAAAATGTACACATCTTCATCCTGTTCAAAAGTTTTCACCCCCTTGTTCTTAATGCATCATGTTTCCTTCTGGAGCATCAGTGAATGTTTGAACATTTTTTAATAGTTGTGTTTGAGTCCCTCAGTTTTCCTCAGTGTGAAAAGATGGATCTCAAAATCATACAGCCACTACTGGCAAGGGTTCAAATATGCAGAAGATGCTGGAAAAAGAAAAAATTTGCAGGACCTGGAGGATTTTTCTTAAGAACGTTGGGCAGTTTTACTGCTCAGGACTCAAGAACAACCATCACAAAACAAACAGTTGTGGATCATACAGGTAACTACACACAGTATTATGTATCATATGTAAACATTTGAGTGGGGTCACGTGAAAAAAGACCGAACGACTCGGACCGGTGTAGGGACTCAAAGAATGAACAATCATTTCCGTTTCCTGTGCATAGCCTATATGGCTGACACATGACAAAAGACTGAACGACTCAGACCGGTGTAGGGACTCCAGAGGTGAAGTAATCATTTCTGTTTCCTGTGCATAGCCTATACAGCTGTCACGTGACAAAAGAACGAATGACTCGGACCATGAAGGAAATTATTTGAGTAAAGATTTGTGCATTTTGCTGAACGAGATTCAAAGAGTTAATATGCTGTGACCACGACAAAACTAAGTGAACCCTACATATGAGTTTAGCAACATCACACGAGTGCTGTTTTTGTCCCAAATATTACGAGTGCAAATGCGATAGAGCCTACTGATTTTAACAGTTCAGTAAATAAGAAATCTGGTCACCTGGTTGTATACATTGGTTCACAGTGTTATGTTATAAACATTTGTTCTGTAATATTTATTTAGCACTTTTTTGAAAGGCAGATTAAAAAAGACTTGATGTTTGTTTTTTTTTATTATGACTTTGGTAATTATGCCCTTTGAAGTTTATTGGACACTGAAATGTGTGCTTTAAGTTTGTGACAAGCACATACAAATTATTTTTTTTCATTAGAGCAATAATAAAGAAGCTGTCTTACATTCATTAGTCTCACTGTGTTGTGCTTGAAAAACTGCCACATCAAAAAAAAAAAAAAAAATTAATAAGCGTAATAGGCATCGGTATAGGTATTCATCGGTATAGGTATTGGTATATATTCACACACACTTTTATATATACAATAACACACAAAAAAAGAATCCTAGTCTGTCATATACAGTTAAAAACAAAGTTTTAAAAAAGTTAGTTTACAGAGTGACAACTTCGCACACTCCTGAAGGAGTTCTCTTTCAGAAATAATTAATCAAATGTAAAATAATATAAAATAAAAATGTGTTCAAGTTCACATACTTTATTGTTGAGCTGTTGAGTTGTCATGAATGGGTGTCCCATTTTAGGGTGTCCCTAAAATGGGGATATATATATATATATATATATATATATATATATATATATATATATATATATATATATATATATATATATATATATATACAGGGAGTGCAGAATTATTAGGCAAGTTGATTTTCTGATCATATTTTTTTCCCAAGCACATTTTACCAATTCCAATCCACATCAATCTTAATAACTACTATTAATATTGTTTTTAATCATTTATAAGTGATATATAATTGTTCATGAAGGCTGGAAATGAAAAATGCCTTATATTCAGGTGTGCAGAATTATTAGGCAAGTTTTCTTTTACAGGCAAAATGAGCCAAAAAAGAGATTTAACTCAGACTGAAAAGTCAAAAATTATTAAATACTCATGAGAAGGACGCAATACTAATGCAATACTAGAAATTGCAAAGTTAAAGCATGACCAAGGGACAGCAAAATGCTCATTGGGTCAGCGGGGTCAGACAAAAACAGGTGGAAAAGAAAAGACACATGTTAACTGCAAAATAATTAAGAATTAAGGTGAAGAATTAAGTGTGAAACCATCAGGAACCCTTTAGTCTCCAGCGCCACCATTTTCCAGAGCTGCAACCTACCTGGAGTCTCCAGAAGTGCAAGGTGTTAGGATCTCAGAGACTTAGGTTAGCTAAAGAATCCTAAAAAATGACCCGCACTTGATAAGAATCACAAGCTGAAGTGTTATAAAATACATGAAGACTGGGTTTTTATAGGCCTTATAAACAGACAGCTTGAGAGTGACTCCTGAAGGACCAGCACCACATCCTCTTGTACCACTGTTTGAAGAATTTATCTTCCAGAATCTGGCAGTAAGTTTTGGAAGATCATTTTTAGTCCATCTCTGCAAGACAGACATTTCAGGATAAGAGATGGACTAAAAGTGAACTCAAACACCTTACTGCCAGATTCTGGATAAATTCTTCAAACAGTGGTACAAGAGGATGTGGTGCTGGTCCATCAGGAGTCATTCTCAAGCTGTCTGTTTATAAGGCCTATAAAAACCCAGTCTTCATGTATTTCACAACACTTCAGCTTGTGATTCTTATCAAGTGCAGGTCATTTTTTAGGATTCTTTAGCTAACCTAAGTCTCTGAGATCCTGAGACCTTGCACTTCTGGAGACTCCAGGTAGGTTGCAGCTCTGGAAAATGGTGGCGCTGGAGACTAAAGGGTTCCTGATGGTTTCACACTTAATTCTTCACCTTAATTCTTAATTATTTTGCAGTTAACATGTGTCTTTTCTTTTCCACCTGTTTTTGTCTGACCCCGCTGACCCAATGAGCATTTTGCTGTCCCTTGGTCATGCTTTAACTTTGCAATTTCTAGTATTGCATTAGTATTGCGTCCTTCTCATGAGTATTTAATAATTTTTGACTTTTCAGTCTGAGTTAAATCTCTTTTTTGGCTCATTTTGCCTGTAAAAGAAAACTTGCCTAATAATTCTGCACACCTGAATATAAGGCATTTTTCATTTCCAGCCTTCATGAACAATTATATATCACTTATAAATGATTAAAAACAATATTAATAGTAGTTATTAAGATTGATGTGGATTGGAATTGGTAAAATGTGCTTGGGAAAAAAATATGATCAGAAAATCAACTTGCCTAATAATTCTGCACTCCCTGTATATATATATATATATATATATATATATATATATATATATATATATATATATATATATATATATATATATGTGTGTGTATTATACATACATACATACATATATGCAGACCTGATTGTACTTTTTCATATTTGTCAACTTTTTGTGTAAAATTTTGACTTTTGAGGGTAGTTCTAGAGATTTTCAGAGGGAGGGGTTTGGCAACACTGGTGAGCAATGACCCATACGGACGGGATTAGTTTTACATGGGGAGGTGGAGTAATGTAATTTTACCTCAGGATGTCTGTAATATTAATGGCCAATTCGCACGGGATAAGACATCTCAGTAAAACTAGCAGAAGTGGGAGGGGTAACTCGATTTACGCACTGCCGTCACCTCCCTTTCATCCTGATACCATGCGCGCAAACACATATAATCTAAATATATAAACTATATATAACAGTTAGGTTCGGTCAAACAATTTATTAATTAAATTCTGATTGGGTTCTGATGGTAATAGGCACTTAGCTAAAGCTAAAATTAACTCTGACAAGTGCTTTCGATCTTTTTGCTCCGAATTGGTATGTAACGTATCACAGGAATTTAATCACTTAGCTCAAATCATGGGTGAAATTTATATATTAAATCATAACGCCTTATGATTAATTATGATATAGATCGGCCCAAGAGGGAATTATGCACATATATTGTGAATTAATTATAACAGATTATAATCAATTACATATGATTAGTTCTAGTTTAATAGTTGTCTAGAAAAACTATCCTAGTTTTTCCAGCAAACTATGGGATTTCTCATAGACTATAATGAAAGAAATGTTGTTCTCTGGCCATTAGAATAACTTCCTATTATAGCATTAGAGCGTAAAGCAATGTTGCAGAATCAACGTAGAAGTGACTTGGTTTTCTGAATGAGCAGCAGAACACTCGAGCATGAATATAATGTATTTAATATATGAAACTACAAATACATAAGCTAAATATACACTAAGAATACACGTATATACAAAAGCAAAAGTAAAGGCAGGAAAAGAGAGAAGACAAGTAGCAAAACTTACAGACAATCCTTTGAGAGCCAGCAAAGAATCAGTATCACTTTGTTAGGTCGTATAACTTATTGCATCTAAGATAGAAAGAACGGTACTTGCATGAGTTTGCGTGCTGAGTTTCAAAAAGATACAGGTGATGGTTCAGTGCGGCTGCAGTTTGTTGGCTTCTTCCGTTTCCGCGGGAAGATTTGAACTGAGGACTTGAAAGTTTGTTTCGCTGGAGATGGTCATCCCGAAGAAGAGGAGCGCGTGATGGAAGCACGGTCGCCGAGACGTCCGGGAGAGACGTGCACGAGATGGCGAGGGACAATTGAGACAATCGAGAGACAAAAGAAAAATGCTTGTGCGTGTCTTTTATGGGCAAACAAGCCAACACGCCTCCTTGGATGAAACAGCCAATGATAAGGGTGCAATTTTGGCGGGCAAACTTTTTCTTTGTCTCCATTTATGACCTCATTTGCATGGTTTATGAAGTGTTAGATCGGAGTACATTTTCTTCAAAGTACCATTAAAAATAGAACAATGCATTTTACAGTAATGTGACATACATTATCGAATAAGGCATAAAGAGAGCTTTACAAAGAAACCAAACTTGTCAGGTGGCAAAAACATAAAAGGGAAGATACAGTTTATACTCGAATTTTATCGTTTAGAATGAAACTAACACCACTAGAGTCATAGCTAAGCTTATACACTAGGGATACGTACATGCAACTTGAAATACAATGACGGTTACACTTTGGCACAGTCATATTTTGAGGATAACTGTACCTACATTCTTCATGCACGTTTGTGTGTGTCTCTGTGTATGTGTGTGTACGTGTATTGGAGTTTGTCGTCTGGAATGCAGCCACATGGCTCGCAGTAATTCGATCCAAGTTGACCATGATCGTTTGAAGTCACAAGGGAGGGAATCGGGAATCCATCGATACAGCCATAAAATGTGTCAAGTGGGCTGTTAATGTCCTCCAGGCCGGAGCCAATGAATGATTTACAAACAAAAGTTCAAGGAGTTAAAACTTAAACAGTTTATAGTTGGCCTGCTAATTTTTGATCCTGTGCAGACCTTAGAGGTATGTGGAAAATACTTTAGGTTTGCCACAGACTTGTCCCACCACCTACAACACAAACGAATGTTTCTTCAAGAGCTTCCATGCTTGAAAAACACGCAGAAAACAACTTTTAAACAGGAAATGATGGAATTTTACTGTATATATTTACAGCGGGTCTATTTGAACGGGATTAGTATTACCTGAGGTAATTTTTCCGGACCTTTTTACAGAAGGTAAAAGTCGCCGTAATCTTTACTGACATTGTCCGTAATGATTACCGAGATGGCACATTCGGATGGGACTAAAATCACTGAGAAGCTCTGGTAATAATTACTTTACCCCCACCTCCCCATGTAAAACTAATCCCGTCCGAATAGGGCTTTTAGACAGTGAAGAGAGACATCTCAGGATCATAATATAAAGTATTGTTCACTCTCTAAAGTATTGTCTGTCTGTGTTTCGGTCATTCTACAGAAACGTCCACTTTTCTGTCCCTAGACTTTACAGAAATATTACACTTGAAAAACACTTTAGCATTACAATTTTTTTATATTTTAACATGAAACAATGTGTTATTTGAATAATTACACCTTCTTGAGCCATCAATGTGGCAATATTTGTTTAATTAATTATAAAAATTCCAAGCGCCACAAAAGTGCTCGTCCCCACAGTCATGAGCACAGAAGGAAAGTGCTTTGAGTTCAGAAACGGGTTTTTCTACCATTTCAAATACAATTATACATAACTATCAAATATATAATGTAAATGACATAAAAAAAATATGAAGCTTTTAGTTGAAGTCACTGGTATGACCTACTTTATTGTTAGGGAATTTTAAAATACTATAATACAAATGGATTAAATTACTTAGTGAACATACCATGATTGACAACATGTTGATTGATACCTTGCAGCAGCCATTTTGTAAAACGCATTTCATGAAAATTGCCATTGTGTTAGGGACAGATGGGATGGAGACACAGAGGTGAACGTAGAAGGATGTTTATTTAACAAACAGCAGGGAGACAGTGGTGCAGGTAAGGAAGAATTTGCAGAGAGGTCACTGAGTAGTGATATTGTCCTTTGTCTTACAGAAACGTGGATCTGGGATGGATGGATCTTAACGGAGTGAACAACAGTTGGAGGTAGGTAGACTCACACACAGACACGAAGCATGGAGACTGAGGAAACACGCTGGAGTGGAACAGGATAGTAGCTTTAGACGTCTTGGAGATCAACATAGAGTAATCCTTTGCATATGAATGTATAAACGAGACCGGACAACTGAGGGAGGTGAGTGGTGTGCTTAAGTAGTTGTAGCGTCTGTACAAGAATCAGTCTTGGCCAACCAACTTTGGAATTTTCAGAATGCTTTTAGCCTGCTGAACTGTGTTTGTAAATCTCACATTGGCTCCGGGAGCCTGGCGGACACTAATGGATCACAAGACCCTTTTTATGACTATTTCGATAGATTCCTGAACATTTCCTTCGCGACTTCAAAGGGGCTGCGGCCACCTCGGATCGGGTTACTACGAGCCAGGCACGCATTCCAAAACAGCAATAAAAGAGAAAATACACGCACACAGACCCGCATGAAGATTGTATGCACAAATATGACTGTACCCGCAAATATAAATGTAACCGCCGTTGTATTGTCAAATTGCATATAGTTATTCCCACTGTATACGCCTTGCTATTATTGCAGTTGTACTAGTGTCATTTCTAACGATTACATTTGACTGTAAACTATAGCTTTTTTTATATGCTTTTCTTAAGGCAAGTTTGGTCTTGTTTTAAAGCTCTTTCCACGTCTCATTCACTGAGGTATGTCACATAACGGCAAAATGCACTGTTCTATTTTTAATGGTACTGTGAAGAAAGTACACTCCTATCTGATACCTCTATAAATAATGCAAATCAAGCCAAAAAACAAGACAAAGGAAAGTTTGCCGCCAACTTTTCACCTATGTCATTGGCTATTCCACCCCAAGGAGGTGTGTCGGCTTGTCTGTCATAAAAGAGGAGCACTAGGATTTTCTTGGGTGTTCTCCCGATTGCCCTGAATCATCCATCGGCCACTCACGCACGTCTCTCCCAAACGTCACGGCGACCGCGCTTCCATCGCGCTCATCTTTCGGGACCACCATCTCCAGTAAAACGAACTTTCAAGTCCAGTTCAAATCTTCCCGTGGAAACGGAAGAAGCCAATGAACTGCAGCAGCACTGAACCAAAACTCAACGCGCAAAACTGATGCAAGTACTACCGTTTCTCTATTAGATAATGAAACCGATTTCTGTGCTGGCTCTCAAGAACTGTTAGTAAGTTTTGCTACTTGTCTTCTCTCTTTTCCTGCCTTTACTTCCGCTCTTGTATATATGTGTATATCCTGTATATATGTTTAGATGCATAACCTCTGTATTAGTAGTTTAAACACATTATTCATGCTAGATTGTTTCTGCTGCTCATTCAACAAAAACCAGGTCACTTTAACGTTCTTTCGATCCAGCACCATTGCTTTATGCTTTGATGCTATAATAGGAAGGTCATTCTCGTGGCCAGAGAATAACCTTCCTTTTATAATATTCTATGAGGAGCTAACGGTTTGCTGGACAAACTAATATAGTTTCTCTAAATAATTATTAAACCAGAACTAATCATATATGTAATTGATTATAATTCGTTGTAATTAATTCACAATATGTGTTTAATTCTCCCTTGGGTCAATATATGCATCATAATTAATCATAATATGATTTATTATATTCATATATTTCAACCATAAATTGACTAAACATGTACAAATTTGTTACATAGTCCTGTGTGATGAGGTGCTGATGGGGAACAGGTTTGTGTGATCAGCTGATGGTGGAGTAAGTGCAGGTGAGGGCCAGGGAGGATGATGGGAAATGGAGTCCAGGACAGACAGAGACTGTGACACACTGGTGTTACTGTCAGTGGTGTTACATGTTTATAGATAAACTTTATTCAAAGCTATTCATTTAGTTCTTTTGCATTAAATAGCACTAAGATTACATGATTCTAATTTTCTTTCTCATTGTTAATCCTCCTTTGGGCAGATATGGCTAAATTAAGGGTATTTGGCTAAATTCAGTGCAGCGACTTTACAGACAGCATATTTTACAGACAGTTTTAAAATGTTGATTATGATCTTTTACTGACTGTTTTGTGTGTCAATGATAGTATTTTATTGTATACCAAATGTAAGAATTTAGTCCCATCTACTTAATTATAGTTGAAGAATAAGGATCTTTGGTCTTATGTATACATCTCTGGTGATTCATTGTGTCACTGGTGTTACTGTTTTTTTGTCTGTCACATTAAATAAAATGTCTCACATGTGACATGATGATAATTTTACATTCATTGAATTCTGCTACACTCATGAAATAAGATGTAAAGGATTGCATCATTACTTTTTATAACAAATATATGTTATATAGCAAATACATGGTTGTGCAAATGAACTAACATCATTCAATCACACTTTTAACTAACCAGATTAAAATAAATAACACATAATCTCATTTTTTCCATTATCATTATTTTTCTGCAACTCTGACTGCATGTGCTGAAAAAAATTGAGAAATAATATTTCATGAAAACCTTCAAAATTGCCAGAGAAGTAAGGTAACACCAGTGACAAAAAAAAATTGGTAATTGGTACATGCAGTCTTTAAATAAATACACAAAAAAAAAAAAAAAAAAAAAAAAAATCATTAAGCTGTAATTTATGTGTATTCATAAAGTCAAGGTGTAATATAATAATGTAGTCTAAGTTTAAATGTTAGAAAAAGAAATACATTTTAAGACATTGTCATACCAAAAGTGGACGTTTCTGTAGAATGACCCGTTTACTGCGGTAAACTGGCTGTACGTCTTTCAGGGTTTGATTCATAATATGTTTGAATGTTCAGTTCTTAGAGGACAATCACTTGCTGGGATCAAAATAAATAACTCATAATTTTTTCCCAGAAGAAATATTCAACTGTTTCCTTAAGCATCTGCCTTCTGTTTCATTGACAAAGACATTATCCCATGTTGCTGACAGATTAGTGGTAACCATTACCTGTACTAGTAACAATATGCATCGTCACATCAACAACATCACTGACAGGAGGACATCTAGTGGACACATGAGTAACTGCATCTGTGTGAGTCTGCAGCTGCATTATACTTCAGTTACTTGCAATTTATGTCATTGATTTGAGCTAGTTAGATTTGACAGCTGTGCTGATGGTTCATCTAGACTCAGCATGAAGTTCTCCAGTGTCTGAGATCGTCTTTAGGAGTCTGTGACAGTTTGTGCAGATGAAGTCTGAGCCGAAATGAGGCATTTTCTTTCTTGTGTGTCTGTGTGAAATCCAAGATAATTAAATTGCACTGACTGCGGCTGTATACTAGTAAACTTTACTCACATGTACTGTACTGTACTGGAGTACTGATGGACTGCAGATCAACAGCATTTAACTGTCTTACAGTTCACAGTGTGAAGAACAGCAGCTCAGCAAAGTGCAACATGGTGAAATGGAAAGAATGAGTATTAATCCTTGAATATGTTCTTACCGCTTCTGATATTTTTAATTTACTTTATTTATGAGGGAAGATAAATGATTTGCTGTGATAGACAATAACTGGTGATTTTGTAACTGCTGCAGAAATACAGTATGTTCATTAGTGATGGGGGGGTCGACTCCAGCACAGGAATCGACTCTTGGTGTCGACTCTGTTGCTGTGTCTGAAATTGCTCCTTGTTTACCGATTCTCGAATCCATAGCCTATAGTGCATTGCAGTTGAGTGCACTAGAAGCAAGGAGTGAACAAAATGAAGCGAGGAATTCGGACACTGATGAAAGAGAGCTGTCGCAGAAACTTTGTCACATACATTTATCCTACATGTAGCTTACTTTAGAAATAGATAACAGAGTGACTTAGTTTGTAATTATACATACCTACAGCTTTAGTATTGGTAGCTTATATTAATGCAGTAAATATAGATTTGACTTTCCATGGTTAACGCATGTTCAAAATCATTAAACTAACCATAAACAATAATAAAAACTCACATCAACAATAAATACATCAATAAGTGTACAATATTGTATGTATTTTTGTATGCTTTAACCCTCCTGACCAAGCACATTTAAGACAATGATCATGGGCGTTTAGCGCCATCACCCGACCATTATAATGAGATGAATTCATTAAAAATCCCTTCTTTCTCGTTCATTTAATCCTGACATAATAATCAACCACAGATGTTTTTTATGACTTTTCTCTCTGTAAAATTAGGTATCAGCAATTGGCTAGGTAACAACATTCAGTACATTTAGTTCAGTGGTGTAGTCCTAAAAAACATAAGTGGTGTACTATTACCCATTTAAACCACTCTCTGTCAGTAGGTGGCGCTTATGGAACAGCAGAAATAGAGCCGTTTCCCGGTAACCTCTGTAAACTCAGTTTTATATTATTTACGCACATGTAAGCTTATCAGTTTGACAGAATTTTCTACTTCATTGTGTCATAAGATGTCAAACTAAATCATTTTCCATTATCATAGCATTTATGAAAAATAGCAACCTACACATAGCCTATAGAAACAACAGAAGATGTCACAGGTGTAATATAAATCTAGTGAAAATACATTCCCTTAATAGATTATAAATTCTACAAGTTAAATTTACCATAAACACTACAATAAAACTCTAAATTCTAGTAAGGGTGGGTCATGAATAGTTTAAAAAGCTCCCTAATAAATGTTGGCGCAAGATGATGTTTGTCCTCTTTTCAGACTTTTGTTCATCAGTCTAGATCACGTTTGACTTTCTCTATAGCATTTTAGTATTTAACTCTCAATAGAATTCAAATGGATCGCACATTTTGTCATCAGTGTTGGGATGGCTCCTGGAAATCTCATCAAACTTTTGGAGCGTTATAAGATTCAGAGTAGCAGCCTAGTATGTTTATGATTCCCGCACCACTAATGCATTAAATAAACAAGGCTTCAGTTGCGCTGATGGTCTTTTCAGTTTGTACGGGAACTTAGCGCTTATAAAAGCTCTGAACACATGATGTAGGCTGTATTAATAGTCTTATTTACTCACCACCATATTTCTCACGTCGTGACCGCTGCAGTGAGAGAAATGCGCTCAATACACCGCTCAAAACACCAAGTGGCTTTGATCGGAGTCTCTCACTGCAGCGCGAACACGCACTGTGGTTTTTAGCCGATGATGAGCGGGAAAAAGTAGAATGACAGAAGTGCTCATGCACCAATTCCAACAAAGAATCGTGAGTTTACACAACAGCATTGAACACACAGTTATAGGGGAAGCTAACAGGACAATATTTTATGGACTTTCGAAGCAAAATACAAGTGGGTGTACGCAAATACTGACCCTTAGAAGTCGTAATACGCAAACAGCCCTGAGCAAAAAGTAAGCATGCGTATCGCCCCGACTACACCACTGGTTTACATGGACAACAATATTCCGATATTAACACGATTAAGACAATACTCTGATTCAGGCACGTGCACAGGTAGGGCTCAACCTGTGCAGAGCACATGCCCTTTTTGTCCTTACACTCCGAAGTGCCATTTTTTTGGAGGTGTTTTATTTTATTTATTTATTTTCTTCAATAAAATTTTCTTCAATCAATGCGATCGGTCACCTTTTACGTCTGTCTGTCTGATTTGTAAATATATTTAGCCTAATAAAGGTATTAAAAAGAGACTGTGACAAAATCGTTTTGGTTCCGCTCAAACTATCAGTCAAACCTCTTAACTCCGCCCCCTGAATGCAGCAAACTGAACTTCCACAGCAGAGCAGCTAACTGTCTTGCAATGGTAAATAAATATCTTGTACAACGTTGTCTTTACGAAAGAAACACTAGTATGTCTATAAAGTTTCATATTTTATGCATTTGAGGCCTGAGACTGGCGGCGGAGAGAGAGGGAGGGGACTAGCATTTGCCATCTAAGTTAGTCATAGCCAATAGCCTACAAATAGGGGGGGGATGGTTGCCCTTTTTCAGTTTCAGCACATGCCCCTCAAAAGGTCTGTGCACGGCCCTGCTCTGATTAAGAAACTACCATGTAATCAGGAATTTTTGATTAACTTAAAGGCAGGGTAGGTAAAAAATTTATAAACAACTTTCTTCCAAATTTGTTTAAACTTTCTATACATATCAATGCATAATTAAAATGTAAGTACTCTGATAAAAAGAGTATAAAAATCGAGTGACTCTAGACCGTTTAATCTGTATTAAACACAGCTCATTATTTCCATTCGGGACGAAACATAGGATTGGCTTAGGCGACTGTCACTCTCTCGCAACCATGGCAACCACCCTTTTGCCACACATGACCTGCCCAAACTTGCGCGCGCACGTTTGATTTGAGGAATTCAAGAGGCACGGATCCTAGGAATACCAAAACAATGGCAGAGAAACAGCAAGCAAAATTCACAGTACCGGCCTATGCATTTCTTTGTTAGTGAAGGCAAACCAGGCAAAATTTGGAAAGGAAGACAGATCTCGCCCTCATTGACACCATAGTACAAGAAAAGGCAATGAACTGTTTGGTTAAAAAGTCTTCCAATATCTTCCTTTGGATAAACAAAGAAATAAAACGCGAGTTAATATTGGCGTGGCTTTCCAGCGATGGCGAGAACTGAGGGAACTCAAGGGGCTGAAAAGTGACTCCTTGATGGCTTTATTTCTGCTGGACAGGTAAATCTTTCTTTTTGTATTTTGATCATACATATTTTTTTGTTTATTTTTTCATGAAGCATGTGTCATTAGCACACGTAGCTGCGTAATATAGCTAACATAACATTAATTAGCGACCGGAAGTAGAGACGATAAATAATCTATAGGCCTAGCTCAAGATGATAGCTATAGTGTTGAATTGTGCATATTTTTGCTTTAGATAACTAAATACATGTTTAACAGATAGTAGGCCTAACGTTACTCCGCATCTAGGAACTTTTCTTAGAACTATATTTACCCTGTCTAACTCTTTTACCATTCTCAGTTCACCTGTAAGTTTGTTTTGTTTTGTTGTTTTGTTTTTTTTGCACATAGATCTATGTTTACTGATGTCTTTATCTTGTAAAGACGCTGCTGTTCAGTGCAGTTAATCGTACACAAGAGAGATACTTAAATGTAGAATGTCCTATGTGTGTGTTATTAAAAATACAACATTTGTGTCTGCAAAGCGGTAACTTACTTGACTCTGGAGTGTAGGAAAGACAGTCCTCATCAGAGTCAAATTAGCAATGCTTTCATCATGGAAACTCTTACATGCAGAACAACGTATATGTTATGAATCTTACACGAAATTCATCTTCATCACAGTGTAAATGATGGTAATGGAAAAACGTAACACCACAGACACTATCAAAGTGCAACCTGTTTTTAGCTTTGCCTTATAGATAACTAGCTCGTTAGCGCAATCAATCAAAATATATATTTTAAACTTTACCAATATCAATATGCTAGCTTGATAGTGAGTACTAAAATACATCTTGGGGGACACTTTGTTTATCTTCATAATTATAAAATATGTTATTTTTATTACATGTGATTCTGACATGATGTCACTACATGCACTGTGCTCCTTCCTCTCCGCTCGTCTCAGGTAAATAATATTGTTGCAATTACATTCCAGCTCCTTTTTTTAGTTTTGTTACGGAATGCAATCGCGAACGTTAATCAGATATGTAATTTAAAACAAAACTTTAACTATGAATAGGCACAAATGGCTTTGGAAGGAGCAAACATGCTAAAAATTTTGAGGGGGTGGATTTAAAGTGATTTTAACTGTTGAAATAATGGGAGCTGTCTTTGCCAAAACAGTCGTGAGAAGAAGTCGTAATACGCAAACACTCGATTTTTAAAGTACTTTCTTTTTCAGAGTACTTACATTTTAATTATGTATTGATATATAAATAAAGTTTAAACAAATTTTGAAAAAAAGTTTTTTATACATTTTTTACCTACCCTGCCTTTAATCCGACTAAAGTCATACTCGAAGCAAACACAAATCGAATTAAGACAGGTGGAGTATTCCTACTTTAGTCACATTATTGCATTATTGCCTGTTTTAGAGTGCATTATAGACATTTACACACCTTAATCACGCTATTGACGTCATGTGGAATTTTTCGCCGTATTTTGCTACAGGACACATAATACACATACGGCAGTATAGTCAACCGCTTGACGGCAAACAAGAGAGCAAGCGTCAAGCAAGAAGTCACAAATCAAATTCCTCTCACCTCATCTCTCATCTAGTACCTCTGAGTTTGTCGCGGTGGCATGAATAAAATGTTGCCAAATTAAAGTGCATAGGAGGCCTGGGGGGTATTGCACAAAAGCAAGATAAGGGATTAAGCTGGGATTTTCCAGTTATCCTGGCTGAATTTAGCCCTGACTCGGTTGCATGAAGGGAGGCTAAATTAATTTACATTAAGTTACTATGGAGATTTACACTTTGCAGCTAGCCTGCTCCGGAGCAGGCTAACTGTCAGGCTAAGCTGAGCTCCTCTAACACTGACCAATAGGAACGCAATGATATTACAACTGACTCTCTCACATACAATTATTTGACTTTATTAACATATATATAATATATATATATAGTGTGTGTGTGTGTGTATATTATGTGTATATTTTATTATATATATATATATATATATATATATATATATATATATATATATATATATATATATATATATATATATAAAATACACACATTTACTAAATTGTGCTAAATAAAAATATATATTGGTGTAAGTTTAAGACATTTTTATTATTTTAATATTTTATTAAAAGGTAAGTATGATGAGAAACAAAACATTTAAAGAGAAGTAATTTCTTAAAAATTAAGTGTTATATAGCCCACTGAATCATTCTCAGACTTAATACTGACAACAATGGAAGCACTTGGGAGAGAACTGTCAGAGACTTATTTCTTAGCACAGAAGAATACAAGAGGATTACCAAATCATTGTTTTAAGCGTGAAAATATAGCAAAAGTAACACAGAAATTCAAAATCAATAAACCTGTGTCAAGGCCCCTGAAACAATCAGGCCTTCATTTGTAAGCTTTCATTAAGTGATGAGTGATTTTTTGCTAGACAAAGAGCAGGAGAAATACCAAGTGAGTGTTTCAGAGCCAGCAAAAGAAAAGAGTGACAGAGTAAGATGTGGCCTGCAGAAGTGACATGCATATATATATATGGAATTCAGGTTGATTAGGACACTTTTTGCTATTGAAATAACTGGGAAAAAGTGTCCCAATCAACCTGAATTTATATTTATATATATGTGTGTGTGTGTGTGTGTGTGTAAAACCTACAGGTTTTCCTTTCTTACTGGCTAAATGTTTTGTGCCCAATATTTATTTATATTGTTTTAAAATATATTAATACATTTCTCTCTGGTTTTGTTTGGCAGTGGTACTCTTTATGGTTATTAGAAGAGCAGAAATTAAAATCACAAAATTAAAAATTAAAATAAATATGCACAGACTAAATTTTAATTGGTAAGATGAATCTAAATTCAGTAATTGTCCCAAAGTATATCGATTTACCGCATTACAATAGTCCATTTACAGCTACTGTCATAAAAAATACATTTTAGGTTTAAACTTGTACATAAGGCACATTTAATGTCCAACATCAAATATTTTAGCGAAATGTATATTTTAGAATTATTGCGCTTCTATTGCGTCCCGTCTGTTTAGCGCGCAGCAGCGCTCGTTCACTGTGAAGTTTAGCCGCAAAATGGAAATATTTGCATTACTTTCTAACATTTACAGATGGAGAATAAACTTGTGAAAAGTAAGTTATGCACTGATCAAACACCATGTCTCAAACGCATAAAATAGCACAAAATGTATGCCCTTATATGGTGGATCGATTTGATCCATGATCGACCTCTAGGGCTGCTTAAAAAAATCGTGCATGCGAAATTATCTTGACTAGGTGAACCTGGATTGAATTAGTGGGACTGCGTAAACTTCAATTACCTTTTATGAAACCGTTTTAGCCCAAACTCATTTGTTAGGTTAATTCAAATCAGGTTTTGGAGTTTAATCCTCGCTTTTCTTAGCATCTTTTATGAAACAGCCCTCTGTTGCTGGAGAATTTGTAGCCACCGTTGTCTATTTACAGAGCCCCACAGAGGGAAAATAAATAGTGCGAACTATTATCTATCGTGCGAACGATTTACTCATTCGTTCCCTCCATTTACTAAATTGTACATATGTTTGCCATTAAATCTATGTTCTATAACATGTAAAACGGGGACATGAAAGGAATATAGCAACTCATGTAAACACCTTAATATAATTTGTTTATTCAGATTCAATAATTAGATTACCGCTGTCCATGTAAACGTAGTCATTGATAGGCCTACTCATCAAGTCATCGCTAAATTGGACTAATTTGGACAGCAACACTAAACCTGTGTTGTTTAATGAGCGGATATAAAGACTTCGTGTCAGGAAAAAATAATTAATTGTGTAAGGACTGCCATCTTGCCTAATTTATGATCCTGTTTTGATGTAAAGTAAATGGAAATGGAAAAGTAAAATGGAAAAGTAAATTCCATCGACTCCTACAGTGGGAGTCGGGATCGAGCACCCCCAATGTTCATCTTCAGAACCAATTAGACCAGAACCATGTCAGGAAAACAAATGAAACCGGTTTGACGGTTTGTGCTGAAAGTCTGTTTAAAGAGCTCTTTAAAGGGTCATGAAACCCCTGTTTTAGCCTGGTCATTCACACCTCAAAGCTCAAAAACTCTGTTAAAATGGGCGTGTAAAGCTCTGGAAAAGTGGGAGTGAAGAGGGGAGAGAACAACCAATGAAGCACAGACATACAACACACTCATTATACACAATAATGAATATATGAGCACGGAGAAAAATGACAACAAATTCCCAAGCACAAGGGAGAAATGCGAAAGAATATTTAAAATGGCTAATAATACTTTCATTACGTTTACGAGCACTGCAGTCTCATGATAAATGACACATAGTTTAAGAGAAAGAATTAACACAGTTTATTTTTGTCCATTCTTGTCCATAGTCTTTTGTTCATCAGAATAATCGTGTCATCACGCTCAGATACACCACTGTATCAGTGTCCAGTTTGTACATATATTTAATTTGAAGAAGACTAGATGAAATATGTGTGCATACACTGTGCTGGTTCATGTTTGGTGCAGGAGAATATGTGAAATATGTCTATAAAAACTTTAAACACGGATACTTTATTCTGTATATGAGCTATGAGCCACATGGCTAGTGTTGTTAAACAACACGAAGCTCCGCACTGAAACCAATCATATGCATGCTCTGCGTGTATATCATAATTGTATTTTTGATGTGTTCGTATTCAAACTCCAGATCTGACCGCATCGTGAGCAAAATACAAACACTCATGTGCTGCTGTACTGAGGGAAACATACATATGGTTTGCGTGTCCGAACGCAGAGGAGAATGAGCTGCACTTTTGTGACATTTGAATTCTCCGCTGTAATGCGATCTCATGCGAACATATTTTCCATTTGTGCTGGTAGATTACAACAAAACAATCCACATGCACCCAAACTTCTGCTCTGGTCACGTCTCAGGAAAACACATTGTGTTGTAGCACTGAGGAAACGAACACCAACGATATGTCTCTGAATGACAACAGACCGAGGCGAGAGAAGTGACACTTCCTCATGCATAATACCGCAATTATAATCTTATGCTACAGCACAGTGATTGGATTGAATGAGCTTTTTCTCATGAATAAATGTAGAAACTGTTGATGTCAGCATGTTCGACCAGCCCATACTTGGAGCCAACCAGCACGCCGGATCTTGCCGGAAGTACATGATGACGTCAGATTTTGTGACGTTGCTCCGACTTTGCTTTTCAAACCGGAAGACAGAAATCGCTCTGAAAAAATACAAAAAAAAAAACTAATTTCAACTTTTAAATAAAATAAATGAGAACCTTTAGTGTTTTCAATGATGTGCAGCCTATACATATCTGCTCACAGCTCAAAAAATGTGTTCAGGGGTTTCATGACCATTTAAACAGGTGGAGAAGTATCCAGAAAGAAGCTTTATGTCTCTGGATCATGTTTCAGGGTTACTTTACTTCAGATAAACGTCTCTGAGATTCAGAGGTTTTCAGCACATGCACAAAAGCCCAGATTATGTGTGAATTTATTATAAATCATTATTATGATGCAGTGCTTCCCACAGGTTTGAAATATACTTGCGGTGGTAGCCGGGTGAAAAATCCTCCTATACCCATGGCACAAAAATGGTCTACTACATGTGACAAACAACAAATAATTTGTTATATTTAACAGTATTTTTATTTATTGAGATTAATTTTAATTACATAGCATACTATTACATTTATTTACATACTAATATTATGCATTATTATTATTGGTGGGCCGTTATCGGCGTTAACGTGAGACTCTTATCGGGCGATAAAAAAAATATCGCCGTTAAATTCTCAAAGTTGGGTTGGGAGCTGGGTCTATACTACGCAAGCTATGATGACTTTCACCTTGATAGTTTAGCGCGGATGTATACATAGCCGAATTGACCCTTCGCAAAGACCCGCCCCCTTAGTTACTGTTGCTTTGTCCGACAAGCCGTGGCGCTGTGACGCCACACACAGTGATAAATGCATCACGGAGCAAAGAGGACACTGACAACATGACGACAGACAAGACAGAGCAGGTTACTTATGATATTGAACAAAGTCCCAGCTTTCAAACTGTGTAGTTTTTTTAAGAATTTCAAACAATAAAAACCGTTTTGTGGCTCTTTAATGGGACATGGTCGTGAAGATTGCTGTACGCCTCAGCTCAAGAGGCTCGTATAAACCGATTCTCTTATACGAGTCCATTTATAGCATCAAATAAACATATAACATAAATCAATTTGTTTCAAACGCGGAAAGATATAACACAATTTTTCAAGAATAATATCTTCTAACTCCTATCTGTTTGTTGGACAAATGGCGGAATTTTAGTTTTGCTGCGTCCCAATTCGCCTCTTTACTCGCCCTAAAAGTATGTACTCTTTCTGTGAACAAAAAGTACTTTTGGGAGAAAAGAGTAGACAAGCTTTGGGACAATACGTCATTAATTGCACTTTGCTCTCTGTCGCATGAATGCCCTGTCAATCATGCATCCTCCACATTTCATTTAGCTAATTTCCTACCGTATCAGAGAGAAATGCAGCACGTTGATCTGCAGTCGCGAGTCTTTCATGTGGAGAACTCTCCTCATATTAATGCATAATGATGCATTTAAAAGTTAATGCCAATCAGATCTTTATAAAAGTCCACATTGGTATTTGCAGATGAAAAATAACACATATAACATTAAATATATTTTGAACTGATTATTAGTCACTCAAACAACCTCTCAGCGTCGATCGTGCATATTCGCCATGTTTTGTAGTTTTTAACACTTTTTACTCGTGTTTGTAGTTCTGAACTGAATCCGCGTCCAACGCGCAATGGGTTGTGGGCAATATTAGCCTCTATAGTGTGCACGGATCCACACTTTGAAAATCTACCGGAAATAGTAGACCATCCGGGGACTTTTGGCATACTCTTTTAAACATACTATGCTTTGGGACACACTTATTTTAATCTCACATACTATTTAGGATGGATAGTACGGACATTGGGACGCAGGGACAATTTGGGTATCTCACATATTCTGAATGTCTTCAGCAGAATTCAAATGAGCCATTTTAATCTAGATTAATCTAGATTAAAAAAATTAATCTATGCACACCACTAATTATTATGCATTGTAAATTATGCAAAATTACAGCATTTAAATGGTTCTCCTTTTCCTATGTTCTCCTTGCTGTCATATAGTGTCTCTCTCAGTGAATGGGACACAGATTTTACCAGTAAAATTTATAAATGAATAATATATGTGTCAAATAATGTTCTTAGTCTTTTCTTCCTGTGGGGGAGACTACAATAATTTACTATGAATTAAATGGAAATCAAATTAAATACAAATTATTGTGAACCCAAAATACCAATAATGTCCAGAAGAAGAAAAAAAAAATTTAGCGTGTGACTTTTAATTATAAACAAGCCCGAAATACACTGGGACTCTTATTTTGAAATGTCTGTACTATTGCAGGCTGATCACTTTGAAGCAGTCTGAAGCGTTGCGTGAGCCTGTAGAAGTATAGAACACGCAACAGCGCAGCCTCATGACTTTGCAACATGCACCGCTCTTTGTGAAATATTTGCCACGTATCTGCAGCACACGTGGGAATGTCAGCTCGAGTAAACATTTCTGAAGCACACATAACGAGCAGGTACGAAACGCGTAGGGTGAGGGGAGATTTTCCACTAGTTAATCGATCGCAGATGGTTTCATTATCTTGGGTGGATACAAAAGTATAAGAGGATAAAAATAATAAAAGCATAAATCTGTCTCCAAATATACTTGGGCGGCCGTTAATATACCTGGGCGGCCCACCCAAGTAAAGTCTATGTGTGGGAAGCACTGGATGATATAAAGCTATTAAGCCTTTCCAGTTGTAACGAATGTAGCGGTTCGTACAGTTATTAATTAATTTATGGATGAAATATGAATATAATAATTCATAAGGTTATGAATAAATTATGATTCATATATCAACCCAACGGAGAATTAAACATATATTGTGAATCAATTACAACGAATTATAATCAATTACATATATGATTAGTTCTGGTTTAATAATTATCTAGAAAACTGTTCGTTTGTCCAGCAAACTAAGTCCCTCACAGAATATTATAAACAGAGTTATTTTCTGGCCATGAAAATAACTAAAGCATAAAGCGATCGAAAAACGTTAAAGTGACTTGGTCTTCAGTTGAAAGAACAACAGAACAATCGAGCATGAATTATGTGTTTAATATATGCAGCTACGGCTACCGAGATTATACGTCTAAATTATATACAGAAGTATACACATATATATACACAAGAGTGAGAATGAAGAAAAGACATGGAAAGAAAGATGATCAAAGGATGGCAAATTACACAGTTAACGTAAACCCTTTTGAGAGAGAGAGAGCCAGCACAGAAATCAGTTTAGACAAATTCAGATAAATGATAATACTTGCTTATTGGTTCAAGTCCGTGTGTAGCAGTTTCAATGCGCCTGGCTGGGTTGGTCCTTTCAGAGAGGGTTTCTCCGGCGGGGTTTTCAAAAGAGGTTTAAGCTTAAGTAACTTGGCCAAAGAGAGAGAGAGTCTAAGGAAGTGGTCCTCCCGAACTGCGCGCGTGGTTGGGAAGCGCGGTCACCTGAGGCGTCCGTGCACGAGGTGCTCGTGAGTCAGTCGGGAGACAAAGGAGAAGAAGAAGAGCGAAGCGCGAAAAGACAAGAGAGCGAGCGAAGGTTGTGTCGTTGTCTTTATGGAAACCCAAGCTAACACACCTCCTGAATTGTAGCAGCCAATAGAGGCGCAGCACTATTTGGCGGGCAAAGTTGCTTTGTTTGGTCTCCTAGCTGAATTTGCATACTTAATGGCTATCAGATCGGATTTCGAGATGGAGTGTGTTCTTCACAGGATCATTAAACACATAGAAAAATGCATTTGTCCGTTTTGTGACATGTCTCAATGAATAGCTCAAGTCCGGAGCTTTAAAACGAGATCAAACTCGATAGGTCGGAAAGGCATAGGGAAGAAGTTATGGTTTACAGACAGGATTCCCCTATTAAAATGCACACTAGCACAAATACACTCATTCAAACACTAGGAAACATGCATAGGCTCTACAATATATCATATATATATTCCAGCATAGTGGTAGTTCACATATACAGTTAAAAATGTATGATTGTGTGTTTCTGTATGTGTCTGTGTGTGTGTTTTTGTGTGTCCCTGTGTGTGTGGAGTGTTGGAATGTGGATCTGGTCAGTCTCTGGGGGGGTGCTCCTTTTGAAGTCACCAAAGTGAGGAAGTTGGACTTTTCTGTTTACCATCGCAGGCCCACAAACCTGCCGAAAGTCACAGCCGTCCGGCGCCGATTTAGTGATTTATAAACAAAGTTCACCAGGTTAAAAGCGTTCTGAAAACTCCAAAGTTTATTGACTCTGAACGGATCCATCCAGACGTTACACAGTCTCACACTTCATGGATCTACACTGAAAACTGAACAAACTATATGCATTTATGAACACTTTATTTTTGTAATGGGAGTTTTATATTCGGGAGTTGTATATATTTCTATAACTCTGTTGTGTTCAACGCTTACAGTAAACTTTAGTAAAAGAGTGTTAATAAAGTAAAATTGCTGCACGTTTAATTGAATGAGTCTTTCATAGAGTTTACTATATAGACACAGTATACATCAAAACTGTCTGCAGATGCATGAATCTGTTGAGTGATAGTTTCTCTCTCAAAGAGTGAAGAGCACATGACAAGAAATACTTTTTAAGAATCACAGATGCAATAAATAGTAAAATGAGAAACCGTGATTTCATACCATGTGACAACAATATCAGAATGTGCAGCTTTCTGTGATTGACTTACAAAGACACACTTGATCATCCGTTTGATCATGATATAAAGAGGATTAAAAAAATCTGAATGACTTAAGCATTAAGTCTCAGAAGCATAAAGTGACCAATGACACATCATAACACAACACACATACATGAAAACAACAGTAGAAAGATAAAACACTCACCTCAGTATTTGTATGTCTTTTTCTTCCTCTGAATCTGTTGTGTTGAACAGCAGCTCTGATATTTCTTTCACCTCTACCAGGAAGAGACGTGAGAATGAGAAGAATGACAGTCATCTAAACTCTCATCTGATTTGTTCTTCAGTCATTTACAATGAAAGGTTCATTCTCAGCAAACGCTGCTGAACTTAGTTAGAAGTTGTTTTACAAGTCTGTAAAAATATGCTTTGAATGTCTAAAGTGTATCAAGGGTCAGTCCAAGATATTTATTTGTTGTGTCATGTTTGATTGGACAGCGATAGGTTTTAAATGTGAATGCACTAAATGTGAATTTGTGAGACTTCATTATTTATACTTTAACCTGTCTGGGGTCTGAGGATTTTTCGATTTTCCAATAGAATTTGCTCTAAACAGCCTGGGGGGGGGGGGGGGGGGTTATTTGTTACAAAACTATAACACGACAGCTAAATACTAAGTTATTTGGCAATGTATGACAGGCTATTTCAATATAAACTGGTAGTATTATTTTTCTTCAAAACTATCTAAAAAATGTAATGCCTGTAGGAATAAAATTTAATGCTTTTTAATTTTCTCAAAATCCATTTAATGACTTAATGCTTTTTAATGCCCTGCGGATACCCTGTGTAGGAGCCATACAATTTACTGGTGACTTAATTTAAAGAACTGTTCTACTGTGCTTCTGATTTGCCAGTAAAATTAGCAGATTTTGGGTGTGTAAGATGTGAAGGATTCTATGGTCCAGTTGGTATTTTTACCCCATAATTGCAGCCACGCTACCAGAGCACCATCTAGTGGCTGTTACCCAAAAAGTATCAAAGTGTCGCCTCTTGTGTTCTATACTTTTTGATCTGGATTAGAGCAAAGCGCCATTATCATCAACTATCAAAATAAACATTGTTATTGGTTTCAAGGTAGTAACATACTAACTATTCATATTAAATTAAAGTAATACTGTTTGTACGTTTTATAACAGGGCCTCAACAAGGTGCGCGATTGTTTCACAATTTTAAATGTCCACAAAAGTTCCGCAGTCACAACGCATCAGTTTACACACAGGGTCTTAACTGCATAGTGAAGCTACACCTAGATATGAATAAGTAAAAAATAAAATGGTACACATACTTTGTGCATTTTTAATGACGTCTTTAAATGCCATACATAATTGGATGAACAATTGCTTTAAAACCATGTTAAAAAATTGTACATTTCTGTATCCACAGTTTTGAAGGCATGCGATTCTGGAATTCTGCATGCTTTGGTATAATTCATGACTTAACTTCAACAGCACAACAACAGTCATTGCTCGTAGTTTCTTTTGCGCTTTATTTAAGCTATAATAAAGTTTATGCAGCGCGCGCCGGCGCATTTGCGCATGCAGTTCTTGAATGCGCGCCACGAGCACAGTATGTTACAAGTCATGTTAATTTTTCTGAGTTTCAAACCTACAAAATAGCCTGACAATTGTCTGTACCTCATCTGACCGAAAAGAACAGTTATCACTATGCTTTGAAAAGGTTCAACTGAAGCTCCCTCGTCACCTCACCTTGAACGTAGTAATCATGTTCCGCGCTCATTTGACTAAGAGTTCGTCTGGCGCTTGAGGGGAAGTCTCGGAATGCGCATCTGAAAAGTGTCGCCACGTCATGACCCAAAAGGACATCCGTTCGTAAAGAGGTACCGGATGCTCTATATCTGTCCACAGCGGAAAATTTTAATCTTGGCGATGTTTCGTAGCCAATCAAATCATCCAACCTGAAGTAATGACGTAGTTATGGACTCTGTTGGTATAATTTTGAGAAAATGTGATTGTACGCAGGGCTTCTGTGATGAAACTGCAAACTATTCTGTGGATTAGCATTTTTCTTCGGGAGGGATTTTTTTTTTTTTTTTTTAGCAGAGCAGAGGCAGGGATAAATAGACCAGAAGGGGGGAAATCCCCCCTACAAATCGCATCCTGGATTCAACTGTATAATCATAATGCAAAGTACAGGTGCAAAGTCAATGAAAAGCACTTAGTGTTACAATGTCCTTTTTTTTTTTTTAAATCATTGTTCATGTCAAGAAAAAGTTGTGTCCAGAGACCAGCGCATGTGCATTTAAACGTTTTGGAACTGTACATTGTGGCCTTTCTGTGTCACCGTCACTGACCATGTGTATACAATTCAAAATATGAGTAACTTCACAACAAATTGTACAATTGTATGTAATGTACTGCAAAAAATTAATGTAACACATCTGCTGATTTATGTTATGTTTACTGTAGCCATTGTTTCTTTCTCTTTTTATCTTAAGTCTATTGGAGTCTGTACTATTTGATAAAGGTGGGGTTTGTGCAAACTGAAATGTCAGCACCATCAAACAGGTTTGGACATGGGGATCATATCAGAATGACCATAATTACCCAGTGTGTTGTCTGCGTATAAGATGTCTGCTTTCCCTGCCCTCTGTATCAGTCCTAATGAATATTATATAAATGTCGATAGATGACGTCATGCGGCAATTTGTTTGCTTCTCTGGTGCTACCCTTTTTGCTCACATAATATGTTTTAATACAGCCAAATTTTGCCAAATTTCATCTATATTCATTTTTCTATATATTTTTCTGCTTTTGTTGTCAGACAACATAAAATGGTGACTGAAACGCGGCCCATTAGGACTTTATACAGGGCTCGACAGTAAGCCTTGTCATTCACTTGTATGAGTAAAACAGTAGCTTGTCCGGAAAAAAAAATAGATTTTTTTTTTTTTGGTGGTGTAAATATAAATTTAAAATTTAAATCTGCATATTTGTGATACATTTGTGAAAATTATTAAATTCAATAATGTTAAAAAATATTTGTTAATGCCATTTTATGTTTATCTTATTTATGTTGTTTTATTTTTGCAATGTAATGTGCTTTTGTAAAGTCCTACTAATGTTATAATAGGCATATTGTTTTGAACTGCTTTTACAGTGGTTACTATTAATCGTGTAAAAGTTTTTTTTGGTGAATTGTATTAAAACCAGAGCAAAAATCCTAATAATAAAACTAAATCATAATTATTAATGTAATAATGGCCTATAAGGAACCCACAACAATTAAAAACAAAAACATTCAAAAATGTATTGTCCCCGTTTTTTAATAAATAGATAATATCAAATGTGATTTTGGTGATATTTTTACATAGGAAATGTCCCCAATTTCCATTTCAGAAATCTGGTAACCTTATTAAAAAATAGTTATCTGCATGATGCCTGCTGCCTTTAGGGTCAGTGATGTTTAATTTAAATTACATGTAAAATAAAGACATGTTATGTTACATTGTCAAAATGTTGTCTTTAAGTTAGATAGACATTATATATTAGCTTCAGGTTGTGTTTTAATGTTGGTAACATGTCCCACATTGTCCCACACAAACTTAGTAATCGTCCCACATTTGATTTGTTTGATGGTGGTCACCCTAACCACTAGCCTTATCTACATTCAACTGCATGGCACTGAGGCTGAGAGTGAGGAACAGAATCTAAATTGCTTTCAGGGGCTTTGTCAAGGATCAGTAAGTGCAGCCAATTAAAGTAACATGAAAAAAATGTGGTCCAAAAAACATCAGTGAGAATACTTTCATGGGATATATTTGAAAAAAAAAAAAAGAAAGTTGTATATAGTAATGATAAAAAATATGCATTTTTTATTTATCTTAAAGGGGACCTATTATGCAAAATTCACTTTTTAAGGTGTTTGAACACAGATGTGTGTCCACAGTGTGTGTAAACAACCAGCCTATAATGGTAAAAATCCACCCAATACTATTTTTATAATCCCCATTTATCATTTTGGGAAATCTGGGAAAAGCAGGTTGTATTTGGAGTGGAAAGTTTTAAAACACTTAATAGAAAATTATCAGACATTATTTGTCGTATTATTTATCTTGTTATATTATTTATATTTACCATTTAAATAAAACAAACCAACAACTTTGATCGGCATTTTTGTAGCCATCAAAAATACATCTGTATGTCATAATCAATCTTCTCACTAAAGCTGATCGTGAATCGACGCCTGGCCTACAGAAGCGTTTAGTAGTATTTAGTATTTATTAGGAAGAATTTAGCTTTTATTTTAAATGTTTACATTTCAACTTTGTATATTTCAGATTGTAAATAATCCTAAATTAATCTCAACTAAAAGCAGAATCTAGAGCGATGTTATATGAAGATTAACATTTTACATGCATTACAACTCTCTGAAATACTAGTTAACATTTTAAGATCGAGTTTAACATCAACCCAGATAGCAAACAGACGTCGATTCAACATTTATTTTTGGTTGTAAAGATCAGTATCAGTCATCAATCAAATTTCAATGTTGATTCAACGTTCACTATTTGATTGGTACATCAGAACGTTATTACGTCGAAAATATAACATCGATTATATAACAAGCTAACACATTGAAAATCCCCATTTCCACCATCAGGGAAATAATTAAGAAATTTCAATCATCTAAAGATGTTACAAATCTGCCTGGAAGAGGATGTGTGTCTAAATCGTCCTAATGTGCAGTGAGGAGGAGAGTTTGAGTGGCCAAAGACTCTCAAGGATCAGCTGGAGAATTGCAGAGATTAGTTGAGTCTTGAGTCTCAGAAAGCCTAAAAAAAATGATCAAACAGCACCTAAATCCCCACAAGTTGTTCGGGAGGGTTTCAAGAAAAATCCTCTGCTCTCATCCAGAAACAAACTCCAGCATATTCAGTTGTCAGACAAGACTGGAACTTCAAATGGGACTGGCTTCCGTGGTAAGATGAAACTAAAAAAGAGCTTTTTTGCAGCAAACCCACCAGATGGGTTTGGTGCACACATGGATAAAAAGTACTCCATGCCCACGGTTAAATATACTGCTGGATCTTTAATGATGTGGGCCTGTTTTTCTGCTGGAGGTCCTGGATATCTTGTTCAGATACATGGTATTATGGATTCTATCAAATACCAACAGATAAAAACTCAAAACCTGACCACTTCTGCTAGAAATCCAATAATGGGCTGTGGTTGGATCATCCGTTGGGACAATGATCCAAAACAAACATCAAAACCAGCACAAAAATGTGTCACTGAGCACAAAATGAAGCTTCTGCCATGGCCATCCCAGTTCCCTGACATGAAACCTAAAGAAAATGAGTGTAGTGAACTGAAGAGAAGTAAGCCACCACATGGAGCTGGAATCTGAAGGATCTGGAGAGATTCTGTATTAAGGAATGGTCTCTGATCTCTCCTCAGGTGTTCTCCAAACTCATCAGGCATTATAGAAGAAGACTCAGAGCTGTTATCTTGGGAAAAGGACATTGCAATAATTGGGTGCCAATAATTGTGGCCAACATGAACTAGAGAAAAACATTTATTTCATAATGAGCTTTTCCACCCATTTTCAATTGTTTTACTTAAATGAAAGGTTTTTGTTTTATACATTTTTGAATTTTGAAACTGTCTTTACTAACGGATAAAAGACTTTTATTAGGTGACTGAAAGTAATAATATTAATATACCCTGTGCACGAGGTAGGGCTTAAAAACAACAGCCAATCGTTTACGGATCATCGTAAACGATTGCTGCTTGTCAAACTGCCGTGACGTTCCTTGTGAGAGACGAGCGTGGCTGCGCGCTCCAGTAACTTTCCACACTCTAAGGCGCCGCATGCAGTTTTTTGTCAGGAGACAGGAGTCAACTGAGATTATGAGTTACCTGTGGTGATCCGACATAATGAATCCAAAAAACACGCCGGCGAATGCCAGGGTGGTAAACCTCGTTTCCAATACGAGTGTTTAGAGTTTTGGGAGGCGTTCCTTTGAGTGAGCTTGAAGGAGGGGGTTGTTCTTACGACGCTCATTTCAAAAACTCAGTAACAGTCTTTGGATTCTCACGACGAAAAAATCCTCTCTATCACCTTTAAATGAAAGGTTAGAATTTTGTGAATTTTTGGTGAACCCATCTGGTGGGTTTGCTGCCAAAAAGCTCTTTTTTTAGTTTAATCTGACCATAGAAGCTGGTCCAGTTTGAGTTCCAGTCTTGTCTGACAACTTAATTACTGGAGACTTTTCTGATGAAGTAGAGGATTTTTCTTGAAAACCTCCTGAACAACTTGTGGGGATGTAGGTGCTTTTGATAATTTTTTAGGCTTTCTGAGATTCAAGACTCAACTAATCTCTGCAATTCTCCAACTGTGATCCTTGGAGAGTCTTTGGCCACTCAAACTCTCCTCCTCACCACGCATTAGGACGATTTAGACACACGTCCTCTTCCAGGCAGATTTGTAACATCTTTAGTTAATTGGAACTTCTTAATTATTTCCCTGATGGTGGAAATGGGGATTTTCAATGCTTTAGCTATTTTCTTACAGCCACTTTCTATTTTGTGAAGCTCAACAATCTTTTGCTGCACATCAGAACTATATTCTTTGGTTTTACTCATTGTGATGAATGATTACGGGAATTTGGTCTTTGTGTTTCCTCATGTTTATACTCTTGTGGAACAGGATGTCATGGCTGGACAATTTCATGTTCATGATCACCCTGGTGTGCTAAAAAATGTAAATATGAATGGGAATATACTTCAGAGATATTTTACTCATAAAAAATTCTAGGGGTGCCAATAATTATGGCAAACATGTTTTGGAGAAAAACATTTATTTCATAATGTTATTTTCCCCCCATTTTCAATTCTTTTCCTTCAATGAAAGGTTAGATTTTTACTCATTTTATGAATTAAAGATCAAAAGGATAAACAATGCAGATTTATTTTTACAGTCATCTTTGATCATATTTACCAAGGGTGCCAATAATTCTGAGCCACCACTGTATGTGTTATATTCAAAATCTTCAATGCTAGTTCACATACTGTGTTTGAACTCTAGCTCATAACACTGTATGGTTAAAATATGATTTTTTTGTTGCTTCAGTCCTGGTGCCCATTGTAGTGGACATGAAAAAAATCTAATATATTGTACATTTATTTTTTTATTATTATTATTTTTACAGTTAAAGAGAATCTGAAAGCACGAAAAACTGGCTTTATATATAACAAAAGTAAAGTGTTGGTATAAAAATACTCCAATCACGTTTTCAAATAAAATAAAAAAAGTTCTTTTAAAGTTTCACTTTGTCTCATTTTGCATGAACGGGTCGATAGACCTACAAAATGCATTTTAAATTAATTATTTAATTATTTAATAATTTTAAATTATGTATTGTTTTAATTATCGATGTATTTATTTATTTAATGTTATAATTCTACGTTTATGTTTGTAAATGCTGCATGACTGGGGCGTGTTTTAATGCGCGTGCGCGTTGAATGTTCGAATCGCTTTCAAATGCTGGAGCGGAGCTGAGTTACCATGGAAACGGGGAAACGTCAAGCAGCAAGACTCCGTCTCGCTGTTGTTTTCACTGCTTTTAGGCAAGTTTAGTCCATAAAATCACACAAATAGTATATAAAAATGTTTCTGACACTTTTCTTAAGTGTAATTGACACACTTCTATTGAATATTTACTCAAAAGAAATTATTGAGTGTCTTTGAAAAAGTCTGTTAGCATCTCAACCGTTTTCAGAAGAAGTTGGCTAACGTTAACTCTTGTTTAAATGAAAGTTTAGGCTTTTAATCGCATCTTTATGTGTAGATGAGATGTTTTAATAGTTTTGTAAAGGTTTTCCTGGCAAATTGTCAATGAATGATAGTAAACTTATTTATTTATTTAACCTAAAATTATGCGCTTACTGTACCGTTAATCCGGTGACGTCACTTAGTGGAGTGCGAAAATTAGCTGAAACTATTTCAAACACGTTTTGATCTCTAATGGTAAACAAATATGGATAAATAATGTTCTGTAATTTCAGGGGTGACAGAAAACCCCCTCTACAACAAAGGGGAAGCTCCAAAGATTGTAGCATTTCTGGAGGAAACCGCTGACACAGAGGAGGAGGAAACACAGGTGAACTGAGAAAGCTCATTAAATACTTTAATATGCATTTATTTCACAATATATCTAACCTATATCACCAAGCATCTACAATTTTCTTTTGCAAAATTAAATATTTTTAATTTATTAGTTAAAGGTGCCCTAGAATCAGAAATTGAATTTACCTCGGCATAGTTGAATAACAAGAGTTCAGTACATGGAAAAGACATGCACTGAGTTTCAAACTCCATTGTTTCCTCCTTCTTATATAAATCTCATTTGTTTAAAAGACTTCTGGAAAACACTCGGATCTCAACATAACCCCGACGGTTACGTAACAGTCGGGATCATTAATATGTATGACCCCAATATTTGCATAATGCCAGCCCATGTTCGACGCATTAGACAAGGAAAGGCAGTATTAACGTCTGGATCTGTGCACAGACAAGGTAAGCAAGCAAGAACAACAGCGAAAAATGGCAGATGGAGCAATAATAACTGACATGATCCATGATAACATGAAATTTTTAGTGATATTTGTAAATTGTCTTTCTAAATGTTTCGTTAGCATGTTGCTAATGTACTGTTAAATGTGGTTAAAGTATTTTCATTTTTAAACACGTGCAGTCTGTATAATTCATAAACACAACTTCATTCTTTATAAATCTCTCCAACAGTGTGTAATGTTAGCTTTAGCCACAGAGCATAGCCTCAAACTCACACAGAATCAAACGTAACCATCTAAATAAATACTTTACTCACATAATTCGAAGCATGCATACAGCATGCATGACGAACATCTTGTAAAGATCCATTTGAGGGTTTTATTAGCTGCGTGAACTTTGTTTATGCGATGTATATAGAGTCTAGAGCTCATGTGGCAAAGGGAGCGCATCTCTTAAAGGGGCCGTGCTGAAAAAATCTGTGCATAGTTAATGATGCCCCAAAATAGGCAGTTAAAAAAATGTATTTAAAAAAAATCTATGGGGTATTTTGAGCTGAAACTTCACAGACACATTCAGGGGACACCTTAGACTTATATTACATCTTGTAAAAAAACAATCTAGGGCACCTTTAAGAAGTCTTTGACATCCAAACGTAAGTGACACTGTATGTACAATAGTGAATTCTAATACTAAAAATATAAATTCTGTTAACTTAAGAAATTATTTTTTAATATTATGTATATTATTCTTTCCACCTCTGCTCTAGCTTGGTTCCTTGTAATAAACCTGGCATTTTATACTAAATATTGTTGGCTGTGTGACAAATTGCATGTTTATGTCCCTAGATCCTTCCATGCTGATAGCTTCCTGCACCCCATAGCTGTCAAAGGCCATGAACCAGATGACTATAGTAAGCAAAACCTCAATCATTCACTACACTACTGTTGAAAAGTTGTGGGTCTGTAATATTTTACATGTTTTTGAAAGAAATCTCACATTTTAAAATCATTAACCCCTGGTTGTTTCAGTAAGATTGTCATTGAAAGGCCTGTAGGCTAAATAATCAGCTAAATGAGGTAACACAGGTGACAAGTTATAATGCTTGTAGTTATAATCATTTATTTAACTATTATGATAACAGGATATCATGGTCGTTAATTTATTTTATTGTATTTCTCTAGGTCCGCTTTTGAGTTTATGTTTTCTAAGTGAGAGAGACGCCATACTGTTCCACTCAAAGGTATTTATTTATTTGTATATGTGCATGTATTTTTTACTGATAAATTCTTAAATAATTTTTACTTATAAATGCTGATTATGGTTCACTTACGTTTGGATGTCAAAGCCTTCTTAACTAATAAATTAAAAATATGTAATTTTGCAAAAGAAAATTGCAGATGCATTGGTGGTATAGGTTAGATATATTGTGAAATAAATGCATATTAAAGTATTTAATGAGCTTTCTCAGTTCACCTGTGTTTCCTCCTCCTCTGTGTCAGCGGTTTCCTCCAGAAATGCTACAATCTTTGGAGCTTGGAGCTATTTTTTAATGATAAATTCTTAAATAATTTTTACTTATAAATGCTGATTGTGGTTCCAGGGGGTCGAACAACTTTAGCCATGTAAGTTATTTTTCACAGAAATCTGGGCAGACTACCCATTGCTCATACTCTTAGCCTCTAATGTTTGAATTTATATCATCGATGCAATATCAGGGGGTAAATATATCATTAGAGTTCTTACAGTTATGGCTGTACTCTTGTTACCAGATGAGATGTAATCTCTAGCGTTTGGAGCTGTGATTCTTCAGGACAAGATGCCATTCACACTTGATACATGAAGATGGTGAGTTTCACAATAGCTGCACAGTCACAAATCAAGAGACTGACTCAAGCTTTCATCCTTATGAACTCACCCATATGTAGGGATGGGTGCCGAAACCTGGTATTAAACCATAGGCCCCGGGGCTAAATTATGAAAGACCGAAGTATCGATAAGCTTGAACATTATCGGTTCTGCCGCCGGTACTGGAAAAATTACACGCACTATTTATTATTGCTATATAGATATTAGGGCTGGGAGAAAAAACTGATTCACCTATTGCAATTTTTTTTGGCTACGATTAAGAAAAAATAGTTTTACTCCAGAATCGATATTAATTCATATGAAATTTCTTTATTTTAGTCCTTGCTTATAGACGAGGTGGACAGAAGTTACCCACTATTGTGTTGTTATCAATGCTTGTCACGTGACGTAAACCAGTCCTGCTGTTAACGAGCAGAATCGCTGAAGGAAAGAAACAACAAGAACAGAAAAAGAGAAAAAATTCCAGCCACAGCCTTAGATGAAATCAAACAAATATAAAAGAAGACATTATCCTGCACTACAAAAAAATGTATTTCTTACTTAGTATTTTTGTCTCGTTTCCATTCCAAATATCTAGAAATTGTTAAATCAAGATGCTTTTTCTAGATAATTAAAATTACATCAAATATTTTTTCTTGTTTTCTTGGGGGGGGGGAAATGTTTTTGCTTAAAACAAGATTTTGATTTTTTTTTTTTTCCCCAGAAAACAAAAATATTTCTTATGTCATTTTAACTATCTAGTAAAAGCATCTTGATTTAAGAATTTCCGGATATTTGGAATGGAAACGACAAAATACTAAGTAAGAAAAGCATTTTTTTCCAGTGTGGCTCTCCAAAGATTTATAATGGTTGTGAATGGGGGGCACATTTTGAAGCCCAAAATAAATGCATTCATCCATCATAAAAATAGTCCATACGGCTCCAGAGGGTTAAAGGGGTGGTTCACTGTTTTTTTTTTTTTTATAGGTTTGATTGTGTTTATGGGCGTCTTAATGCTTCGTTTAAAAAAAAAAAAAAAAAAAAAACGCTTTATTTTGTGTGCTTCGGTGGAAATGTAAATAATGGCGTCTATATTGCCGTATCCAATTGAGCCCGAATCAGACCCAGATAGCAGTAATGATGAAGAGTGTCAAGCAGAACTTCTGCAAGCATGGCTTTTAAAAGGAACCCCTGGTGTTAAGACTTGTATGGTTTAATATAACGTAAATGATGTATCTTACTGAAATATGTAGTAGAAAACCCATGAAAGATTTACGTTATTTAAAAATATATTTGGACCGATTTGGACAATGGGTGCACAGTGCGTTCTATGTCGATGTCTATTTTTACCACAACACAACTCGGAATATAATATACAATGCCACATTGTGCAGCTTTTGGTTGTAATTTTCAGTCAATGGACAACAAGAGAAGTGATGTAAGTCTTTACTGCTTTACTAGAAAAGAATGGGAAGTTGTGAAGAATGTGGACAAATAAAACTTCCTAAAGATGCACGTCTTTTTTCTCTTCCTGGTGCCTTTGAGGCTTTTAGTAGACCACAGCTGAAAGAGCTTACAGTTGCTGATGGATATTTCCACACCTATTGTGGGCAGCCTATAACACATCTCGATTGAGACAGACTGCCTCAAAGCTCATGTGTGCTCTGATGTATGATATATCTGTGATCACATAAACAGTAACATCTTCTCAGCATGTTTAATAATAGAACCCGTTATAATCTGTGATATTGTCTACACTGGATGAGGAGTGACGCAACACAACAAATTCCCGACAGTAAGCAGATTCCCCATTCTATTTTTGACGTAGTCCAAGTGCTTTGCAATGGTTGGTTTGTCACGTTCAGTTAAGACAGCTTTTAGCGGTTGCGGCGCGACACAAAAAAAGTCACGTCTGGTGTAGACATGGTGTTAGCTGTTGTTTAGGGTTGTTTAATCCTCCTCTGCTGAGATCTTGAGATTTAATGTCTTTTTTCTTCAGTTGATTTCATGTATAAAGCAATGCTTAATTATGTTCTTAATTTGTATATAATAAAAAGAACCGAATAAGAATACCGTTGAAGTACCCGATCAATAAGTAACAGTAGCAATACCGTTAGAATGATACTTATCCCTACCCCAGGGGTAGGCAAGTTCAGAGTTCAGTCCTAGAGAGCCGCTGTCCTGCAGAGTTTAGCTCCAACCCTGAAATAAAACCCCTTCAGCCTGCCTATAGCCTTAGTAATCCTGAAGAGCTTGATTAGCTTGTTCAGGTGTGTTTGATTAAGGTTGGAGCTAAACTCAGCAGGACAGCGGCTCTCTAGGACCAAACTTGCCTACCCCTGCCCTGCCCTACCCATAGGACATAACTGACATAACTTCTATGAGTCACATGAATAACTTCTTAAGGCTGTCCTAACCTAATGTAGCTCTACCTCAGTGTTTCCCAACCCTGTTCCTCGAGGCACACCAACAGTACACATTTTGAATGTCTCCCTTATCTGAACCATATATTTCTGGTCTTGGAGCAAAGCCACTGGAACGGCAAGCCTGCAACCTTTAGCCAAAAAAACGTAACGGCTAAAGCTAACGCTCCGCCCCCCGCGGTACGCAGGGAATGAGACCGGAGGCTGTTTTTTTAATGGAAGTCAATGGATGAGAGTCTTCACTATGCTGATTTAACAGCTTTTGTGGGAAAATAGCAAAACATTTAATTAATCCACAGCCTGTTTGCCAATCTTAAGCATGTTTTACACTAAACAATACTTTCGTTGGGAACTATATGTAGATTTTAGCTTGATAAAAGTGTAATTTTTTAAGAGAAGGCAGACTAGGGACTGACGTCACTGCCATTACACGATTTGTTGAGAGGTGCCACACGTGATTAAGTTAAGCCGAGTTCAGACTGCACGATTTCTCCAAAGTAGTAAGAGACACTGACCCTCTTATCTCACACTGCAATATACTAATCTCTGGCCATGCAGTTTCTAGTAACGAACTGCTGTGTTCAAACTGCACGTGTGTTTGATTAGGCGACAGAGGGTTTGTAAAATGCATGCACTGTTACAATAGTGAAGAATCGCCGGAACTCTGGTCTGGCACGCAAACTACGTTTCACTAACCTAAACACACTGCATGGAGGCAAGGAAACAACGGCGATATCATGAAGATGAAAGGACCGGAGTTATTATGGATTATTATTAAAAACGGTAGGGCCCGCAAGAAGCTTGCAATACGAGTTGCCTGTGCGCTGATTTGCAGCGAAAACACTTTTAAAGAAAAGAAGAATATGTGAGGAGGAAATAGTTGAGGGAGACTGTGGATTGTGTGTTCTGCATCGTGAGTCTGGAGGTCAAATACAACTTTTCAATGTGCTGCTGTTGCAGGATGGTCAAGTTAAATTTTGTAAGATTAGGGAGAGACTGTACCTCTCATTTGTGTGTCTTGTGTACTATAATTTTAGAACAGGAGCTTGTACTCCTTTGATTTGATTGAAAAGTTTCAGATGGAGCTGTTTTTTTTACTTTCTGTTCCCATTATGTTCATTTACATGCAAACAGCTCATGGTGAAATTTTTCTAGCATTTATATATACTACTACTATTACTACTAATTAATATTGTTCATATTATTAAACAAAATTAACAAGATCTTTTAAGAAACATAATATAATGACTTTATTATAAAAGGACCCACTATGAAAATACAGTTTTACAGTGTTATCGGTGTCTTTCACCTTTATTTATTTATTTATTTCCTTTTACTTTACAGCACATCACTGACAGGGCTTTCCTGTGTAACACTGATTCAAGGTTTTCCACCATCGTATTTATCCAAATGAGGTTTGTAAATACATGGATGTTTCATATTTTGCATTAATTATTTATCCTTATATGAAAATTACAATGTAAAAGAAGAACGTGACAAGGTCATTGGTCTTCTCACAACATTCCATGTTAAAGGAATATTCAGATGGAGGCGAGTTGAAATCAATTTCTTTTGGGCATTATCATGCCACAAATATTGAGCTAAACCTAAACTAAACCTGGAATTATAATTTACGTTACCAGATACTTTGTAATGGGTATGTTTGATGTATGATTTTGATCTGAACTATTTCTATTGCCAGGATCTCAGGGATCCCCAGTTGAAGGCATCAGGACATCAGATGTTGGCCTGGACAGATGTACCAACAGTACACCACAAAGACCTCTGCCTTTGAAATGGATGGCTGATTACTACCCATGCTCTCTGTGAGGGTATTACTATAGCAAAACTGAGCACCTGTGATAGTGGGATTTCTAATTTTTAAAGAATAGTCAAACATCAGTAAATTATTATTATTATTTTTAATTAAATTTAAAACAAGTTGCAAACTTTTTCAAATTTCAAAACACTGCTTCAGGAAGCATCGGAGCGTTATGAATCAGTATATCGAATCTTCAGGAAGCATTCAAAGCGCCAAAGTCACGTGATTTCAGCCGTTGAATCAGTATATCGAATTTGCTGTTCACAAGCGCCAAAGTCAATTTCAGCCGTTTCGAGTTTGACACTGATTCATTTGTGCTCCGAATGATTCTTCCTGATACACTGCAGTGTTTTGAAATCGGCCATCAGTGTTTTGAAATCTAAGCAAGTCGTTTTTTTTTTTTTTTGGCGCACCAGCAAAAATATTCTCGCTGCTTTATAATATTAATATTGAATCACCAAAAAATATTCTCGCTACTTTATAATATTAATATTGAATCACATGAACTGATTTAGATGTGTTTTTAGTACATTTAATGTGTTTTTATCTTGACATTAATGGATCTTGAGGAAATGTCATTGCTCCCTATGAAGGCCTCACAGAGCCATTTCAACTAAAATATCTTAATTTGTGTTCCAAAGATTAACGAAGGTCTTACGGGTGTGAAACAGCATGAGGGTGAGTAATAAATGACAGTATTTTCATTTTTGGGTGAACTAACCCTTAAATTGAAAATAGCATATTTTCTAAACAATATATGCTATTTACACTAGATGAAAATAACGATAGATTCTATTTACACCATGTAAAAGTATCAGTTCTTTGCAATAAGAGCAAATAGATGCTATCTAGGCCTACTTTATATTGGCAGATACTATTTGCACCTCAGTATTTTTGTACATTAACAGGATGCAATAATATCATAGAGTGTAAATGATTATATTTATTAAATTATTAAATGGATGCTGCCTTATTGGGAGAATAAAACCCTCCCTACACCTTCCACTAACCCTTCACAGTAAATACTTTTAATATTATTAAACACTTGTTCACAGTTTTGAAAAAACAAGCAAGTAGGTTTTGAAGCTGGTATGCTGGTTTGAGCTGGTTTACGCTGGTCAAGTGCTGGTCCTGGACCAGCATGGTCCAGCATAGGACCAGCATAATCCAGCTCAAACCAGCTCATACCAGCTTCAAAACCTACTTACCAGCATATGCTTGTCCTGATATGATGTAACAGACTTTGCAGTATCTTTAGATATTCCGTCAGTTAAACAATGAATTCAAAACTTTTAACAAATATCGTTAATATATGGTCAAAATGTAAAGATATATAATCTTTACAAAAATGATTCGTTGTTTTATTATCCATCACATAAGTAATCAACACTGCACCAATGTCCCGTTATTACCATGACCACTGTAGCAGACGTCACAATGACGTCACTTGGCAAGAAATGCGCAGTAGCTAAATGGTTGCATTATAAATAGCGGTTCAATATTTTAGTCTATATTAAAGGGAATACAGAGTCAAAATGTTTATGGATGATGCCTTTTTTTTTTAATTATTACAAAAAATATAGTCTTAATTGTTTGTAAGTTAGCCATCGTTGAATAACGTTCCTTTGAATGCTACCACATGAGACGTTTCACAGACAGTGTAGGTGATGACACCTGCAAGGATTAGTCTACTATTAAAGCAGGAATGTGCATGATTGGCCAAACAGTTTTACTGATCTACAAAAAAATTCAGCATATGCAGTTTCTTAGATTTGTGACATACATACATAGCAGTTAGTAGCACCTGCAAATAATAAAAAAAATTTCACATAGGCAGTAACTATTTAAACAGTCTAGTTCACCCAATTTTAAATGAAAATTCTGACATTTATTACTTGCACCCTCGTGTCGTTCCACTCCCAGTTCGGACCTTCGTTAATTCCTCAGAACACAAATTAAGATGAGTTTAGTTTCACAATTCCGATGGCTCAGTGAGGCCTCCATTGCGGAGCAATGATATTTCCTCTCTCAAGATCCATAAAGGAACTAGAATAACGAGTATATCTCACAATCAGTTTTTCATTGTGAAGTACAGTGAGATATCAAACTCAGATTTGCGAGATAATTATAAAGCATCGAGAATATTTTTGGAGCGCCATAAAAAACAAAATTTACGACTTTATTCTTTTAATTCATGGCCGATTTCAAAACACTGCTTCAGGAAGCTTTGTACGCGTCAAATGAATCAGTGTATCGAATCTGCTGTTCAGAGCGTTCAAAGTCACGTGAGTTTCAGGCGTATAGGCCTACACTTGAGGTGTCGAATCAGGTGAAATCATATATCTCTGATACACTGGATGCATTGGCCATTTCGTTTCATCATTTAACCACTGACAAGGTGCTATGGGATCAACTGGGGATCATGTTAAGCTGGGGGCGCGCGCGAGCACGCATGATTAGTTTTACCTGGATTTCCAGCAGATGCTTATCGACTGGCGTACAGATTCGTCACATGCGATATTCCATGGATCATAGATTTTAAAAATGCATGTTTGAACAGTTGTATACATGTTTCGAATGCGTTAACTACTTTGAAGCCGCTTCGTCGTAACTCTCGGTAGTTCGTTCCTGCGTTATTCACTGGAGCAGTTTTAATGCAACCAGTTGATGCATGCGCATCACCGTCACGCTTTACAAACCACGCCCACGTTAACATAGGACACTAGTTTCAATGAATGTCAAACTTGTCAGACGAAATGTGGGACACGTAGCAGTGTAAAGAGATTCATTTTCAACATTAGTGTCTGTAGTGTGCTGTCATGTTTTCTAAACACTGAAATTACAAACAGCTGACACTTGCTGTAAAAGTTTAAGTTAGCGAGTAGGCTATCCTCCGCAGGGGCAAGACATTGCAAAGTCTATGTTTTTATTAACGCTGCCAGAGAATTGATAAGTAAAAATCACCAGCGTATGAAACGCGCGATATATACAAATTATATATTTTATGACGCGCCTTATATAAGGCCTAATTAACGGGGGGGGGGGGGGGGGGGGGGGGGGTGCAAGCAAAAAGGTTTCTGTCCTTGGTGTTTTTTTCTACTGATTACCACAGTAAAGAATTTGCGAATAGCCTATCATAGGCCTAAATTCTGAAAGAAAGAAACGTCTATGCTGAGTGAGGTTTGGGAATTACAACCTCTGTTCAGTGGAATAACTAATGGAATATGTTTCAATTCTCTGGATTCAGGTGACCAGATGATCGCGATAAAACAGAATACGAAGCTTAAATGCTTTGGACTCGCGTAGGAATTCGGCATAAAAACACATATGTTTCCATGGCTTTTTTTCTAAACGATTTAAATAGCTAGAACCTAGAACTCTGTCTGTATAACAATGCTCTGTATTTATTACGTGTCAGTATTCTTAGAATACTGCCATAGCCCTAATCAATGGGTACCGAATATAACTGGAATCTCGGTACTATGCTTAAAGTAAATGTTGTGTATCGTCACATTGTTCACATTCAGTTAGGTGCTTGAATTTAATTGATAACCTGTTACTTCTGTGACAACACTGATTGAACACTGCCATGCTTTACATTTTTAAACTTGAGTGGCCCAACCAGGCATTAGTGGGCAGAGCTAGTGTAAATAGTATTTAACCAACTAAGGGACGCTATTTGCACTATTATGTAAATAGACACTCAAGGTGTAACTGTCTCATAGGTTGTGTTTGTCCAGTTTCCATACTGTCTAAGTTGTATCAACGTCCTGTGACAACCAATTTTGATGACTTAACTGAACATGTTGTCTCATGACCTTACATAAGCAGGTGCATCAGTTATACTGCTACAATAATACTAGATATTAACACATCATTTGCATAATTGTGCCTTATAATACAATATAGCAATCACTTATAACTCATAATCATTTGGCACCTCACACAAATACAATGCTTCTATGCAAATATAACAATTAGGGATATAGGAAACTGAATATATGACAGGGATGCAGACTTGACACCTTTAAGTGAAAATGACTGTTTTGAATCCAGAATGGGCATCATCTGCGTTATATGTAGATCCAGAGTTTTTCAAATTGTGAATTAGTACCAAAGTAGTACTGACTTTAATTTAGGTACCGACCTGAAATCAACATTTGGAAATTCAGTCTGTGTGTATATTTGTAAGTGCACGCAACTGATTTCCTGTGAATGAGATGTGTTTTTGACAGCATTAATGTTAGGAAATTCTAGCTAATGACAGTAACTATGAATCAAGCATTGGCCAAAGGTGTTTAAGTTATTCCTTATCCATTATAATCATTAATTGCCTTTACTGATTGGGTTCTGCATGCTTACAAAGTCTGAATTTATTGATTATAACAGGAGGTTCTATTAGTCAAAGAGCTCAGTACATTTTTGCACATATGAACATTACATTGAGAGTAATTTCTTACATAACAGATTTCTCTTCATAATGACACATACATTTTATGTAGCCTGCTTTGAAGCTAGGCCTTTATGTATTGTTAAAAGGGCTTTCGCATTGTGATTTTGCACCTGTTAACTGTGCATATATTTGTTGATCATTCCCTTAAATAAATATGTCCCTTAAATAAATAACATATTTAAAATATTTAAAAAAAAAAATGCTTGACATCCTTTTTAAACCATGGAAATATTGCTGCAGAATTTTTTATAATAATAATAAAATAATAAACTTTGAAATTAAATAAAGTAATTTAAAATATTTTATTGTATTTTCACTGTCACCCTTTTCAGATGAGTTTACTTTAAAAAAGGAACATTTTAATTGCAAAGGAAAACCAATAATCTGCTTTTTTCTGTCCTCCATTTTCACGGGTAAGATTTCTTTATAAATCATCACAAAAGGAACACAAAGAGTCATAAAGTTGTCAGAAACGAACTCGTATTCATCAGGCTGAAATGTTCGCCTTAATCTCCTTTTGTGCTCCAAACAAAATAATCACATGGGATACAAAAGTGACCTTAGTCTTTTGTGAATAAAAATAACACATTTGATACAAAAGCTTTAAATTTGACATTTTATACTTGAGTAAATATTGCTTTAAATTTGCATTAATTAACTTTTATACCTCTTTGTGTGTATTTGACTTTGTGTAAATGCGTTTTCTGATGTAAATGCCTTTTCTATCTTGTCTTGTATAGGTTTAGTTTACGTAGGCTATTTGTAACTGTATTTTGTATTTTGAAATATTAAATCAATCAATGTTAACCAATGTGAATAATTATTTTGTAAACAGGCTTATCTTTTAGTATTAAGTGTCTGAGATGTGAGTAGAAAATGTGTTAATTGTATAGAGTTGCTTCACCAAATGAAATCAACATCAACCTGGGTAAGCAAACCAGTTAGATCTAGTGTTGAGTGTTGAACTATAACGTCGCTTTCAACGTTCAGGTAAGCAAACCAATCTGCGTGCACGACTTAGTGTCTAACAGTTGATTCAACATTACACCCGATGAGCAAACTGATGCCGAGATCAACGGCATCGCTTCGATGTCACGAGAAACGTCGTTTCTACATTGATTCTATGTCAGTTTGTTATCCAGGGGTGCGTTTCCCAAAGCGAACTATGGTCGCAAGTTCCGTCGTTACCAATAGAGTTCAATGGGACGACCATGCACCAACGATGCTTTCGGGAAAACCCTGGGTACACGCGATGCAAAAACATGAACAATTACGACATGATATCAGAAGCTGATAAATGAACTTACCGTGATTTGATATTTATGACAGTTTATAAGACTTCGAAATGTACACTTATTCCGTAATAATAGTCTTTCCTTAAGGTTTAGCCACAAAGGTGTTTCCTGCGCCAATGCGCATGTGCAGAGGCCTCAGGTGTCAACAACCAACAAGCTATCTTTCTTCTTCTTTTAGTTTTCTGGCGGGTTTCAGTCTGTCGTTAAAGGTGTTTAGCGCCACCTGCTGTATACTGGAGTGTGTGACATCATGGCTTCCTCAATCTCCAGTTACATTCTACTGATTAGTCCATTATAGTTTCTTTCAGATCATTTGTTTCAATTCAATCTAAACTAAAGTAATTATTAGACACATTTCTAAAGTAAAATTACACACATTTCAGTTTGCACATTATGCAATGTGTAAAATTTGGGATGATGTATTGACAGAAATGCAATATAATATACATAACTATGTTTTCAGTGGTGTATAAAGACCTTACATAATGAACCATTTTTATTAGAATGATGACAATAGTTGGTTTCATTACAGGTGAGAGACACTGTGAATTCATCTACGTATAACAATATATTGTATCGTAACCCCTGTATCGTGATACGTATTGTATCGCCAGATTCTTGGCAATACACAGTCCTACTGAAAGTAGGCTAAATCTCAAACCTGGGGGTTTCCTTTGCTTCACTGTAATTCTGCTAGTGCTTAATTCATTTCCTGTATCTATAGCATTAAGTATTATAGATGTTTTGAAATTTCTTCCATTTTCTTTGCCAAAAATATAAACAGAAAACACTACTTAATGCAGATCAGATAACAGATGCTTTGACATGGGATACACATGGGAGCGTTTGAAATCAGGCGTCTATCAGCCTACTGGTCCGCTGATCGATGCCTGCTTGTGCTTTCAAGCGCTCCTGCTTTCAAAGCACTTTCAAACACTTCCGTGTGCTTTCAAACACTCCTGTGCATTGATCATTGTAGCCAATCACAGACGCATCCAATGAGTGCGTGAGCACAATGGCCAGTCAGAGGTGTTTACGATTCCAGCTCAACAGTGCTCAAAGCATCACATTTTTAAAATTTCAGTACTGAATTGGTATCGTGGTCTGTATTTTATCAGAGCCGATACCGAGACTGAGTATTGGATTGGCCCATCCCTATACTGATAACCTTAATGTGTTTGATTGAGAAGATATGCAAAATGTGCAGTGTTGGTGCCCCCCAGGAATGTGATTGGGAACCACTGGCCTATACTATAACAAAGTTATTGTTATTTGTACATGAATGTATTCATTTGTCTTTTCAGTAGTAAGAACTGGTATTTTACAGTATTTGTCAAACTTTATGTATCCCTGTAACATTTCATTGCCTAATTATTACTTTCTCTTTTTTTACCATAGCAATATCAGCCCATCAGCAGCTTATCCTGCACTTTTTGAAGTTCCAAAGTTTCCTTTTGATGTTCAGGCTAAGTTGGACCAAAAACAAAGCAAACTTTCAGCATCAGATAGGATCAAAATTATAAGAACATTGTATGAAAGCATGGCTCAGTACAGTATGTAAGTATTCCCCATTAACTGTGCCAAGGTTTTAATGAGTTACATTTTAATTAAATTTTAAACAAAATTAAATGCTACACTCGTGTTTAAAATGTTTTTGCAGGTATCCGACTAATGAAGAGTATGTTCAAGTGGCTAAGGCCCTTATTCTGAGGTACCCCTTTTTAAAGGACAAAGAGGGCAATGGATATGTAAGTAGATGAGTAAATCTTAATATCCTACTCTTGGTTCTAATCATACAGTTAATTTTTTTCTTCTTCTTTTTGCCAAAATATGTTTTTTAAATAGCACACATGGCACATGTCTCTGAAATGCAAGTTTAAATTTGAACGGACACCTCTGGCTGATGTTGGAGAAGTGAAAAGACTTAAAGGTGCTAAATAGGATGTTTTGTTTTATACATTTTTACTGTCTTTACTAACTGATGAAAGACTATTTATTAGGTGCACTGAAAGTAATAATATTAATATACATCATCTGTGCACGACGTAGGGCCTTAAAAACATCAGCCAATCGTTTACTCGATCATCGTGTAAACGATTGGCCCTCTGGCTTGTCAATCACTGCCATTACGTTCCTTGTGAGAGACGTGCGCGGATTGGCCCTCTGGCTTGTCAATCAATGCCATGACATTCCTTGTGCGAGACGTGCGTAACTTTCCACACTCCACAGGTGCCGCATGCAATGTTTTTGTCAGGAGACAGAAGTAACAACTGCAGATTATGAGTTACCTGCGGTGAGTCCACTAACACGATACAGCGAATGCCGGTGGTAAACACTCGTGTTCCAATACTCGTGCACGAGTTTTGGGAGGCGTTCCCTTGAAATGAGCTGTGAAGGAGGGGGGTTGTTCTTACGCATGCTGTAACGCACGCTGCGTGTGCGTCATGTTTATGTGTGTGTGGTAGTCTTGTCTTGTGTGTGTTCCAGATCCCATTGGTCCATCAGCCTGTCACTCTGATGACGTCCCCGGTTCACGCTACCAATCATCTTCCAGCGCCCCGGTTAAAAACCCCGTATCTCCTCCGCGTTTCCAGCTGTTTTGGCTCAATTCGCTTTGCATTTATCTTGTTTTGCTTGTGGTTGATTGCGCTGTTTTTTTTGTTTTTTTTGTTCTGATATTGTTCGTTGTATATTGTACGTGTGTCTTTTACCCGGTTGAAGAGTCCTTTGTTGAGCTTGTGTTGTACAGTGTATAGTTGCGTTTTACTGTCAGTCTGTCTTTTCAGTCATCACGTTGTGTGGGGCTGGGAAGGTGTGGGCAGGTAAGTAAGTCGCGCGACATACATTGTGCACACGAAGGACATTTTGTTTCCTGTATTAGACACACTAGTTTAGGAGAGAGTGCCACCCGCTGTATGTTTTGGCTGCCTTTTGGGGTTAGATAGAATAGGTTAGATAGGGCGTTTCTACGCCGAAGACCTTTTTCTTTCTACATTTTTCTTTTGATAGTCAGCTTAGTTTGGTAAAGAAATAGTTAGCTGTGTTTTGTTTTATTTCTTTCTTTGTTTTGGCACCTCTCGAGCTCCCCTTCCCACCTCTGTTTTTTCTGTTAACTGTTATTTTGTTTCTTACATTGTAAATACTGTAAATACTGTAAATATTGATTCTACTTCCACTTGAGCACTGTGCACAATAAAACACCTTATACAGTTTCTTTGTCTCTCGGCCTTCTTACCACTCTTGTACACGCACACACAAATTTTCAAAAAGTGTTACTTCTTTAATTTACCCCTAGTCAAACAAACAGAAAATAAAACATCAAAAAGGACGTAACACATGCGCTCATTTAAAAAACCCACTAACAGTCTTTGGTTTCTCAGTCGACGAAAAGATCCTCTTTAGCACCTTTAAACAGAAGTTTGGTCATTCAAAAAAGTCTCTGGAACCTGAAAAAAGCACTTGCAAACTAATTAAAAGGCCTGTGGTGAGAGCATACATTTATAATCTTTTTACAATGGTACATGTTGCCAGTGTATTTTTCTTAAATTTATCATTATAACGAGTGACAAGACATAAGAGAAAAGGCAAACATTTTCTTTATTTTCTTGCCTAGAAGTTAGAAATAATATTCTACCTGATTGTTTTTGTCTGTGTACAAGGACATGGATGTTGCTGGAGAGGATGCTACCTCAATAGAGGGACATGTGAAAGTCTTACAGGACCAATATCAAAAGACACAGCCAGATGCTCGCATTGTTGAAGAGCGAATGAGGAGGACCTTTGCCTGGAGGCATAAGGAGATTACTTGTGGGATGACTGTTGAAGATGCTGTCAACAAATATTCATTCTTGAAGAGTTCATCAGGGGTAAGTGTGGAAATTATGAAAGTACACAAACCCATTAACATGTAGGACACTGAAACTGTATAAAAAATCCTGACTTTCTTATGTTTGTGTCTTTTTAACAAATTTCAGCTTTATCAAGAAATTTGTTTCCTGTACAAGTCTGTTAATCTTTGCCAGCACTTTCAAGAAAGCTTTGGAAACATTGCATCCAGTGTGCTACAGCTTGCTTGCGGGAAATCTCTTTTAGCAAAGCCGCTCATAGAAGCTAGAGAAGAATCTCTTGTTAAAGACCATCATGGTAATTGGCGTTTTTTTAATCTTATCCTATTTATTAAAGGGTTAGTTCACCCTAAACTGAGAATTCTGTCATTAATTACTCATCCTCATGTCGTTCCAAACCTGCAAGAGTTTTGTTTATCTTTGTAACACAAATGAAGATATTTTTAATGAAATCTGACAGCTTTCTGCCCCACCATTGATGGCTATGCAAATACCACTTTCAAGGCCCAGACAGGTTGTATATCATGTCAGTATCATGTGTTATTTTTTGTTTCAGGAATTGATTTCAAAGCAGCACTTCTCATGTTGCCAGTCTAGTTCAGAGAGAAGCTTGAACACGTCATTGTGCTTGGGGAGGTATGCACATGTTTCTCTGTCTATGACTTGAATGTCTATCATAAATGCATTTTATAATTCTTAAAACATATTTACTGAATAATAATCATCTTACTCCAAATGCAGATTAGTTCAATTGTTCCCTGATATCTACATAGTGTATGTGGCTTATTTAAAGGATTAGTCCACTTTTAAATAAACTTTTCCTGATAATTTACTCACCCCCATGTCATCCAAGATGTCCATGTCTTTCTTTCTTCAGTCGAAAAGAAATTAAAGTTTTTGATGAAAACATTCCAGGATTTTTTTTCCTTATAGTGGACTTCAATGGGTTCCAAACAGTTGAAGGTCAAAATTAGTTTCATTGCAATCATTTTCTGAAAAAAATTGAAAATTATATAAGTTTTAACCATAAATGCTCATCTTGAACTAGCTCTCTTCTTCTTCTCCTCTATTAGAATTCCGGCAGTGTAGAAGCTGCTAAGTGTATTACTGCCCTCCACAGGTCAAAGTTTGAACTAATTTTTATATGCAATATGCTAGTATATGACAATTAGTTCAAACTTTGCTAAGTGTATTACTGCCCTCCACAGGTCAGTGTCTACACTTCCAGAATTCTAATAGAGAAGGCTAAGTGAAGTTATTTCTTTGATCATTAAAACTTAACGAAACGAGAGTTGTGTTTTAAGTCATATTTAATTTTATTACAGTGAAGATAATCATATATGCACACTTATTGCTTGAACCACTTATTAATATGCTTAATATTTTTTTTAAAATGTGAACGAAAAGAGGCAGGGTTGTTTTATATTTCGTTTTGTTATTTTATATGCAGTGAAGATAATCAATGTACGCGTTTCCTGAACTACATTTGTGTGGCTATTAATAGGTTTACATACAGAGATAACCGGAGTAGCCAGAGCGAGCTGAGTGACCCTGTAAGAACACTGCTGTTTTCCGTCTGCAGAATCACCAGACTTCCTCTGGAGTTCATTCTCCTGAGTCGAACTTGGCAAGTCATGGGCTGGCATATGCAAATGCTAGGGGCGTACATCCCGGCGGTTGCGTCACAGTCGGTGTTATGTTGAGATTCGCCTATTTTTCCGTGGTGTTTTTCATGCACGAGATTTACATATGAAAGGAGGAAGCAATAGTGTTTGAGACTCACGTATTTGATTTCCATGTACTGAACTCTTGTTATTCAACTGTCCCAAGGTTAATTCAATTTTTAATTCTAGGGCACCTTTAACCTGTATGATCATAAAATTTGACTGATATAAAATCTTATATGTGCTTTTGTCTTTTTAGAGTGACCCATCTTCACCATATCCAACTGTTCAAGTACAGGAAACCACTGACTGGAAAACTGTGCTTACAAGAAGAGTCACTGCTGTCATCAGAGTTGATGGGATAGAGATCTGCCGGGTTAGCGGTGTGGACGAAGGGGTTCTTGCTGCATTCTGTGCCTATTTCGTCTTCAATTTGACATATCCACCTCACTTGAAGAACACTCTGGTGTTTCTTCAACGGTATGTTTTGAAACTTACTGTGGATGGTGACAAGCCTCTACCTACTCCAGTTACCAGAGTAATCAACCTTTTACAGTAACATCTGCAAAAATGCCTCGCCCGTTCTGTTGTCTCAAATGCTCTCGGAGAACATTCACAATTGTCAAATTAATCCAGCACATTGGTCTCATTCATGCACACGAGGCAAATTTTTCAATAACTTGTGGTCTTAATGACTGTCAGAGAACATTTTCAAAGTACGAGTCCTTTAGATGTCATGTTTAACGAAAGCATAAACATACAGTGTTACAACGGACTATGACTGATGATCCTCTTCCTTTCTTTGAGGATGTTGAGGAAGAATGTCCTAATGATAGTGTTGCACTGTCTGCCCCCCCTCCAAACATGAAGGAGCTGTTTCAGCAATTAAGAGAGAACCTATGTGCCTTTGTTCTGAAATGCAGAGAAAAAAAATCACCTGCCTCAGTCAGTGCAGCAAGAAATTTTAGATGACGTTAATTTCTTATTTAGTTTTTTCAAAGAGAACTATGATGCATTTCTTGCTTATCATCTAAAACAAAATGGATTTGATCTTGCTGCATCCCCAGAACTTCAAGAAGTGCTACAGTCCCCTGACTTTTTTTTCAGAGGCCTCGAGACTTGTTAGGTCTCCACACATGTTCAAAGAGTATTGCAAATCAAAATTTGAGTTGACTGAGCCTGTGCAGTATACACTAAGAGACTCGTAATAAGGTGATAAGACTGGAAGTTACTCGTACATTCCTATATATGTGAGGTATTGAGGAAATACTGTTCCCATGAGGACATTTGGGACCAAATACAAACTGAGTTGAACACTGAAAAAGATGAACTTGTTCTAAAAGATTATCGCGATGGACTTAATTTCAAAAACCACAAATTCTTTGCAAATAACCCACAAGCCCTGAGACTGCATCTTTATGAAGATGAGTTTGAGGTGTGTAATCCTCTGGGTTCAAAACGTAACAAACACAAACTGTGTGTATTTTACTATACAATTGGAAATATAGGTACAAAGTATTCTTCTCAGTTGAAACATATTCATTTAGCTTAACTTGCTTGCTATAGCTTTGTGAAACGATTTGGATTAAATGAAATTTTGAAGCCATTGATAGATGATCTTAAAAAGCTTTCATCAGACGGAATTAATGTACTTGTTGATGGTGTGGAAAAAAATGTTCGTGCAGCTGTTGCAGTTGTATCTGCTGATAACCTTTCCTCTCACATAATAGGTGGATTCAGCATGTCATTTAATGTTGGTAGAATTTGTAGATACTGCATGGCCACACATAGCAACATTAGGAGATGTTTTAATGAATCTGACTTTGTTTTAGGAACTGCTGATGTCCACAGATACCACTTGGAGTGTGTAAAGGAAAATCCTGACACGAAAGCCATTTATGGTGTTACCAGAGACTGTCCTTTTGACAAACTGGATTACTTTGATGTCACTACCTCACTTCCTCTGGATGTGATGCATGACTTTTTAGAAGGTGTAGTTCCTCTAGTGTTGCGCCTTGTTTTAAGTAAAGCTCACAGAGAAAAAGTCATAACCATACAAGAGTTTAACGAGAAGCTGAGGAAACTTACTTTTGGACAGAATGATAAAAAAAACAAGCCTGTTCCTCTTTCTGACAAACTTCTACACAACTTGAATGTAGTAGGGTCTGCCACACAGAAATGGTGTTTATTTTGCCTACTGTCCTTTTTGGTAGCACACAGAATCACAGAGGGCTGTAGCTATTGGCATGTCTACTTACTTTGTCGTGAAATTTCTGACATTATAATTGTCACGGTTGCACACAGAAACAAGATGGTAAGATCCAAGTGCAGCAGTTTAATAAAAGGGAAATCCAAAATCATACATCCAGCACAGGCATGGGTCAAAATCCAGAGTGACAGTCCACAGAAAACAAAAGCCAGCGGTACAAAATGTGCACATAACAGAATATAACAAACCACAACCAAGGACAGAAACAACTGAGACTAAATAGACAGACACTGATAACAAACACAAAACAGCTGAGTGCAATGAGTGGGATAATGAGTCCAAGAGTGAGTATGGGTATTGTAGTCCAAGGGGTGAAAACAAGAGTCCAAGATGGAGTGCCCTCTAGTGGCTGATAGGGCACTCTCACTGGTGATCATGACATTACCCCCCTCAAAGGAGCGGCTACCAGACGCTCCACCAGACAAAACAAAAACACAAAAACTCAGGAGGGAGGTGGACAGGAGGAGGATCAGGGGGAGGGATGGTGGGCCAGATCCAGGGTGCCCAACTGATAGCCAGGGCGGTGCTGGAGGAACTGACCAGGCTGGTTCCAGCGGTTCTGGAGTCCTGGCTGAGTGCCAGGGCGGCGCTGGAGGAACTGACCAGGCGGGCACAGGCAGGTCTGGATTCCTGGCTGAGTGCCAGGGCGGTGCTGGAGGAACAGACCAGGCGGGTCTCAATGGTTCTGGCAGCCTGGACGGCGGCGGCAGGGCAGAAGGCTTGGACGGCGGCGGCAGGGCAGAAGGCTTGGACGGCGGCGGCAGGGCAGAAGGCTTGGACGGCGGCGGCAGGGCAGAAGGCTTGGACGGCGGCGGCAGGGCAGAAGGCTTGGACGGCGGCGGCAGGGCAGAAGGCTTGGACGGCGGCGGCAGGGCAGAAGGCTTGGACGGCGGCGGCAGGGCAGAAGGCTTGGACGGCGGCGGCAGGACTAGCCAAGGGTGCTTCGAGGCCATATCAGGGCGAGCGGGCAGCTCGGTGACGGCCTCCGTGGCCGTATCAGGGAGAGCGGGCAGCTCGGTGACGGCCTCCGTGGCCGTATCAGGGAGAGCGGGCAGCTCGGTGACGGCCTCCGTGGCCGTATCAGGGAGAGCGGCCAGCTCGGTGACGGCCTCCGTGGCCGTATCAGGGAGCTCGGGCTGCTCAGGGACGGCAGCGGGCTCGGGCTGCTCTGGGACGGCAGCGGGCTCGGGCTGCTCTGGGACGGCAGCGGGCTCGGGCTGCTCTGGGACGGCAGCGGGCTCGGGCTGCTCTGGGACGGCAGCGGGCTCGGGCTGCTCTGGGACGGCAGCGGGCTCGGGCTGCTCTGGGACGGCAGCGGGCTCGGGCTGCTCTGGGACGGCAGCGGGCTCGGGCTGCTCTGGGACGGCAGCGGGCTCGGGCTGCTCTGGGACGGCAGCGGGCTCGGGCTGCTCTGGGACGGCAGCGGGCTCGGGCTGCCCTGAGTCCATCACAGGACTGACAGGGAGAGCATGCGGAGCTGGAGCGGACTCACTGGCTGGAGCGGGCTCGGGCTGTTCTGAGTGCATCCTCCAGGCACGCAAGACAGCCAAAATATAAAAAGTGAAGACAGCCCTCCTAGCCATCACGGGACTGACAGGGAGAGCATGCAGTACTGGAGTGGACTCACTGGCTAGAGCGGGCACTCGAGTAGACTCACTGGCTGGAGCGGACTCTGGAGTGGACTCTGGAGTGGACTCACTGGCTGGAGCGGGCTCACTGACTGGAGCGGACTCCCTGGCTGGAGCGGGCTCCCTGGCTGGAGCGGACTCACTGGCTGGAGCGGACTCACTGGCTGGAGCGGACTCACTGGCTGGAGCGGACTCACTGGCTGGAGCGGACTCACTGGCTGGAGTGGGCTCTGGAGTGGACTCCCTGGCTGGAGCGGACTCCCTGGCTGGAGCGGACTCCCTGGCTGGAGCGGACTCCCTGGCTGGAGCGGACTCCCTGGCTGGAGCGGACTCCCTGGCTGGAGCGGACTCCCTGGCTGGAGCGGACTCCCTGGCTGGAGCGGACTCCCTGGCTGGAGCGGACTCCCTGGCTGGAGCGGGCTCTGGAGTGGACTCACTGGCTGGAGCGGGCTCTGTAGTAGACTCACTGACTGGAGCGGGCTCTGTAGTAGACTCACTGGCTGGAGCCTTCCTCCTCCGCTTCCCTTTCTTCCGTGTGGGAAGCGAAGATTCAGCACCCACCTCCTCAGTGATCTCAGGAACGGACTCACGAGCTGGAACGGACTTACTGACTGGAACGGGCTCTGAAGCGGATTCACTGGCTGGTTGTCTAGGTGAGGCCCACTCTATCCGATGGCAGAGATATGCGGCAAACTTCCAAAAGTTTAAGCTCTGTAGCCCTTCCATCTCACAATGAGACAACGGCTCGTCAAGGCAACCATTAAACAGGTCTTTCAAAGCCGCGTCATTGTAATCCAGCCCCACCGCCATCGCCCAAAAGACCTTTGCAAAGCACCCTACCTCCCATCCTTCTTGCCGTAGGGCTCTCAATGTCCGAACTTGAGCCATCCGTTCTGTAATGCGGGCCGGGAAAGGGATCCGGAAATCCATGCTGCTGGATCAATATAGTGGTGGTTTGTTCTGTCACGGTTGCACACAGAAACAAGATGGTAAGATCCAAGTGCAGCAGTTTAATAAAAGGGAAATCCAAAATCATACATCCAGCACAGGCATGGGTCAAAATCCAGAGTGACAGTCCACAGAAAACAAAAGCCAGCGGTACAAAATGTGCACATAACAGAATATAACAAACCACAACCAAGGACAGAAACAACTGAGACTAAATAGACAGACACTGATAACAAACACAAAACAGCTGAGTGCAATGAGTGGGATAATGAGTCCAAGAGTGAGTATGGGTATTGTAGTCCAAGGGGTGAAAACAAGAGTCCAAGATGGAGTGCCCTCTAGTGGCTGATAGGGCACTCTCACTGGTGATCATGACAATAATGGCACCAGTTGTAAAAAAAGAATGGCTTCCCACTCTTGATCTCTTAGTTTCTGAGATTTTGTCATGTACAGTTGAAGAGTTTGGTGATGTTCTTACTCCAAAAATGTCATTATTTAATCCATTACTCTCGTTTGATGTTATGCTATGGGCCTTTGCGTTCTTTATGGTGTTTGAGGTTTGAAGGCAAACATCAATATTTCAAACAGGTCGCTAGCGCTTGTAAAAATTTCAGTAACATTTCATCCACTTTAAGTAACCGACATCAGCATAAACAATGTTGGGAATTGTCTTCTGTTAATATGTTGGGGGAATATGAGAAAGTTGCTGGATGTTGTGTGAACACACCCTTTCAGTCTTTACCTTCAGCTCTCCAGCATTCAATAAGTGTGAACAAGAAGTACAGCCATGTCAATTTTGAAGGCAAACAGCTTCAACGAGTTACAGAAGTAGAGATTAATGATGTCAAATATTGTGTTAAAGATGTGTTTACTGTGGG